>NW_005364225.1:2890965-2904381 GCF_000412655.1 Myotis brandtii
TTATTTACCTTCTATAATTGAAACTTTGTTGCCGTCACTGGAGCTGAGAGCTGGGCTCCTGCTTGCTCCAGCTCTGAGGCCACAGCCTGCTGAAAGCAGGTATCTGGGGTTTGTTTACCTTCTATAATTGAAACTTTGTTGCTTTCGGAGCTCAGAGCCGGGCCACGGCAGGCGGGGAACCTTGGCTTCCTCCATCACTGGAGCAAGCAAGCCTCCTGCTGGCTTCAGCTGCCTGGCTGCTGGCCGCCATCTTGGTTGGGTTAATTTGCATATAGCGCTGATTAGCCAATGGGAGGTGTAGCAGAGGTACGGTCAATTACCATGTTTGTCTATTATTAGATAGGATAGTATCTTTCTGGACCAAGTGACTCTACCACTTGATAGCTATGTTATCTTAAGAAAGTGAATTCTACTTCCTAAGCTTTAATATCTTCATCTGTTAATATTAAATAATAAAGGCCATGATATGGAGGGTTTTGTGAAGTCTAAATGAGATAATATAGTAAAAGTTCTTGATATGGTTATAGAAGTGGAAGTACTAGACATAAAAGTAGTGTAGCGGTTATGTTAATCTTGGAGGAAGACACAGAAATAGGATCATGACAAATATTTTTGTACAAATCATCTGATTGTATCTTTATAATAGTTGTATTATCTCCATCTTACAGATGAAGAAACAGAAACTTGTAGAACTTAAATCACTTGCTCAAAACCAGGTTGATAAGTGCCAAAGATGAGACTCACATGTCATCATATTCTAAATTCTCTCTACTTTCCACTACAACATGAGGCCCCAATGGTCTTAGACATCACTGGGCAATGTGTTCCACACTGGTCATGTGTGTTTGATGAGGTCAGCTGAAGTTGTAGAGGAGCAGGGGCATGGGCTTCAGAGACTACTGGTAGAGTTAGCTTGGCTATTAACTAGAATGATGTTAGACTCTAAATAATTTTGTATAATAATATATACTATTTAGTACTATGTTCTCAGCACTATGCTAGGTGCTTTACCTTTAATCCTCACAACCATGCTCTAAGGGAGGTATGTATTGTCATCATTTACATATTTTAAAAACTGGGGATTAGAGAGGGTAAATAGTTTGTCTCAAGTGATATCTTGGTGAATGGTTAGGGCCAGTGTTTGAATCCAAAACCTGTATTCCTTTCAATAGGTTCCACTTCTCATTAATGTAGCTAGCCCCCAGTTTCCTTGTTTATTACTTTTAGAGAATAACTGCTTTGCAGTACTATGTGAAGATGAGATGAGAAAACATAAAACAAAGTACTTAGAATAGGCCTGGCATATAATAGACAATAGAAGGCCAATTCTCTTCCTCTTTATTTATCTGATGAAACAGTGGCCCAAGAAGAAGAGAGAAAAACAGGTGCACAACTACTGGCCTTATCTCTGAGTGACATCTGCAGGCAGTTCAATGACATTAGAATTGGGTCATTGTGTCAAAAGGGCCATCTCTCCATGATCTCTGTACATAGACTAGCTGTTATGGAGGAAGGCAGTGATATATCAAGTGGCTTCCTTATAAACTTCCAGATGTAAATGATGCCATCATCAACTTCTTAAAACTTTTATGCTAGATTGATACTCTGGTTACTTTTGTCTTAGAAATGCTATACAACTCTTCAATCAATGAAGGTTTAACTTTTAAAGACCAACTGTTTATCACCATTTTAAAATAGACAAATGTTCTCTTAATAACAAAAACAGTATTTTTTCTCCACTGAAGACAGATTTGAATAACATCAAGATAAGAAGAAGTACAGAGAATAAACGTAGGTCCTCTCAGATCTCAGTTAATTTCTCTTTGGTCATAAAATTTAGCACAAAGCTTTGGAATCTAAAGATAATTCTCTTCTATTTTTTAAATTGATTTCAGAGAGAGGAAGGGGGGGGAGAGAGAGAGAGAAATGTGAGAGAGAGACATCTATCAGTTGCCTCCTACACACATGCCAACCAGGGATCGAACCCACAACCTGGGTATGTGTCCTAACCTGGAATCAAACCTGCCACCTTTTGGTGTACGGATGACACTTCAACCCCCCAAGCCATACCAGCCAAGGCAAGATAATTCTCTTTTAAAAAATATTTTCATTGAAGTAAAAATAACATCATCAGTCCAGTGCTAATATCATTCATGTTAATGTTGATAGATTTTCTTATGAATGGCATGTGATTATCTCTGTCTAAGAAATTGTAAATAAGAGGATAAATACACCATCACGACTCCTGAATGCTTGTGTAATTACAAAAAAATTAGTATAATTGTCTATTATCATTAAATCTTTACACAATAAGTGTTACCTATATTCAGGATTTTATTTTCAAGTTTAGAAAACATTGGGTAGAGGAACATTTGTACAGTGGCAAATAAATGTTAAAAAGAAATTGCTATCTTTCAAGTGTTTATATAGAGCAACTGCTCTATATAAGTTGTAGTGCAAAGTTATATGCCTGCAGACATTAAACAAAAACACAATGCCAATCATCAAGATTTGCATGATTTAGTTGTGTGGGAGAAAATAAACCAATAATTACTTTCCAGGATGTGAAGAGTCATGCAGAGAGCTATCGGAAAGAGCATATGGGAGACACATAAAAAAATTTTTAAAGCTTTGGGATGAGAGAATTGAGTGGACTTCCTAGAGAAAACAATGGTGCACTAACTGAAATATGGAATGACTTTTGCCATGCCAAAAAAATAGAGACAGAGAAACATATACTAGACAGAGGGAGGAGCATGTGCAAGTATATAGGGAGCAGTAGTTAGGACAGAAGTGATGAATGATTAAAATAATTAAGCTTGGAATCAGGGTTGGACAAGATGAATCTTTGCTTGGAGAAAGATGGAGTCTTTATATTACTAGAATTCTGAATAGGTGCCAGCAATATCTACTTAGCAAATATTGAAATAGGAATTTTAGGGGAATATAGGCAGGTTTAGGGAATTTTTAGAATTGGGGGTTCATGGAAAAAACACAGGGCTACAGACTGGGAGAAGTTACATTTCCAAAAGACAAGAGAGCTGGGAGAAGGTACATTTCCATAACACAAGGGAGTGGCAACAGTTATATTTACATAAGACAAGGGAACTGGGAGTAGCCAAAAGGTCTATATTTACAAATAAAGAAGGAGGAAGAAAGCCCAGAAGGAATAGGAGGACATTGAGGGAGGAAGGCCTGGGGGGGTAGGGGGAGTGTTACTGTAATAACCAATTCAAAAGGGAATATTGACCAATCAGAAGGGATATCAGGACACAGGGACTTGCAGCCTTTATAAACAGTGGAAACAGGAAGTCAGGGGGACACTTTCCCCCTCCCCACTTGGGAGTTTGTGTTGTGAGGTTCTTTTCCCTTCCCCACATGGGAGTCTGTACTTGTTCTTCAATAAATCTCCACCTTTGCTATACCATCTTCAGTCCATGATTCCATTGGACAAAGAATCCAGGGAACCATCCTGCCCAGGGGAACACCGTGTGTTCCAGTCCAAAAATCATGTATCAATTTCCTCCCCATTCTCATTCGACGTCCCCACTTGCTTCATGGGAAGAAATGGAGATCCCCAAGAAGTAAACACTTCCACTTCTTTCCTTACCTAAAAATGTGTCCACATCTATACTACTATTTTTTGTGTCTCACTTTTCTCAGCTATAAAAATGAATAATCATACGCATCTAATAATGTTTTGGGAAGAAGCATTATTAAATGGGTATAATCTATGCAATATTTTTGCAGGTATTGTATATAGTGATCAATAGATATTACTTATGATTATTGCAATTATTATGGTGGTGTCCAAACCTGACCCCAACACCTGTCCTCAGTCCCATCTCAGGCTGCCTCCTGAGGGACCTCACCTCATCATGTATCCTGCAGTATTTTCCGAATTTCCCTTTCCAGCAGTTCTTCTATCTCAGTACATAAGATCAATTCTCTCACATCTGCAAAAACACACACAACTTCCTCCTCAGCTTTGGTTCCCTCCCGCGCCCGCATTTTTCCTCTGCTTTGCATCAAGCCCCCTGGAAGCTACTCACCTGCGGAGTCCACTTCCTTTTTAAATATGCAACCCACCACACTGTGGTCTCTACCCTGCACATACTGCTTTTTAAAAGGTTCTTATAATGTCCAAAATACTAAATCTAATGGTTGCTTTTGGTTCTTATGGTATTTGGACCCTCAGGAACATTGACACTGTCAAGAATTCCTTTCTTTTAGACACTCCCTTTTTTTTCCTCCTTCCCCACTTCCCTCTTCCTCCCTTTTTCCTTGGCTGATTTTATTCTTTCATAACCTCAAATATTGCTACTTAGCATGGTATTTGGTCTATGTTTACTATTCAATAAATATCTGTGGCATTAATACAAATGGCCTTAATGATGATAACGTATTAAGCAAAAAATGCATTTTCTTTGGGTATTACGTTTTTAGTGTCTGAGGACTATTATGTCTGAACTATGGGCATACAGCCTCTATCACTGTAGAAATTAGGCCATTCTCTGAACTATCTTTTCTTAATAGGATAAAAAGCTGATTCGTCAGTACCCAGCTAACAATACTTAAAATTATCTAGGTTGTTTTTGCTCTCTTTAGTAAAACGAGAACAGTACATAAGAGCAAACTCACTTACTGTAAATTCTGTTTATTATCTGGCTTTATTTTTACTAGCTCATAAAATAAAAGTGTTGATTTAAAAAAGAATTCCTGGCTGCTTCACATTTACAAATACTTGGGCCTAGTTAGGTGAAGCTTTAATGCACCATTTTAGAAAGCTGGTGCCTTAAATGGGAAACAAGGGGCCACTTCAGGTTTCCCAGCTGGCCGCGGACTGTAGTAGAATGCATCTATTTAGGGGATCTCAAATCCCCAGTTAGCATTCACAGGGCTTGCGACTGTAACACAGTGAATATCTCATTGAAAAAGCTCTGCACCGCTTTCCTCATCACAGGCTTTGTGTAAAGTACAGCAGAATCAGATGTGATGACAAAGACAGCCAGTCAGCTTCTCTATGGCTTATTACCATGGCCCTACAATCAGTAGAATCTGTATTTCTGGACCCACTCTATTCATGAAACTATAAACAGACTTACCACATCTGTTTCACTTGTTGATTTATTCATTGATTTGTGCACCCATTCATGTTTTCACACATGCTTTGAATGGACGAGGCTGTATCACTTTAGTAATCACATACATTTGGTTCTAGTGAACCCTAATCGCAGAATGCCAACATGACAGCAAAACCATTCCATGGATGAGTTGACTCCTTTATGTGTGACCTTTCTACTTCAAATGATGTTACTCTAATTTAGGTCCTTAATGCCTGTCACCTAGGCTAGTGTAATCATGTTCTGACTAATGTCACAGATGGGTGCCCTGGGAAACGGACGCTGAGACAGAGTTTAGGGTGCAGGGTTTCTATTAAGAGGTACCCGTGGGATCAATACCTGGGGAAGGGGCAGAAGGAAGCAGAAGTGGACAGAGAGAGAAGACAAGCTACAATCAGATCCAAGCACAAGCTAAGCCCACCTCTCCCACCCCATGGGGAGCTTAGAAACCAGGATGACCTTTCAGAGTTTCCCATGTTGGGCCTGCATAGAGCAGTCACTGGATGTGAGTTGCTCCTGAAATGGGCCTGACCTTGACTGAAGTAACTCTCTGGAGGTGGGCCATTCCCTGGCAATTCTAACAACTGAAGGGTGTCTATGAACTCCCAGAAGCACCCTCCTCCCATCTTTGGGAGCACATCTAGTTTCCCTCTCTTCAACTTCTCCCCATCGTAACCCACCACACTCATTATTCCCACATGGATGTGTTCCAACACCCCAAACCACCTCTCTAAGTTTCATCCACACTTATGCATCCTCAATTTAGCCAAACCACTATACCTAAACCAGGTCAGGCCCCTGTTGTAGCCAGATGAACAGTCTATAAGTAAGAATAGTGGTGGGCTGGCCGGTGTGGCTCAGTGGTTGGGCATCTACCTATGAATCAGGGGGTTGCAGTTCAGTTCCCGGTCAGGGCACATGCCTGGGTTACCGGCTCAATCCCCAGTGAGGGATGTGCAGGAGGCAGCCAATCAACGATTCTCTCTCATCATTGATGTTTCTCTCTCCCTCTCCCTTTCTCTCTCTCTAAAATCAATAATAATATATATTTTTAAAAAAGAATAGTGGTGGACAAACTGGAAAGGCATTTTTGTGAAAGATCTTTGTTCATGCCTCATCTTCTATTCTTGTCTTTGCTTCTAACTAAAAATCCTATTGTTCTTCAGAGCCCAGCTTTTATACTATTTCTTCTACATAATTCCTCATGTAAGGAATTTCCTAGGGACTTTTATGAGCCAGGATGGTTAATATTAAATTGATGTGACTTGGTATGCTGAGGTGATTCTCTCCCTTGCCCTCAAAACTGCTGACTGCTTTGTGTGGGTGATGCTTCTGAGACACCCCAGATGGGGGACTGTGCCCCATGTATTGATCATCTCAGAGATGGAGGATAGAATGGTTGCAGGAGGAAAAACTTGAATAAGACCAAGGATTCTTAAAAACTTGAAACTGAAGTGGCACAGGGCCATAAAAATGTAAATCCCTGACAAATTGCGTATGTTGGGCAAGACACACTACTCCCCCAATACAATGAAAAAGGACCTCTAGTCATTTCAGTTTTAAATGTTAAGCTAAAGAGCCCATGAATTCAGAAGACCTGGAAACTGCACGTGCCATTCCAGGGTTTAATGCACAAAATTAGCAGGATGAATTTAGACAGTTTTCAGGGATCCTTCATGAGTTACAATCGAGGGCCCGAGGTGACATATTTTCATGGTCACTTTGTTGGTGCTCATGGTTGTGAGCTCTTTGAGGGCACAGGCTTCCCCTTGTTCATCTTTCTATCATGGAGAGAATAGTTATCTTCCACATAACAGAGCCTCAGTGAATGTTCAGCAAATGCTAATTGAAAGCTTTCCCTCATCACAAGTCAGTCACCATGAGAAAGTTTATCTAGGTACACTGTTTCCGTGATAGATTTAATTAGAGAAATAAAATATTTCCAATGAATAAGCTTTAAACATATATTTACATGTGCCCTTTTCATTTTCTCATCCTCGTGACAGCTGTCAACTAAAAGGGCCATGATAGCATAGAGTTATATATTCAAATGAGATAAAAATTCCCAGATTCTAGGGTGAACTCTCATTACTCTTTTTGGGGGGAATAAAGAAGTGGGTCATAATTAAACAACGTAATGAATGTAAAACAGTAATCCTAACATACTATAAGCATTTGATAAATACCAGCTGTTGTTTACTATTTCCGTAATATTTGTATCCCAGAGGTTTGACCTTAAATGACACAGTTCAAATCTTGTAAAAGCTCAAGCTATAAAACACATTAAAGTGGAGCTGCTCATGCACAGGGGTTTCCAAGGGATGCTGGAGTCTTGTCTGTGCAGCTCCTCCATCAGTTCCACAGCCCAGGGCCCTGCCCGTGAATATAGCTGAAAATCAACATTATATTGGATGGTCCCTGAAGCCCCTTCTAGTTTTGATTTCATTATTCTGTGATTCAAATCTCCTATGAATATGGAACCCAAAGCTGCAGGTGAGGTAAACCCCAGTTTAATAAGAGGAGGCAGAGTTCCACGAGGCATCCAGGCTGCTGCTGCATTCGACACACACATCCTCTAGAAGTGTAACTGAGATCAATTATTTTAAAACTGAGGAAAAGAATCCATGACCTCTGACATGTCACATATTCGAGCCTCTTCTTAGTTTGCTTTATATTAAACAGGTGTATCCATCAGGGTCTTGGGCCATAGCACACCAAAGATGAAAGCAAAGCGAATTTCGTGAAGAGATGATTTGAGAAGCTATAGGCAAGTTACAGAAGCCTACAAGGAATGGTGAAGAGTCTTGGGACTAGAAATAGCAGGAAGCTCCTACCACTCCCCACTCCCACCCCTTTGGCTTGAAAGAGTAAGGGGATATAGTTTTTAACAGAACTTAGCAACATACACAGTTGTGACAAAAACAATGGCCTTAGATAGAGGAATGTAGCTACTGCAATATCATCCAAATAACTTCCCCATCTCTGTATATTTCCACCCACAAATATCTGGCCACTAAAAAATTACCTGCAAAATCTAACCAGACTAAAATGAACGAATACGGTGGTACAGTTAAAGTAGTCCCTTTCCTGAAGCACAGAGCCCAGCAACAAAGGTGGAGAGCGTGATTTCAAAAACAAACATGTACCCAGAAGACTACTAGTTGGCCCTCTATATATACCATCTGTCAAGACAGTAGGGACATCTTAAGGACAGAATAGTAGACACACATCCAGGAGGCTGAGTGAAAAGGCACCCGTAGAACATGCAGCAGGAAGTCATTCTCTTGAATTGTAGAGAGGATAATTAGAAAAATGATAGAAAAAAAGTTGGGACAACAATATTGTGGGAACTTAAAAGAAGATACATGTGAAGAAGTATATAGTATAGGAAATGGGGTTAATATCATGGGTCACAATATGGGCTTAGTTGGGTCAGTCAAAGGACTCTTACTCTGTGGATGCCATTATTGAAAATAGAATCAAGTGATGATATGGGGAAAGTGTTGTCATGCTTCTTCTTTTTTAATATATATTTTTACTGATTTCAGAGAGAGGAAGGGAAAGAGAGATAGAAACATCAATGATGAGAGAGAACCACTGATTGGCTGCCTCCTGCACGCCCCCAACCTGGGGATCGAGCCCACAACCTGGGCATGTGCCCCTGACTGGAATCAAACCTGGGACCCTTCAGTCTGCAGGCTGACGCTCTATCCACTGAGCCAAACCAGCTAGAGCATGCTTCTTTATTATACCTTCTTCATTCTCCATGGGAATGTTCAAGGTCTTAAATTATGGTATGACTCTGGGAATTGAAAAGTAGAGGATGAATATGAAAGTTGTAGTAAGAAGGGGAAATGACAGAATTTGAAAACCATAAAGAGAAGAAAGTGAAATATATAAAGGATGGTTTATAAATATGTTCCATTTTGCTGCTATCCAAGATAAACATTTATGTAACTTATTTAGGATGCTAAGCTGTTTATCTCATGGAACCAGACGGAAGTTTATCTTGCTATTATTATAGGTTCGTAACTCTTGTCCACAATATGCTATAGTATGTTTGCAATAGTCTTACATTACGGAAATTTCTGTTTTTGGAGTGGAAATCATGGCTTTCTTCTTTCTTCAGTGAAAAAGAGTTTAAACTTTTGGTTTAAAATTCTGAATAGAAACTTGATGCCATTTCTTTCACATGTGTAATTACTGTTTTAAAACAACATGGTAGTATTCATAAGTGTTTGAAATCAATTGAAATAAAAGTAGTTCTAAAGGAAAAATGTATTACAGCCTTTGTTGAACACTTATTTTTGTGTATTAAATAATTTTCTTATATTTTTTCAATACATATTTTCTTTTTTATTTAGTCTAATTGTTAATGAATTATAATTTACATACAGTAAAATGCACAACTCTTAACTTCATATCTTAATGAACTTTATGTATATATCCATGTAGTGACAACTCCAATTAAAAAATTATGTAGAATATTTTTATCACTCCCTATCCACCTTCTCAATCAATGATTCAACAGATCCAATTTTTTCTCTTCTTGATTTTCATATAAAAGGAATCACATACTATGTGCTCTTTTGGCTTCTTTCATTCAATATAATTTTTTCACATTCTTCCATGTTGTTGTATATATCAGTTGGCAGTATATTCACACCACTAACAATTTTCCTATTGATGAATATTTTGGATTGTTTACATTTTGGATTATTGTTTTAAAAAAAATACTTTTTATGTATTCCAAATTTTAGTCATTTGGGTTGGTGGGTGCTGGTGTATTATTATGGCTTTAATTTTCATTTATCTGATGATGAATGATGTTGAGTACCTTTTTATATATTTATCAGGTTTTGAGATATTTTACATTAAAATGACAATAGTAGCCACAATCTTAAAGTAGCACACCAAAGTTGAAGGACTTAAACTCCCATATATCAATATTCATTAAAAAGCTACCATAATGAGGACTATATGGTGTTGATGCTAAGCAGAGAAATAGCTCAATGAAGTGGATTACAGAGGCCAAAACCAAACCTACACATAAATATAGTGACTTGATTTATGACATTAGTAACATTGCAAAGCAATGGGGAAAGGCTCTACTTGTTAATAAGTGATGCAAAGTCAACTACATGTCCATATAAAGCTAACATGAATTTTGACTCCAACTAAGTCATTTCTAAATGGACTGTAGATCTAAATGTTAAGGGGAAACTATTAAGCTGTTGTAGGAAAACAAAAGAATATATTCATGATTTGGGGGCTAGGCAAATGTTTCTTAGAGAGGACAGAAAAAGAATCAGTTTTGAATGAAAATTTGATATGCTCTATTAAATTAAATTTAACAACTCGAGTTCTTATCTACTTGTCAATAAATGATGCAAAGTCAACTACATGTCCATATAAAACTAACATGAATCTTGACTCCAACTTGACACTAAAGTCATTTCCAAATGGACTGTAGATCTAAATGTTAAGGGGAAAACTATTAAACTGTTGTAGGACAACAAAAGAATATCTTCATGATTTGGGGGATAGGCAAATGTTTCTTAGAGAGGACAGAAAAAGAATCAGTTTTGAATGAAAATTTGATATGCTCTATTAAATTAAATTTAACAACTCGAGTTCTTCAGAAGAAAATATTAAGAAAATGGAAAGATAAGTCATAAGAGTGGTCTTGTTTGTGCAAGGAATGACCAGCCAGCATGATTGAAGACCAACCAGGAAAGCACAGACCCCTGACATTAACTGAAGGCAAGGAGGGACATCAATTGTTGGAATTGCAAGACAAGTTCTAATTGCAGGACAAGTTCTAAAGGTTCTAGAAAGCCTTCAGGAGTGTCTGCTTGGCATGTGTCATGGAGACTACAAAGGAAGTGGGTGATCGCCCTGGGTTCCAGTGGTGGAGACACACAGGGTAAGGGATGGCTGATTCCACCCCCATCATTTCCAGGTGGTATAGATCAGAGGTTCACTTTGGTCAGAACACAGATAACAAGAGCTTATACATAAACTACAATATATCTCAAGCCTTGAACTTGTCCTGTCTCCAACATGAGTGGTAGTCACTCCAAACCAGTGTGTCAGCTTGATTCTGGTGGTACATCACCAATGCCAGTGGGTCAGATCCACTCAGCAGACTGGAATCAGGACCTGACAGGGGGTCTGGGACAATTGCACAGGTGTGAGTTCCATAACCTACATGTGTTTGGGAGGTAACGGAGTATAGAGAACCCCCAAAGGAGAAAAACAGAGACTGGGGTGCCCAGTGAGGATGGCACTGCCAGCCCAGGCTTGTCTCAGGCACTTTGGGGAGAGTTAGAAAATTTCCCAAGCAAATACTTTTATTGGGGTCCCCTGAGGCAAAATCCTGATCCCCTCACCCCATTTGCCTATAGCTAAAGGTGGTATTAGAAATAACACTAACATCATTACTTATAGATTGGATATAAGAGGTGAGAAAAATTCACAGTTTTGTAGCTTGAGTTAAATGAATAAATAATCATTCACTGAGATGGGAAACCTGGACGAGAAACAGATTTCAGGGAAGGAGAAAGAATTTTATGGGGGTGGATGAAACAGGGAGAGGTTACAAAGGTGTACAAACTAGAACTATAAGGTATAGAAGGCCTGAGGACCTACTGTGAAATGTGGTGATAGCACTGTGTTGTATAATTGAAATGTTAAGAGAGTAGAACTTGTGTTAACAACAATATAAATACGTGAGGTGATGAATGTGTTAATTAACTAGATGGAAGGATACATTCCACAATGTATACATAAATCAAACAATTATGAAGTACACTCCAAATACCTTATTGTTTGTACATCAATTATACCAAGAAAGCTGAAAATTAAAAATTGAGTATTATGTTGATCATTTAAATTTGACGCTCCAAGTAGAAATAGAAGTAGTGATGTTAGTAAGATATTATATACACAAATCTAAAATTTAGGAGTGTTATCTGGTATGGGGATTTAATTTGGAAGTCATTAAAATAATGGAATTTAATAAGATTTATTCTGGAGAGGATATAAAGAAGGAAAGAAGGCTCATGACCCAACATTGAAGCATTATAGTATTTAGTGCTCAAACCAAAGAGAAGGGGCAGGCAAGTAAGTCTGAGAAAGATTTCCTATTGTAGGGAACCAGAGCTAGACCTTGCCTATTCTCCCTGACTGGTTTCCTCCACTGAATGACCCAACTTGATATCTGATGCTGACAAGCCCAACACTCCGCACATACTTCTAATACCACCCTTGCCCTATTCATCACCCCAGGCTTGGATATCTATGACCAACCTAGTAAAAAAACTGAATTTGTGATGACTTGTTGGGGCTTGATATCTGATTGTTGCTGTCCTCTCTACTTCCCTTTATTTAATACAAATTTTATCAGTTTATTGTGAACTAACAACATTTCTCTTTGCTTATATAATTGAACCCCTTGTAAAAGTATTCCCAGACATTATAATATGAAATTAATAGGTATGAACATTTATGTTAGTGGTTTTATTTGGGGCCTAAAGTGTTGACACTAAGATAGTACTTATTAAGCTGATATTAGCTTAAAAGTTTGATTTCTTTAAGAAAAAAAGTTAGAAATAGCATTCTCTTTACTAGCATTTAATACTCTGATAAGCTATGTGAACTATGTATGTATTCAAAATATTCTACTTTAAGTTGTTTATATTCTGAGTATTTTTACAGCTCCTATTTATACACATAGGCATGGCAATTTTAAAAATAATCTCTGTATACATTCTAAAAGCTCTAAAGATCTATTTTGGTATAAGAAATTAGATTGTATGAGATAGATTTGTGGCTCATATTTTATTATACTTATTATTTCAATATGTTTCCAGATTTATAATAATATTTTACCTATGGTGGTATATATTATAGGATTCATTTCAGAAGCAGCATTTAATCAGCACCTTTAACTTACCAATACCATCAATGACAACACAAATGTGTGTCCATTATTCACCTCATCATACAGTACTCAGAACCACCTGCCACCTAAAGATTACTACCTATTACTGAGTAAAGTGATAAGTGTGGTGGGCAGTCTCTAAAGTGGTCTCCAATGATCTCCATCTTCTAGTATTTACACCCTTGTGTGATCTTCTCCCCTTGAGTCTGGTCAGCTTTAGTGACTTCTTTCTAAGAATACAACAGAAGTGATGGTATATCAGAGTTTCACCTATATTAAGCCTGTGCCTTCCATCTCGGGAACTCTGTCACACACACTTTCTTGCTCTCTCTTGGATTGTTCACTCTG
>NW_005364225.1:2905492-2920738 GCF_000412655.1 Myotis brandtii
GGGGGGACCGGGCCGGGGGGGGGGGGCAGTTAGGGGCAACCAGGCTGGCAGGGGGTCAGTTGTGGGCAACCAGGCTGGCAGAGAGGGCAGTAAGGGGTGACCAGGCTGGCAGAGGGGGGCTGTTGGGGGCAACCAGGAAGGCAGGAAGGAGCAGTAAGGGGCAACCATGCTGGTGGGGGGGGCCAGTTAGGAACGACCAGGCCAGCGGGTGGGGGGCAGTTGGGGGAGATCAGACAGGCAGGCAGGTGAGCAGTTAGGAGCCAGCAGTTCCGGATTGTGAGAGGGTGCAGGCTGGGCTGAGGGGACCCCCCCCCACCCCCCCCACCCCCCTGCACAAATTTTGTGCACTGGGCCTCTAGTATACAATATAAATATGCACATTACCACTCACTGTCTCCAATCACAGTTGTTCAATCACTTATGAGGTGATAATGAGCTTTAGTCTGGTGGTTTCTTTTTGGTCTCATGAAAGTATTGATATTTTGCTGTCATCATAATTTATGCAGACTAGATCACAAGGCACTAGGCTACTAGTCAAGTTTTAGCTGTATAGTCCTGAACTCACTTTATTTTTATACATATGACACTTATTATCAGTTACCTGTTGAATACCTTCCTAAGAGCTTTATAAAAGCTTAACCTGGTCTTTGGTCTGGAACAATTAAGGAACTCTAGCTCTTGCTCAAGTGATACAATATCAAGTTCTTCATATTCCTCTTGAGTTTGGTTTTTTATTTGTTTATTTTCTACATACCTGTGTCTTTATATTGATAATGTATCTCTTTTATACTACAAGTCAGGTACTACTTTTTTGTTGTTCTACAAAAGGCAGTCTGATAACCTCTGCCTTTTAATTAGAGCACATAGTTCATTTACGTTTAATGTAATCATTTACATGTTGCACTTAAGTCTACCATCTTATGATTTGTTTTCTATTTGTTTCTCTGTTTTCTCCCGTTTAGTCCCTCCTTATTTAGGATTAATTACATAGTTATATTACTGCATTTTATTTCCATCTGACTATTTGGGTATATAGTACCTTCATCTTTTTAAATCGGGGCTCTAGGAATAACCCCATGCACCTTTCACTTGTCACATTCTACTTAAAATTAAAGTTGTACTGCTTTATAGAAAATATAAGAATCTTGTAACATTATAATTATTTTTATTCCTCCCCTTGTATTATTGTTTTTATATATTTTATATCTGCATATATTATAAATTTTATTTTGTTTTATTTTACTTGATTGTATGTGTTTTAACAAAAATAAGAGAAAATGTAGTTTCTGTCATATTTACCAACTATTTAAAGTTTCTAGTGATCTCCATTTCCAACTGTAAACATGATTTTTCTATGTCATGTAACTTTCTTCTGCCTGAAGAAATCCCTTTAGTATTTCTTATAGTGCAGATGTGCTGATGAAGAAATTTTGGTTTTACTTATCTGAGAAAATTCTTATCTGTCTTTACTTAACTTTATTTTTAACAGACTTTTTTACTGGATATAGAATTTAGGATTGATGTTTTTTCTTCTTTCAGAACTTTATTTATTTTTTAGTTATTCTTAATCCTCACCTGAGGATATTTTTCCATTGATTTTAGAGAGTGGAAGGGAGGGAGGGGGAGAAAGAGAGAGAAACATCATCAATGTGAGAGACAGGCCAGGGACTAAACCTGCAACCCAGGTAAGTGTCCTTGACCAGGAATTGGACCCATGACCCTTCAGTGCACAGGCCAATGCTCTGACCACTGAGCAACATCAGCCAGGGTTCCTTTCAGTATTTTAAAGATGTTGTTCACTGTATTCTGGTCTCCATTAGTTCTAATGAGATTTAAGCAGCCATTCATATTATTGTTATCCTTGATATGAGTATTATTTTTTCTTGTCAGACACTTTCAAGATTTTCTATCATTGATTTTCAGTAATTAGACTACAATGTGTCTTAAGATGATATTCTTTATATTTATGTTCTTTATATTTAGAGTTTGCTAAACTTTTTGATTTGTATGTTCCCAAGTTATGAATTTTTCAGCCATTATTTTTTAAAATACTTTTCTCTTCCATTGTCTCTTTCTCCTCTCTTTCTGAGACTACAATAATATATATGTTATACTTTTGTGACAGTATTCCACAGGCCTCTAAAGCTCTGCTTTCAGTTCCTTAGAGAAATACATAGACATTATTCAAACTTTAAGCTCAGACTTGTTCTTTTGTCATTCTCTATCTGCTATTAAGTCCATGCCATGAATTTTTATTTTAGAAATTTAAATGTTATTGACATTTTAAAGGTATATTTATTTTATATTTTAAAAAGTTTATTGTTAAGTTTAGAATCTTTACTGAGACTTCCTGTTCATTGTTAATATATCTTTTACATTTTTGTATTTATTTTTAATATATTTTGTAGTTTAGAGGTCAGTCGGGAGCTGGACAACACACCAATAATTTGAATAAGAAAAATGTGATATAAAGAATTATTAATGGGTTCCAGGAGACAAAGAGAACTCTAAAGAATATATAAATAGCAGATATAGGATGCAGCCACTGCCTCTAGGGCTGAGGCAATAATAGACATGGAAAAAGTCACCACCCACAAGACCAAGATTCCAACATTATTGGAGACAGTGTTGCTTTGACCCACCAGATGACAGGAAAGTTCATGATGTGTTTCAGGCTAGGGATGGCAAGCTGGAAATCACCTGCTTGGATGCCCAGCTCAGAGGCATTACTAGTGGGAAGCTGTCTGCTAATGTGCTGCTAAAACTCATTTTTTAAAAACCCTGTGAATGAATGTCATACATTCTACTGATTACTTCATGCTGTGGGAAGCAGAATTTTAAATAATAATAATAATAATAATAATAGCAGTGCCCCATTGATTACCTTCTATTAACAAAGCTTAAGATTGCCAGTGGACAAAAGAGACATGTTTATAAGCTCTAGCTCCAGTATCTCAAAGCAGAGCAAAAAAAGTAGACTTGGAGTTGAAAAACAATAAAGAGATAACTGCCAGTTTGAGCAGAGTTACAACTGATGCTTTAAAATTCTTGTTTGCAGATGCATAACCCATGGACAGACAATAGTGTGGTGAAGGCCTGGGGAGGGGCCAATGGTGGGAGGAGGGGAAGGGGGACATCTGTGATACTTTCAACACAAACGATAAATTCAAAAATAAAATTCTTGTTTCTAGTTCCAACAGCTATATCCTCTTAAGGGTTGATTTCTTTTGACTAATTTATCTCTTGACAATGAGTCACATTTTCCTGCTTCTTTGCATTTCTACTAATTTTAAACATGTACTAGACATTGTGGATGATATATTGTGGAGACTAAATTCTGTCATCATCCTCTAGAACAGTGCAATATGTAAATATATATGTGTTTTCCGATGGTCTTAGGCGACCCCTGTGAAAGGGTCGTTCGACCCCCAAAGGGGTCGCAACCCACAGGTTGAGAACCGCTGCTCTAGAATGTGTTGATTTTTGTTCTAACAAGCAGTTAAGTTATTGGTTGTCACACTGAGCTTGTAGAGGCTTGGCTTTATACTTTTTGGAGTGGGTCTCATGGTTTATGCTTAGACCTAGCATGAATCCTTTAGATATAGGACATAGTCTTGTGGGAATACACAAGTAATCTTTTCTGTCAAGAAGGGAATTTAGGCAGTTGCCATTTGGCTTACCTGACTTGCAGCTCCGCTGGGGGTCGCCATTGTGAAACAGCAAAGGTCAACCCCTCCCTTTTCCCTTTAAATTAGCCAATCATGCAAGACTGTGAGCCTAAGCTCTTCGCATCAAGAATGAGGGACAGATGACGTTCATCAGGCATAAAAGCCCAAGCGGACACCCACTAAGTGTGCGTGTGCTCCCAGACCATGTGTGTGCACACCCTCCTGCAGGAGTAAAGAGATTTGCCTTGCTGCCTGGCCCCGAGTGTGTGTGCTTTGTGTTCTGCCAGGACCCCTGGTTTGGGGGCTCACCTTATGTCTACCAGTCTTTACTCCTGTGGCATGAAACTTATAGAGTACCTATGACCAGCCTGAGTTTACCAACATGGCCAGATTCAAGTTCGGAACTCTACCTTCCTTATGGAGGGCAGCAATTGAAATCCCTCTTAACCTTTCAGCTGTTCTTTCTGCTGGGCTCCTTGGAGTCACTCCCACGTGTATGTATATCAGACATTAACCAAGGATTTGAGGGAAATGTATACACAGATTTTAAGGCTCTTCCTTTTTGGCTTCCTCCTTGCCAGCATTTCTCCACTCAATTTCCAGCCCCTCTGACAGCCCTCACCTCTGTCCCCTGACATCTCAAGTCAATAACACAACAGCTACTCTGTACCTCTCAGAATAAGAGTTCCCTCAGAGAAAATATCCAATTAAAGTGTATCCCATCCAGTGAGGTTTTCCTCTTTAAGGGTCATTTACAATTTCTACACCGTTTTTTTTTTGTGACTCTCAAGCTCCTGAGATAAACTACTCTGCCACTACTGGAACCAGGTTTAGACAAGATGATTTCTAAGGGATATTTTTAGTCCAAGGCCTTTGAATCCAACTTCAAGCAGTAAGTAGATTCTAACGCACATAGAAACAAATATCTGTGCTTATTGAAAGAATTAAACATTTTCATTTTAGTATAATGTGTATTGTACTTCAATACATACTGATGGCAGTTCTAGACCTGCGGAAGGATAAAGCCAACAGCGGTTAGCATATTAATGCAAAAAGAAACATCGGAATACCAATGGACTTTGATATTCAACAGGGCTGAAAATCAGCATAATATTGCCCTGCTGTGGGCTCAATGGCTCAAGGCAATTTCCTAACCTGATAATCCTTATACTGTTTACCTAACTTTACCTTTGATCTGCCTGTATGCATTGCTAAACGGCAAATGTGTATTCAAGTGAATAGAAAGCAAACGGGACCCAGAAGTTGATGTGCCTCTTCAAGAAAGAGGTCTCCACCTGGCCCCCCATGCCTCCTAAATTCATATTTCTTGTATAGCATTTTCATTTGTGCATCAGCCCCACCTTCAGGATCCTGAACCTTAGCTGTGCAGGTCTCAGCATAGACCTAATATGAATTATCCAGGAGTATAATGAAACAGAAAAATAAGGTAAATGTGACCATATGATAATTTATCAGATTCCCTCTTTCGGGATCAGCATGGAGTATATGTCTTTATAACAAATAACTTTGTTTAGTCAACTGAACATACTTATAATAGGTGTACATACATAGAAAGGAGATCAGCGTGGTATGACTTCATATTGTTTTTGAACTTGCATAATCCTCCTCATTGGAAACACAAATGCTTCTGCATGGGTGAGTTGTTGCTTCACCACAATCCATTGAACATAGAAGGTCTCCTGGGCAAAGCGTCAGTTCACACGGCACAGCTGGCAGAAGAGAAGTAATTGGGGAAAGAATTTATAGCTCAGTGACAAGCAGACATTTTCAGTGGCCTGTTTCTTTCTCCTCTCATTAGCTTGTCTGAAGTTCAATTTCCCTGCAACTGCAAGCTGCACATGGCTTCATCTTTGTTCAGACAGACCTTTAATAAATCTATCTTTTGTAATACGTAATCCTGTTGCCCCAAAAAAGGGTTAATAAGAGGAGCAGCTTTCCCATACTGAAGGACATCAACCTCTGTCTGCAGAGGGGAGATGCATGGAGGCAGCTTGTCTGTATTCCGTTTCTTCATTTTATTAAGTACCTCTAGCATTTTTCTTTTCTTTGTTTTCCTCATGTTTCCATGCCTCTGGTTCTATTTTATCATCAGTTTATTGTGTGCATTAGGTTCCACTTATAAGTGAGAAAACCTTACACGCTGCAAAAAATTCCAGAAAACACATGGAGAGCAGAATTTTAAAGATCATCCTTAACCTCACTACTTGGTTATTATAAACATTTTTCTGCATAAATTACCCACAGACTCAAACATACCTGCAGTTCTTCTTTACCCATACATGCATGATCATCAGTTTTGGTGGCAACATATTGTATGGAGGTATTAAACATTAAGCTATCAATTCTCTAGGGATAAGTATTTTTTTTAGATCCCAGCATATATTATTTTATTTTTAAATTTAATTTTTATTGAGGTATAATTGAAAAATAAATTATAATAATATGTTTAAAGTGCATAATATGACGATTTTATTTACGTATACATTGTGAAATGATTCCAACAACGAAGGTAATTAACACATCCATCACCTCACATGGGTGCCTTTTTTTTTTTGGTAAAAATGCTTATGATCTACTCTCAGCAAATTTCAAGTATACAATACAATATTATTAACTGTGGTCACCATACTATATATTAGATCCTAAGAACTTATTCAATTTATAGCTGAAAGTTTGTACCCTTTGACCAACCTCTTCCTAGCTCCACCCTCTCCCTCACACAGTCCCTGGAAACCACCATTCTATTCTATGAGTTTAACTTTTTGTTTTTAAGATTCCACATATAAATGATAAAAAGTATTTTTATTTTTCTTTCTGTCTGGCCTATTTCATCTAGCATTATGTTGTCATATTTGGCATGATATCCTTCTTTTTAAAGTCTGAATAATAGGCCATTGTATATGTACCACATTTTCTTTACTTATCTGTCCATGGACACTTAGACTGTTTCCATATCTTGGCTATTGTGAATAATACCCAGTATATATGGTATTTTAATTGTTTAGAAGCCTTTCTTAATTAATTGAACCTAAGTCACTCACTAATACACTAGCTTATTTTAATTCCCTAAAATGCATTTATCATTACTTGGTGTTTTTGTGTTTGTTCTTTATTTGCTTGTTCATTCGCTATGTCTTTCTCTAGATTATAAATGATGTGAAATTAAAGACATTCTCTTGTTTGGGCCTGTATTGCAGGAAGAGTGCCTTACACAAGGAAAGGTTTCATGAATATCAGTAGTATGAATGAAAACTGAGACTGTGAAGTCCTAATTGTTTTGAGGGAAGAGGGTGAGAATGTTGGCCAGTATATTTACAACTTCATATTAGGAACCTATAGGTCAGTGTAGGCCAGACATTAGGACAGAAAGATGGAGCGTGGGATAGGCTAAAGCAACCATCTAATAAAAAGTATGATTCCAGGGAAATAAAACATGTGTATGATCTCTAGCAAGTGTGAGAGGAAGGAGATTTTAGGAGACAACAGCAAACATGAACGTGGCAGCAGAAGCCCCAGGCAGCTCAGCAGATTTCTGATCTACCTTTCCTTCCCCTGACAATCCCAACCTCAGTAGCCATGTCACCAGGGGCTCAAAGACCTAAAAATTCCCCCAAATATTTCACCACTGATTGTGATTCCCACCCAAATTACTTTTGGCATTGACAAAGTCTCAAAACCATTATGTGGGACCTAAATGGTCTTGGACTTGTACTAGAATATTCTTTGATAAGAAAATAGCATAAATTGAGTATGAGAGGAAGGTTAGTATCAGTAAAATTAACAAACTTTCTCCCATAATACAGATTCATTAAACCCAGTTCAAGTATTTACCAAGTCCCTATTATGCAGCCAGACTTCTTTTGCCAGCTGTTTGACCTCTGGCATGACCTGGATAATTGCTGTAAGAGTGGTAGACTGAGTCTGTGGGAAGATAAAATGTGAACTAGACAATTAGAACTGGAAGGCACTGGAGTCAGCTCCAGCTATAGGTGACAGAACAGTATGGTAACTACGAGCATGGGGACAGAGAACAGGACCTGCCCAAAAAAGGACCTGGCATCAAAGATGCAAAAAGGGGTGATCTATGTCCTGAAATAGAGCCAGCACACAGTGATGGGGATTCCAGAGCAGGCAATAAATCACCAAGTACAAGGGAAGTAGGCACCGGGCCAGGACTCTGACCCAAGAGTTTTGGAATGAATGGTGGAGTTAGTCAAAACAAGGTACAGCTTGCCCGGCCAGCTTGACTCAGTGGTTGAGCATCAAACTATAAACCAGGAGGTCATGGTTTGATTCCCAGTCAGGGCACATGCCCAGGTTGTGAGTTAGATCCCTAAGTAGAGGGCGTGCAAGAAGATGCCAATCAGTGATTCTCTCTTGTCACTGATGTTTCTATCTCTCTCTTCCTCTCTGAAATCAACACAAATTATATATATTTCTAAAGGCACAGCTCAAATACTGTTGGTTGATTACTGGTATGTTACCAATGCAGGAACTCTGGCAAGAATAAGGCAATCAGCGTATAGAACTTTCCACGGTAAAGACTCCTGGACTGGATGTGAGGGCGATCTGGCTGCGACATCTGTCACAAATACTGTTGGTTGATTACTGGTATTACTGGTATGTTACCAATGCAGGAACTCTGGCAAGAATAAGGCAATCAGTGTATAGAACTTTCCATGGTAAAGACTCCTGGACTAACAAAAGTATCAACATATTTTCTGTTTAGAGGTGACTGGAAGCAAGCCTAGGTGTATGGTTTTCCATATGGTTTCCATATGTTGGACATGAACTTCAACATTTAGTCAGGACAAGCTTGTAAAGAGCCCTCAATGCCAGCATGACAGAAACAGTAAGTTGCCACCTGATAACTAATCTGTCCTTATTTAGTAAAAGAGCCTGGATTTTATTTGGGTCAAACATAGCTCCAGTTAAAAACTATATTCCTCAGCCTTTCCCTCAGCTACATGTAAGTAACTTGTATGTATCCCTTGGCTATATGTAAGGTTTAGCAAACTGATGGACTGTTCTGTGACTATCCAGGAAGGCTATGGGGGCTGCTTTGGGGGTTGAACTATTATTCTGTCTACCATTCCTCCTTCCTGTTGGAGATGGCTGTAATTATTAACAGCCATATTGGACCATGAGGTGACCTTGAGACTAGAAGCTGTGACTGAAAGACATACTAAAAATTACACAGAATGAAAAGAGAGAGTGTGTAGGCCGCAGGTACACAGGAGGATCTACCATACTAGTCATGACATGCCTTCCTCTGGATTTACCTTCTTCTTTTTATATGAAAGAGAAATAAAATTCTGTTTTTCTTTAATCGTTGTTAACTTGGCTTTTCCATTATATGCAGATTTCCCTAATCTCAATCAATATATAGGTTGAGGAGTAGGGTCAGACTCTAGGGTGGCCCTTATGACCTCCACCTCCTAGTGCCTTCCCTTGAGTGTGGGCAAAACCTGTCACTTGCTTCTGTCTAGTAGGAAATGGCAAAGGTGAAGGGATTTTACTCCCATGTTACGTTTATAAACTGCGTCTTGTTAGCAGATCTACACTAGAGACCCTGTCTCCTCTGCTAACTTTGAAGAAGTGGCCATGTTGGAAGGCTCATTGGGCAAGGAGCTGAGGGTGGTCAATAGGATCTAAAAGTTGTCTCCATGCAACAGCTAGCAATAAGCTGAGGTCCTCCATCCTACAACCAAAGAGAATGAATTTGCTGATGACCTGAATAAGTTTGCAAGTGAGTCCTTCCCCAGTCAGGCTCCAGATGTGAACGCAGCACAGCTAACGTTTGTTGTTGTTGTTTTGCAGTTTTTTGAGATAGTAAAAAGAGAACTTGGTTAAGCTGTGCCCAAATGACTTTGAACCTACGGAAACTATGAGATAATAGATGTGTGTTGTTTTAAGGCCCTGTGTTTGTGGCAGTCTGTTATGCAGCAGTAGATTACTAATACAAGGAATCAAGACAATCTGTGGTTCTCAAAACTGTCCATTGGCTATATTGCATCTTAGCCTAAAAATTTATCATTCCCTTATCTTGCAGAATGCGTACATGTGGAGTTCATAGTTACTTGACTTCACCTCTAATGTGAAAAATATTAAATAAATATAAAAAAGGAAAGGTGTGATTTTTACCTGCAAAAAGTCTGTGAAATGCTTTTGCATGCTTACTAATACCTTCCCTTGCACCTTCATCAAATACAGGCTGGAGCAATAGCCAAATGAGACCCTCCTTTTATTTGCCACACAAATGCAATGCTGGACAAAAAGTGGTAGTTTGAATTAATGCACCTTTTATATTTAAAAAGTAAGAAGCAGAAAAGAAAACATCACAGGTTCACATCTCCCAGAAGACATGATGAAGATTGTACTAAGTAAACATTGAGATTCTCAGACAAAAGGGTGCCATGGAACTGCAAAACATTATTATTAATGAACATAGTTGTAAAATCTCACATTCCAAGGAGAGAAAAATCTTGGAAGCAATTATGAAAGTCATTGTATAACATTTAGATTAATTAAATACTTCTCTTAGGAATATAAAATATTAAGTATGTCCTTCGATTTTTTCCAAATATGAGTAATACAATTCACTAGCCCTCACCTCTCAATGGCATTCAAAAAATTGCAGGTGACCTAACAAATATAGATAGCTTCTAACAATGTCACTCCAATCAAATGCATTATATTATATCAAACATAATTGTTCTCTATGTCATAATAATTAGATAACATAAATGTCATAGAGTCAGAGGCAAAGGAGATGTATTTATTTCCTTTTGAGTTATAAACAGTGAATAAATTTTAGATAATAAAGCAGTTTGTAAAACAATATTTTCCTATAATGAATATTGTTGGGGTGAGGAATGAATAAGAATGATTAGTGCATGTATTTAATTTATTTTTTTAGTTTTAAGAAGTAGAGTTCTGCCATTTAACCCAGTGATCCCATATCTAGGAATATATCCAAAGAAACCCGAAACACTAATCAGAAAGAATGTATACATCTCTATGTTCATAGCAGCACAATTTGCAATAGTTAAAATCTAGAAACAGTACAAGTGCCCATCAGTGGATAAGTGGATAAAAAAGCTATGGTACATTTACACCATGGAATACTATGCAGCAATAAAAAAGAAGGATATCTGACCCTTTGAGACAGCATGGAGGGACCTGGAGAATATTATGCTATGCAAAATAAGCCAATCAGAGAAAGACAAGTATCACATGATCTCACTCTTATGTAAAATCTAAAGAACAAAATAAACTGATGAACAAATTAGATCCAGAGATATAGAAACATGGAACAGACGGTCAAATCTCAGAGGAAAGGCAGAGGTGGGTGGATGAGAAGAGATTAACAAAATAACTATATTCATATATGCATAACCCATGGACATAGTCAATAATGTGATGAAGCCTGGGGGCAGGGGTAGGGGTGGGGTAGAAGGAGTCAAAGGGAAAATATAAAGGGGACATCCATAATACTTTCAACAATAAAAGCAATTTTTTTAAAAAAATAAGTAGAGTTCTTTTTTAAAAGTATGTTTTTATTGATTAGAGAGAGAGAGAGAAGGAAGAGGGAGAGAGAGAGAAACAATGATGAGAGAAAAAACCATCAATCAGCTGCCTCCTGCACACCACCTACTGGGTATTGAATGTGAAACCTGGGCACGTGCTCTGGCTGGGAATTGAACTGGTGACCTCTGGGTGCATAGGAAGAAGCTCAACCAACTGATCCACACCGGCCAGGGAAAGAAGTAGATGTTCTATATATGTCAATTATACCCACTATATCCCAACTAGAGTGTATCCAGAGACATGGAAGCATGGAATAGAATGTGGAATCTCCAAGGGAAGGTGGGGGAGGGTGGTTGGGTGGGAGATAATCAACCAAAGACCTTGTACGCATGTATGCATAACCCAGGGACACAGACAATAGGGTGGTAAAGGCCTAGGGCAGTGGACGGGATGCGGGCTGGAGGGAGTGAATGGGGGAAAAGGGGGGATATATGAAATGCTTTCAGCAATAAAGAATGGTTTTTTTAAAAAGATTGATAAAGGTGATAAACTATAGCATGTGGATGATGAAAGAGTTCCTCGTGAATACATACATATATTTAATTCTCACCCAAGGATATTTTCCCATTGATTTTTAGAGAGAGTGAAAGACAGAAATATCAATGTGAGAGAAACACATCGATTGGTCGCCTCCTGCATGAGTCCCAACCAGGGCCTTGGTCTGGCTGGGGAGGAACCTGCAACCGAGGTAGGTGTCCTTGACCAGAATTGAACTCGGGACCTTTCGGTCTGCAGGCCGATGCTCTATCCACTGAGCCAAACCAGCTAGGGCTGCTTCATGAATATTGAGTATGACTTACAGTTGCCTTCTGTTTGGCTTAAGAGTTGTCCTCTGCCTCAAATCCCAGCATTTTCTCAGACCAGGAATCTCTTTGTACTTCCCTGAATTCCATCCAATTTCTTCACTATTGTGTAGGGTAGATACCAGTTGTGTTCTCTGGATAGCCAAAGTGATTCATTTTTAATTCAGTTTTTTATTTAAAATTTTTATTTCAATTTTCAAATTCAATATATTCTTTTTTCCTAGCTATTTGAGAAGTCAAATGTTCATATAACGTAGACTATGCCCTTCAGATTCTTACAATATAGTTTGTTTATTCATCCAACAAAACTTTACCAGGTACTTTTTTGAAGAGTAATATAAGAAAAAAGAAAAAAAATAATGCACACAGAACATGACATATTTAAGTGATAAAATATTTGCTACCAATGTTGATAGCCATGGAAGAGGAGTGAGAAGTGTATAATGTAATGGGAAAAGCACTGTACCTAGTAAAAAAACTTTGCTAATGGAAAGTGTGATCCACATGGACCGGCAATGTTGGTACCATGTGGGGGCTTGTTATAAATGCTGACTCTTGGGACCCACCCTATACCTACTAAATTAGAATTTGCATTTTAAAAAATATTTAATTAAACTTTGAGAAGTACTGCTCAAAAACACTTGGCTTAGGATATGCTAATTATTTATTACTTACATGTTTAGTCTAGAAGATGCTGTCTCCCAAATTGTGAAACAACTAAACTACGGAACAACCATCATTCAGAATCACCTGAAATCTAGATGAAGGGAAGTCCCACTACTAAGGATGGAAAGAAGTCACAATGAGACTGATAAGAGGGTTGAAGACAGAACAGGCTGGTCCCACATGGTGGATAAAAATCAGGAGGGTTATCTTGGCTATGGAGGTCTCCCCTGAGGAGTGAGGAGTGCCAGCCCCACACCAGGCCCCCCTCATCCTAGTGTTCCAATGCTAGGATGAGTAGCCCTCATAACTTCTGGCTGTAAAACCCATCAGGGATTGTGGCTGAGTGAGATGAAGGACTGCTGGAGTCCCAGGCAGTTCCTATTCAAGGATCTGTATATGGACTTACTTCCTTTGTTCCAACACTGGGGAAGTAGCTCCTAAGGCACCAGAGACATATGTTGAGGATCTGAAGGGTCTGGCATCAGACTGAGAGCTGGAGTTGTCACCTTTTCCCAGACAGAAATTCCGGAAGAGGCCATTGTTTCATTGCTGAGCCCTTCGCCAACAGAGCCATCAGGGGATGCAATATCTGAGTCTCCATCAACCTGGCTTTCACTGTTCACCCTGCCATGGTGATTCTCTGAGACTCTGCCTCTTTGACTTGTGGGCCCACTCAAGCTGTTTCATGAAGATTTTTCATGCAAATGGCCTATCTTGGTTCATGCCTAAGACTTTTTAAAAATCTCTCAAACAAGCAACAGCTGACCTTAGTATGCCCCTGTCACTCTCACTAAGTGGCCCCAGGCCTGGCATTAGCAGAAGCAGGCTTGGTTTGCAGTTTGGCCTTTCCTGGGTACCTCCAAGCCCAACACAAGTAGCAGCTATCTGAAGATTGCTTTGTAGCTTATGCTAAGTGGCCCTGGGCAGAACAAGGGTAGCAGTTGACCTGCAACCCCTGGGAGATCCCAGAGCCAATACATCTGGTGTACAGCTTCAGACCATGTCAAAGCACCACCTAGCCTTCTGCACAAGCAACATACCTAAAGGGTGGTGGACTCAGCAGGCACCAGAGCTCCACTAAAGTAAGTCCTGCTCTGTGAGGTGAGCCCCTGCACAGATGCTCCTCCATGGTGGTCACAGCCAGTCCTTGCAGTCAATGGGACTTGGGGCAAATCCCTCCCATTGACCTGCCACCAATAATTAAGGCTCAACTAAAATAGGAGGTTGTACACAGCTTACACAGGACTGGGACATACCTAGAGTTCCAAGCTTGGATGAATGGGGAGGCTGTGCTACTTGAACCTCAGGATACCTACTACCCACTTTCATTTCTGATATTATTTATTTGGGTCCTCTCCCTTTGTTTCTTGATGAATCTGGCTAGCGGTTCATCAATTTTGTTTATCATTTCAGAGAACCAGCCCTTGGTTTCATTGATTTCTTTGTATTGTTTTTTTTTGTCTCTATGTCATTTATTTCTGCTCTAATCTTTATTATTTCCTTCCTTCTACTTACTCTGGGTTTTTCTTGTTGTTCTCTTTCTAGTTCTTTAAGTTGTGGGGTTAACTAGTTTATTGTTTATTTTTCTTGTTTTTTTGAGGGAGGCCTGTAGTGCTATGAACTTCTCTCTCAGGACTGCTTTTGCTGTGTCTCAGAGATTTGGAGTTGTTGTGTATTCATTTTCATTTGTTTCCAGGAAGTTTTTGATTTTTTTCTTGATCTCGTTGGCAACCCATTCATTATTTAATAACATACTATTCAGCCTCCGAGTGTTTGAATGTTTTGGTGTGTTTTTACTGTAGTTGATTTCTAATTCCATTCCACTGTGATCTGAGAAGATGCTTGATATGATCTCAATCTTCTTGAACTTGTAGAGACTTTTTTGTGTCCTAACATGTGGCCTACCTTTATGAATGACCCATGTGCAATTGAGAAGATTGAATATTCTGCAGCTTTAGGGTGAAATGTTCTATAACTGTCAATTAAATCCATCTGATCCAGTGTGTCCTTTAAAGTCACTGTTTCCTTGTTAAGTTTTTGTCTGGAAGACCTATCTGGTGAAGTCAGCGGGGTGTCAAAGTCCTTTATTTTGACTGTATTATTGTCAATTTCTTCACCAAAGTTCTCTAGAAGTTTTTTTACATATATTTAGGTGCTCCTCTATTGGGTGCATATGTTTTCCAAGGTTATATACTCTTGTTGGATTGATCCCTTTAGTATTATGTAGTGACCTTTGTTATGTCTTGTGATATCCTTCATTTTGAAGGTTTTTGTCTGGAAGACCTATCTGGTGAAGTCCCTTATTTTGACTGTATTGTTGTCAATTTCTTCACCAAAGTTCTCTAGAAGTTTTTTTACATATATTTAGGTGCTCCTCTATTGGGTGCATATGTTTTCCAAGGTTATATACTCTTGTTGGATTGATCCCTTTAGTATTATGTAGTGACCTTTGTTATGTCTTGTGATATCCTTCATTTTGAAGTCTATTTTGTTGGATA
>NW_005364225.1:2920784-2939694 GCF_000412655.1 Myotis brandtii
GTATTGCTACTACAGCTTTTTTTTCTTTTCCATTTGCATGGAAAACATTTTCCCATCCCTTCACTCTCATCCTGTGTGTGTGCCTTTTGTTCTGAGGTGGGTCTCTTATAGACAGCATATAGTAGGGTCATGTTTTTGTATCCATTCAGCTACTCTATGTCTTTTGATGGGAGCATTTAATCTATTTACATTTAAGGTTATTATTTATAGGTACTTATTTATAGCCATTTTAATTATGTATGCCTAGGTTTCTCTCTCTATTTTTTCTTCTCATTATAGCAGTCCCTTTAGCATTTCTTATAATGCTGGCTTGGTGGTGATGTACTCCTTTGGCCTTTTTTTTGTCCAGGAAGCTCTTTATTTCACTGTCCATTTTGAATGATAGCCTTGCTGGATATAGTAATTGTGGTTTCAGATCCTTGCTTTTCATTACCTGGAGTACTTTATGCCATTCCCTTCTGGCCTGTAGAGTTTCTGATGAGAAATTATGGGAGCTCTTTATAGGTAACAGTTTACTTTCTTCTTGCTGCCTTTAAGATTCTATCTTTGTCTTTAATTTTTAGCATTTTAATTATAATGTGTCTGGACATGGGCCTGTTTGAGTTCTTGCTTGGGCTTCTCTGTGCCTCTGAACTTGTGTGACTTTTTCCTTTACCAGATTGGGGAAGATTTTTACCATTATTTCTTCAAATACATTCTCTATCCCTTTCACCTTTATCAATCTTGATAGCTGTAGTAAAGCAGTGAAATAGCATGTTAACATCAAGGTTTCCACCAAGAAACCAGGATACATGAGAAGCTACATGTCTAAGTAAGGTGCCAGAGCACAACACAGTTTCCTGACCCCTGAACTCTTCACCAAGGTTACTGACACCACTGCAAGTTCCAGAACAGTATGAGGCCTGCTTGAGACAATGATTTCACTCAAGAGCAAGGATAAATTCACCTTGATGTTTATTCAGCAGTTTAAATAATGAGAGAAGTCAGTAACATGTTTTTTACTGTAACCTATAAGTCATGTTTGTTTAAGATACCCTTTATGTAGTCTGGTAGTTTGGGTTGAATTTGAGGGCTGTCTCTTTTTTTAATGTATGTTTTTATCAATTTCAGAGAGGAAGGAAGAGGGTGAGAGCGATAGACACATCAATGATGAGAGGAAAACATTGATCAGTTGCCTCCTGCATGCCCCTCACCCGCACTGGGGATAGAGCCCGCAACACAGGCATGTGCCCTAGACCAGAATAAAACTTGGGACTGTTCACTCCACAGGCCAACACTCTATCCACTGAGCCAAACAAGCTAGGGCTTGAGGACTGTCTTGAAAGAGCATTGACTACTCACAATGAAGACAAAATGGAAGTGAAGAGTGAAACTGTGACGTCATGATCACAGGCACAGTAAGGGGCTCCACATCTTAGTGAAGTTAGAAAACCAGGTCACACTGCCATCATGTCACACCACAGGTGTGGAGAACTGGGACAGAAGCCCATAGCTCTTGTTTCTTGGTCCACTGAGCTAAAACTAATCAGAAGTTTGATTTTTTTAAAAATGTCCAAATAGCCAATAATTTTTAAATTTATAACGCAGTTTTTATACTTAGAATAGAACTCGCACTTGTTTAAAGTGAATGTACCCTTCAACTCACAAGATAAATTAGTCTTAGAAGGATGTTGCCTAAAATGGAGAAATGCTAAAATTGTTTACATTTTATGCTTGTATAATCTATTAAGTGCATTGTACAGAATGGCATTTTTCTTTCTCTTAGGACAGAAAAACAAAACATCTTGAAAGCGAAACGATGATAAATAGTTATTTGACAAACAATATTAAAAAAATAAATGAGTCCATTATTTCAGATTTTTTTGGACAAACCCAACTATTCATTTCATTGGTTCCAAGTTTCTACTTGAAATATTTATATATTTATCAACTGGGATTTAAAGTTAAATCCCAGTTGACAAATTTCCTTTTAAGCTTCTATTTTCAGACAGATGTAAGAAAAAATGTAAATGTTCAAGCAAAGAAGTATTACTTTCCAAAAGTGAGTTTTTCCCATACATTTAAGGAACCAACAAAATGATTAAATATGATTGACTAAATTTTAATCTTTTAGGAAGAAATATGACCATTCAAGTCACTAGTTTCCTTATCACTATGAAATACAATAACTAGTCCACATGTAACTTACTTTAAAGACAATATACCATTTGAGGAAAAGACAATTTTACTCAAGTATCTTGGCTTGGCAGAGTTCTGACCATCCCCAAAACATATTTCAACAATATATATTAATGAAAATCCATCAAAATAGAAAACAAGACAAATTTAGACTTAAGTAGATTTAAATTAGCAATATTTTTACAATAGGGAAAACTAAGAATAGCATCTTTTCTATTTTTAATTATTTTGAATAGTAATAGTTTAAAGAGGTTTCATTGTATGCAATGTTTTATGAATAAGATCAGATCATTGAAGACAACCCTTGTGGACAGCTTTATTTGAAATTGTCTCCTTATGGAAGAAAAGGAATAATATATGAGATTTCATTTGACTTTTCTCTTGAAGGAAGTTGTTCTTTTGGTAAAATTTTCAACTCATTTTCATTAAAGTAAGTACTAAATATTTTATGTACTATTCTATATATTATCAGCCATTCATAAAAAGCATCTGACATATTAATATCAAGGTAAAGATCTAAAAGAAAAATAAGATTAACATAAGAAACTACAAGCAAAATGCTGAAGTCCATAATGTAGATTCAATAATTAATATGGAAAACAAGAAAGGAGAAATACTAGTGTTGGCAGGTTTTTATCAAAAAGAGCTTCCTTATAAATTAGAAAGGAGAAATACTAGTGTTGGCGGGTTTTTATCAAAAAGAGCTTCCTTATAAATTAGTACCCAAATCATTGAATTTTTCTACCTCTGATCTTTTCTTTTTATAAATATGAATAATATATTAAACCCACATTAAGTTAATTTTATCTTTTAGAGCTAAAGCTATTCTACCTTGATCAAAATCATAAAACAGCATAAAGTGAATATTTTGTACAGGCAGTAGTTACTTAGTCATCTGCTAAATATGCCATATAGCCTTAGAAAACTTAGACTTATGAAACTACAGAGGCCTCTCCAGCTGTTGCTTTTCTGGTGTATTAATTCAAGCTTCAGTTTGACAAAGAAAATTCTGTAATTCATCATCCATTTTAATATACTGGAGTATCTTACTTTTGACTTGCTGCTGGGAAATGCAATAAGGAATGTAGGAAAGAAACATAAAGCTCCTCTTGGGTACCACACTCAGTTCCTGTCTCAACTCCCACCAGTATCATAATTGCTATCCTTACTTATATTACCTTCCTACCTTCATTCCTTCTTTCCTTTCTTTATTCCTTCCTTCCTTTCTCTCCTTCCTTCTATCCTTTCCTTCCTTTATTTCTTCTTTCCTCCCTTTCTCTCCTCTTTCTCCCTCCTTCCCTCCTGCTCTCCTTCCTTCCTTCCTTCCTTCCTTCCTTCCTTCCTTCCTTCCTTCCTTCCTCCCTCCTTCCTTCTTTTCTTCTTTCCTTCCTTCCTTCCAAATAAAATATATGGCTCAGCACTTTCAGAAACTTGGTTTTTGGAACTGGGAGGCAAAAAAAAGGTCATGTAAAAACGTTGGGTTTGAAAGTCACAAGTAGATATCAATTGAGATTCTATCATTTTCTAGCTGTGTGACTCTGCCTGGACCTCTGTTTCTTCATCTGTAAAGTGAAAAGTACAAAAGGTTTTTATTCCATCACTATCCCATCTATGCCCTCTTCTACCTCTACCCACCCCCTTCCACCTCAATGTTATAGACTTGATGTGAATATTAAATCATAAAATGTACCTGAAAACAGTCTTGAAACTTGGAGATTTTATATAAATGAAGGAATTATTATAAATTTTATATTCCCCAATTCAGATAGTAATTGGCCCTATATGACTATATGTTTTTGAAGGGTTCCACATTTGCTTAGCAAAATGCCTGGAGTTGTCACTCTGAATGTATATTTTTAAGTGAAAGCTGGAGGAGGAAATGTCTTTTAAGATTCATAATTAACTGTAAAAATTTTAACAGTGTTGTCTAGGAAAATTAACCTATTCACTTACATATTAAAGGTGTGTTTTTTAAATCAATTTAGAATAAAAAAGCAGGACTCTAAAGGAAATAATGGCAAGGGTTGATGGAAGAGTGGGAAGGGTGGAAAAGATAAGTGAGAGAAACTTAACCAAGGAGAGAAATCTGAGCACCATGAGAGGACTCAAGATTAAGGACACCTGAGGAGGAAAGGCAGTGTCCCAAAGACTCAAGCTTTTATTACATGCCACCACAATATGCTGTTATTTCCTGTTCACTTATCTGTCTCCCTAGTTAAAATGTAAGCACCTCGCTTTCAAGAACTGTATTTTCTAGCCTTGCTTACTGTATATCATTAGGGAGAAACAATTGAGTAAATCTGTGAAAATGTGTTTCAACTTCTTAGCTATCGATCCTGTTTCCATTGTTTCATCCCTCTTCCCTTGTCACCTGCAGGCAGGTATTGAGTAAACATTGATAGGAGGCGTTACAGTGAGTTCTGTCAATTAAGAGGAAAAGAACCGAAGTACTATCTAAATTTGAAATTTCCAAGTATCAGATAACACCAGTTTATATAAATGTTATTGAAATTGCTAATATGAAATACATTGAGGAATCGTTACCCATTATGCAAAGTTGAAACTATGGCACACAAGAAAAATCCTCTCCCACAAGACAAATGGTTGTAGATAAATGTTGGAGATGTTTTGAGAGACTGGAAGGCTTCCTTTTCCAGTGAACAATTTTAATGGCATTCATCTCAGGGATTTCTGAAAGGTTCTAACCTATAATGGTCAAGGTTAGATTACTTCATGAAGCCATGGCGGGGAGGGGGGTGTTACATTTTGTGTACTTAATAGAAGGGGGAGTTGATATGCTTGGCTGCTTAGCACAGTCCTTTGAATGGTTATTTAAGTGTGGTTAGCAGCCTTTTATAGTGAAATTCATTTCCAATGACTATGATAGATGGGAAAATGCCTACAGCTTGGAAAAAGACCAAAAGTGTGTCTTTCCTGGGGACAGCAATGAATGACTCTGGCCCCGACTCAGTCTTACTGGTATGCCTGGGAAAATGCTAGGACAAATATGATAAAATCAATTTGCAAAGGTTCCTAGAAGACCATGGTTCTGTGAAGAACAAAGCCTGGAAAATAAATCTCTTAAACCAAAATTTAGAGTGACATGAGTTTAGTAGATTAAGAAGATAGGTTGAAGTTTAATTTTATAAGGATCTTTATCTTTCCTGCATGAAAACAAGCCAACCTTCTGAAAAAATAATGGAGGTGAGCCCTGGACACAGAGGTTTCTCCTCCTACACAGGGCTCCAGTAAAATCATGCTGTGAACTAAGCTAAAAGCACATGTGGGACATCTTGCAATGAGGAGAACTGGTCCTGGTCAGCCCTGACTCTATTGCCACATAGGAAGCGTCAAACTAGGAAGCTACCATCTTAAATTTAAAAACCCTCCTTTGACTTCACTTCCTCCTCTGACTTCATTTTTCTGATCTAATTTACATAAAATATCTTGAAAAAATTTTCCATAGTCACTCTCTCCAGTTCCTCTTCTTCCTTTGCAGGTCTAGCTATATCATTTGCTGGGCCTAGTGCAAAGTAAAAAGGTGAGACCCCTCCTCAAAATTATTAAGACTTTCATAACAGGCTAGCAGAGTGTTCAGGCAAGTGTGGGCTCTTGTAAAAGTGGGGCATTGTGTCACCTGTACATCATAGCCCCCTGAAGTTGACCCTGCTCCATTGTCATCTGAACCTACTCCAGTCAGGCTTTTTCATTCTCCAAGTCCACAAACATAGTTCTTGTCAACATCAGCCATGGTTTTCATTAGTTTAAATCTCACAGTCAATTCTCACCTTCATCTTATGGATCAGTGAGTGCAACTTAGCAGAGTGATCACTCCCTTCCTTTTGAAGCATTGTCATCACCTGGTTCCAGAACATACTTCCTCTGTTCACTCTGTCTAGCTGGATGCTGCTTTCTTTAGTCTTATCTCCTGGTTCCTCCTTGTGGTAGGTTGAATATTGATTGGTTCCCCAAAGGTATCCATGTTTCAATAGTGGGAACCTATGACTATGTTACCTTGCATGGTAAAGGGCTTTATAGATGTGTCAGTTAAACATCTGGAGATAGAGTATCCTGGATTATTCAGGTGGGGCCAATGTAATAACATGGATCCTTATAAGAGCCAGGCAGGAGAACTGGAGTTAGTAGTACAGTAAGTGATGTGATGATGGAAGTAAGATGTTGGAGTAGTGTGAAGAAGGGGCAAGGAAAGCAGGAAGCCTCTATAAGCTTAAAAAAAAATCAATGAAACAGACACAGACTCTTCCTGGAAGCCCCCAAGAGGCATACTGTCCTGAAGTCCTGCCAAAAACTTGATTTTGTTTTGCTTTTTTCTGCCACTCCACAAATTCTCCCTTTCTGGGGCTCTCTGGTTACATAAATCTTAGGCAACTTCAAGTTATCCCACAGCTTTCTGATGCTCTATTTATTTTCAGTCCTTTTTCTTACTCTACTTAACTTAAGACTATTTCTATGACTGTGAATTGAAATTCACTAATCTTTTCTTCTGAATTGTCTTACCTGTAATTAATATCACTCAGTGTATTTTTCTTCTCAGATATCCTATCTAATAAAAGACAAAAAGGGTAATTAACCATACCTACACTACGCTTCCCATTGGCTAATCAGGGCGATATGCAAATTAACTGCCAACAAAGATGGCGGCTGGCAGCCACGCAGCTGAAGCCAGCAGGAGGCTTGCTTGCTCCAGTGATGGAGGAAGCCAAGGTTCCCCGCCTGCCGCGGCCCGGCTCTGAGCTCCGGAAGCAACAATGTTTCAATTATAGAAGCTAAACAAACCCAGATACCTGCTTTCAGCAGGCCACGGCCTCAGAGCTGGTAGTGCCAGTGACGGCAACAATGTTTCCATTATAGAAGGTAAATAAATCCCAGGATAAAAAAAAAAGAAAAAAGAGAGAGGCTGGGAGCTTCAGTCGCTGGCCAGCCTGAAAATGGCCCTCAGCCCCTCACCCAGACTGGCCAGGCACCCCAGTGGGGACCCCCACCCTGAAGGGGGTGTGACCAGCTGCAAACAGCCATCAGCCCCTCACCCAGGCTGGCCAGGCACCCAAGCGGGACCCCCACCCTGATCCGGGACACCCTTCCAGGCAAACCAGCCGGTCCCCACCCGTGCCCCAGGCCTCTATCCTAAATAGTAAAAAGGTAATATGCAAACTGACCCTAACAGCAGAAAGACTGGGAATGACTGGTCACTATGACACACACTGACCACCAGGGGGCAGACGCTCAATGCAGGAGCTGCCCTCTGGTGGTCAGTGCGCTCCCACATGGGGGAGCTCTGCTCAGCCACAAGCCAGGCTGATGGCTGCCAGTACAGCGGTGGTGGTGGGAGCCTCTCCTGCCTCCTCAGCAGTGCTAAGGATGTCTGACTGCAGCTTAGGTCTGCTCCCCGCTGGCAAGTGGACATCCCCCGAGGGCTGCCGGGCTGCCAGAGGGATGTCTGATTAGACTGTGAGAGGTCACAGGTCGGGCTGAGGGGCCCTTCCCCCCCCTCCTGCCGAATGCACAAATTTTTGTGCACCGGGCCTCTAGTCATATATAATATCTATAGAAGTTTGATTTTGGTCTCTTTTTTTTTGTATCTTTAATATCTTTCATTATGATCATGCTCTCCTCCACCTTTTTAAATATAGTTTGTATGTTTATAATAGCTGATTTAATGTCCTTGTCTAAAAATTCTATCATCTATATCATTACAGAGTCTATTTTGATTTATTTATTTTTTTTCTCATTGTGGATTGTATTTTCCTACTTCTATGCATACATGAGAATTCTTACCGAATGGCAGACCAATTGAATTTTACATTATTATGTGCAAAATGTTTTATTTCTTGAAATACTTTTTAGCCTTCTTCTGGGACCCAGTAAAATTATTTGGAAACAAATAAATTTCAAGTCTACTTTTAAGCTGTGTTAGGTGGAACCGGAACAGACTTAATTCTAGAGGCTATTTGGATCTTACTGAGGTAGAATACCTCTGAGTATTTAATCCAACATCAGATATATTATGAGATTTCTCCCCTCTGGCTGTTGGGAACATGAACTGCTACTCCAGCCTTGTGTGAGCCCTGGGAATTTCCCCTGCTCACTTACAGTGGTCCTTTTCCTCATGCGCATGCACTGATCAGTACTTAGCTAATGACTGAGAGGAATGCTTTCAGTCTCCAGTTCAGAGCTCCAGTTCTCTCTCCCTTGTATTCTGTCCTGAGAACGCCAGTCCTCTTGATCTCCCTGAATTCTCATCTCTGTCTCCACAACTTGAGGAGACCATATACTCTGTTTGGTTTCCTTCTTCTTATCCAGTGGCTTTGGAAACTCCCTCCAGACAATAAACTAAGGCAATCATAGAACTTACTTCTTTTGTTTCCCATGCTGCCTGTTACCGAATCTTTAAAAATCTTTGTTCCAAATATTTTAATTGTTTAAGGCACGAGGGCAGCCCCACAGCCAAAACTATCACAGCCAAAAGCAGAATTCTGTATCTAAGTCAATTTTCAAAAAGAAGAACAGGATGGGCAACTGGCTTTACTACATATCTAGCTGTCTTATAAGGCCTTTACAATGCTATAGTGAGTTAAAGGATGTACTATTAGCAAACAGCTAAGTAAACAATAATAGGAAACACTTAGAATAGTACCCAGTGTGTAACATACACATTATTTGTGTATTTATATGTGTGCTTTACATTTATTAATTTATTTCATTCTCACAGCTATATCATAAAGTAGGTACCATTAGTATTTCTCTTATATTGATGATAAAGAAACCGGGGCACAGAGTAGCTGAGCTACTTGCTCCAGTTCACATAAGTCCTAAAGTCAGAGCCAGGACTGAAATCCAGGAAATCTGGCTCCAGATACCAGGCTCTTACTAGTAACCATTAAACTGCATTGTCTCTTCCTAGTAGATACCAATAGATTTATGCAACGTCATATATCTAAGCATTATACAGCATTATAAGTTGTAGAAGTGGCCTTTGAATTACTGGGTCATAAACTTGTCATCTTCTGTCCATTCATAAAATAAGCCTCTCTCCTCCTCACATAAATTAAAAATAGAAATACCATATGATCCAACAATCCCATGTCTGGGTATTTATCCAAAAGAACTGAAATCAGTATCTTGAAGAGATATTTGCACTCTTATGTTCACTACAGTTTTATCCGCAATCGCCAAGATATGGAAACAGCCTAACTGTCACCCATGGATGAATGGATAAAGAAAATATAATATGTACATACAATGGAATATCTTCAGCCTTAAGAAAGAAGTAAATCCTGCCATATGTGACGATACAGATGAACCTGGAGGATATTAAGCTAAATGAAATAAGTCAGTCTCAGGAAAAAATACTATATGGTTCCACTTATAGGAGGTACCTAGAGTAGTCAAACACATAGAACAGAGAGTAGAATGGTGCTTGCAGGGGCTGAGGGAGGGGCACAAAGTCCCTCCTAGAGATCTGCAGTGTAACATGTGCCTGTAGTTTCTGTTTGTACACTTAAAAACAGTTCGAAGGCTGGATTTCACGCTAAGTGTACTTTTTTTTTTCCGTACATCAGATTATTTATTCACTTGATTCTTAGATTCACTTGTTGATAGATGCATGTTTGTTGTTCACAATTTGTATCTTTACCTTTTTCTTCTTCCTCTTCTTAAAGGATACCTTTCAGCATTTCGTATAATACTGGTTTAGTGGTGATGAACTCCTTTAGCTTTTCCTTATCTGTGAAGCTCTTTATCTGACCTTCAATTCTGAATGATAGCTTTGCTGGATAAAGTAATCTTGGTTGTAGGTTCTTGGTATTCAGCACTTTGAATATTTCTTGCCACTCCCTTCTGGCCTGCAAAGTTTCTGTTGAGAAATCAGCTGACAGTCGTATGGGTACTCCCTTGTAGGTAACTGACTGTCTTTCTCTTGCTGCTTTTAAGATTCTCTCTTTGTCTTTTGCTCTTGGCATTTTAATTATGATGTGTCTTGGTGTGGTCCTCTTTGGATTCCTTTTGTTTGGGGTTCTCTGCGCTTCTTGGACCTGTAAGTCCATTTCTTTCACCAGGTGGGGGAAGTTTTCTGCCATTATTTCTTCAAATAGGTTTTCAATATCTTGCTGTCTCTCATCTTCTGGCACCCCAATGATTCTGATGTTGGTACGCTTGAAGCTGTCCCAGAGGCTCCTTACACTATCTTCATATTTTCGGATTCTTTTTTCATTTTGCTTTTCCGGTTGGGTGTTTTTTGCTTCTTCGCATTTCAAATCTTTGACTTGATTCTTGCGCTCCTCTGGTCTGCTATTGGGTGTAATATTCTTTATTTCCGACCGTGTATGCTTAATTTCTAGTTGTTTCTTTATCATAGCATCGAGGGTCTCATTAGTTTTCGTGAAGCTCTCCAAAAGTTTATTGCAAGCCCTCAAAATTGCGTTTTTTAGCTCTATATCCTCCATTTCTGTCATGTTTTTTTGTCTCCGCATTTTTTATGCTTTCTTGGTGCACCCCCTAGTGGTCTTTGTGCGCAGTCTTGTTCTAGTTGAGCCTTGATTGTTGTAGTTAATACTAGAGGGATTTGACCACCAGGCCGACTGGCTGTGTGAATCAGCTGTGTCTGCCGCGGAAAACTTCTGTCCTCTGGGGAGGTGCTAATCTAGCCTTTGCCTGAGGCGATCTGGCAAATGGCTCTGCGCAGGGCTTGGGCGGGGCGGGATCAACAGGGCGGGTGGAGGGAGCAGTTATGGCCGCTCTCAGTCCCGTTCCCAGAGGCTCTGCTTCTCAGAACCCCAGGAACCGCTGCAAACCTCGGAGGGAAAGCTGCCTTCCAACTGATGCCAGACACTCCCGCTTCTCCCGTTTGAGTCCGAGTCCCCAGCGATTCGCCCGTATCTGGAGCTCAGAGTCTGAGACTCCCCCCTGACCGAAAACGACAACCGCGCTCTCAGCCACCAGCCCGCTTTGCGCGCGCACCTCCGCACCTGAGTATTTTCCACACTGCGCCTCCTCTGAGCCTCGGTGTGCTGTTATTTTTCCTTCTAGTTGAAGAGTCTCTCCTCAGCCAGCCTTCCTGTGGTTCTGGGTGATGTCCGTTCCGTCTTTTAGTTGTATTTTTGAAGTGGTTGTTTGCGGCAGCAGTCTCCGGTGTTTACCTATGCCACCATCTTGGTCTCTCCATTTTGCATCTGTTAAAGTGGCTAACCTAAAGGTTCACAGCCAGCTGTCTACTCATCAATTACAGGCCTCATTTCTTCGCCCATGAAAGGAAGAATGAACCCACGCTAAGTGTACTTAGCACAATTGTAAAAACGACAAAGATAAGCCTCTCTCCTATACAACTTCGGCTTTATCGCCTGTGTGACCTGATTGATCCACTTATTTCAGATGTTTTGATATGACTTCGGAAAGCCTGAATCTAAAACAGCTCCCAGGTCGTTACTCCTCATCCTTGAGTAAATATTACTTTTATGCTACTTTTGAACCTTCCATCTTCTGTATCATGGCATGTGCCCAAAACCTAGCTGCTGTGCACATCCCCCTATTTTAGAACAAGCTGCTTGAACTTTCCAGCTGCCCAGACCCTCAAAAGCAGGAGCCATATTTTTGTATCCACAGCGCCAGACATAATGTAGATGCTCACAAATGAGTATCAAATAATTGAATTAGTGACAAAAATTTTAATGCATCCAGAAGTCAGAAATGCTACTTATAGACACTACAAATCTACTGCTAGCCTAGAACTGTGTCACCTTTATCTCCTGAACTGTGGGTGATTGCTGGTCCTAGACAACACAAAGCAGTCTTTTATGACACAAACAGATGGAATGCTGTCACCTCTAGGTATCTTTGTTCCACATCATGAATTGCTAACCCATTAAAAAAATATAATGCACATTTGACTGTTTTTTTTTTCCTTCTACCCCTTATAATTTCATCCAGAGGAAGAATTGTGTATGGTAAATGTTGACAAAATCATAGCAATTTCAAGTAGTAAAGATGCTTATACTCAGAATTGAGTACAGTTTTTGTTGTTGTTGTTTTGTCTTCGTTTTTTAGAGTACAGTTTTTATATCCAGATTTTCAAGCATGTGTCAGGGGTGGGGAATCTTTTTTTCTGCCAAGGGCCATTTGGATATTTATAACATCATTCGTGGGCCATACAAAATTATCAGCTTAAAAATTAGACTGTTATTTTTGGTCAAACACTTAAATAACTCATCCCTAATGCCTCAGAAGGGCCAGGCCAAATGATTTCGCGGGACTTACTGGTATAGTGCCTGCAGGCCAGATGTCTTCCCCCCACCCCTCTGATTTATGCCTATACTGTAAGATGGTAACAGAGAATTGGCGAAAGTGGCTAGGCATTACTTTGTCCTTATTTTAAGAGTCAAGAAATATTATATATTCTAATTTCATAACACCATATGTATGATTTATTGCAATTGAGCTATGCCAAATCCCCTCATTAAGAAATAGGAACACTGGACCTGAGTCTGGGCATAAGACTGTCCTCTGGCGAACCTGGTGGGGCATGTTGACAGGGTATCTTTGCATGGCTCTCCACTGCAGCCCAAAGTTAGTTCAGCATCTGAGAGCTGAGATTGAATTAAGAGATCATCATTAAGAGAATCTGAGATTGAAAGCCAGGCAGAATATCCAACCACCTTGTTGATCTGAAGAGGCTCAGCAAAGAGGGGAAAATAGGAGAATTGAGATAAGTGGAAGTGCCAAGTATGGCCTGTGAGGACAGTCCTGGGAACATCCTTGGCCTGGACACAATGGCTTTTTATTTTTTAATTTTTTATTGAATTTATTGGGGTGACATTGGTTGATAAAATTATATAGGTTTCACGTGTACAATTTCTATGATACATCATCTACTCCAAGTCAAGTCTCCTTCCATCACCATTTATTCCCCTTTATCCTCTCCTCCCGTCGCCCCTGGTTCCCTCTGGTAATCATCATACCATTATCTGTCTATGAGGGTGTTTTTGTTTTGTTGTTTTTATGTTCAATCCCTTCTTTTTGTTATAGGAAGTGAGGAGGTGGTTGTCAAGGACCAGCTAAAACTCAGCTAAGCTTCTTCCTCACTCTGCTGAGGCTACCCCACACAGGAGTCCTTATGGAAAAACATTTCTCTTTACTGTCTTGAGACTCTCACACTCCCCAAAAGAGGAAAAGTAGAAGGTCTAATTTTTTCTGTGCAGTTGCCCTACAGTTCAAATGTAAAAATTACAGCCTGAGAAAGAAGAGAAAGTAATACTCTCCAGCTATATTTACTGAAAGTATTTAAGGGAACAGCTAGTGAACTCGCCAACACAAGTAATACAGCTCTTACTTAATCTTGGGTAAATTTCCTACTGTATATTTACCCTCATAATTCATCACATATTACATCCTTCCACTGGATAAACTTGAACTTATCAAGAATGAATTCAAATATTTTAAAGAAAATAATCAAATTCATTTGCAATGATAAATTGACATAAGATTACATTGCTTGGCAACCACTCAATTCTAATTTGGATATTACTGGTCTGAGACCAGTTTCAATTCAAAACATTATTTGAAACAAGGTCAAATGAGACTTTGTGATAGTAGGGCTGGTATCTACCTGTCTGTTTTAGGTTTTGTGACAAGTTGGTACATGTTTTATGTCTAGTGTACCTGACAGTCACCCTTTTGCATAATTTACAGGTTTCTCAGTCAGAACAACATGGTACTATCTTTGTGCTAGGCAGGTGACATAACCATTAATATTTTATTTTATAAATAAAAATTGTGCTAACATTCCAGCACAATAAACACTCTGTGCACAGGACAAAGGAAAGGAAATAGGATGCTATATAGTGGGATTGGAAGAGCTTTGTTATTGTGTTTCTCCAACAAAATCTTTGCCAGCATCGCAATGAAGAAAATTCATAGAATTTGAATGCTTTTGTCAGGGATGGGGATTTGACAGACTTAAGAAAGTGAAAGGGTAAAAACTAAATTGAGAACTTACTAGTACTAAGGCCAGAATTCTAGATATGTGTTTGTTTGTTTTTTGTATTGTGGTGGTTGTTGCTATTCCTATTTAATAATTTTAATAACCCTAAGAGGTAGTTATACTTATGTCTACTTTAAATATTTAAAAAACACCTTGCCTAGTACAAATTGAGTGTTTTGATCAAGGTCACCTGGAGAGACCAAGGTTCATCCAGAGCATGAATCCAGATCTGCTTGACTCCTCAGTCCAGGGCTTGTTTATGTAGGACAAAGTGGTACACAGTAACATGTCAGGCACATTGGCTGCCTACCCAGCATCCATCCTCTCTTCATCCTTCTTAATAAAACCCACATGTTGTTAAGGTGTCCACCCTCCCCCACATTACCATGCAGTTCAAAGGCAAACATCCCCCACTCCAGGGGTGCCTGACTGAGTGGTCATCACTATTCCCCTTGCAATGATTACGTGTAGGCTGGGACTACACCTCAATTCTTACCAAAGACATATTAGAGGGAATCTGCCGCTACAAGGGCAAGGGGTTTCTTCTTTCTTTTGAGCAAGCCAAACAAGAAACAATTGTCTCCATCTCTGGGGTATGGTTATGTCTGAAAATGATGCCTATACTTGATTCCAACACTTGGTACTGACATGGGGAAAAAGCCTCTGCCAAAGAAGGCAGAGCAGAACAAAAGAACCTTGGAACTGATCAACTAAATAACCCTAGAATCTGCTATGTCCCTGGACTTCCCCTTATGACATAGCACATGCTTGTATTTACCCTAGTTTAAATTCTGTTCGTTGGAGCCTAAGGCACCCTAATAATATACTAACTGGATGCCGAGATTACACGCAGCAAGACTTGACTGATTTACTCTTTGCAGATTTCTAGGCAAGTGTAACAGAAGGCCCTAAACAGAAGAAAAGTCATCCACGTAGGGCAGGTGAAGGGGTCAAAGTGACTAGCTAGAACTTGTCACTAGGACTTCTAAGGTAGAAATTAGGAAATCAAGGGCCAGCTGGTACAGCGGCAGGAACATTTGCAGGAATGAAACGTGGGACTCCTGGCAAAGCAACCTGGCTGGTTTTCATCTGTTGAAGTTGGGCCCTGTCACAGACACAAAGAACAGGTGGTCTGTTCCTATCAAGCTGAAGTAGAAAGAAATTGCCTGGCAAGAGCCAAGTTAATTAAATTGAGCTCCTAAGAATTTCTTCTGGGCAGTTATTTTTTCATCTAAATGAAAATTTTGAAAACTAATCACTCCCACAATCACTTTCAATTCATTGGTTCAGGGAGTTCAATTTGATGTATTAAAAATTTTATGTTTAATATTTACAACAGAGAGACCAAGATGGCGGCATAGGTAAACACCAGAGACTGCTGCCGCAAACAACCACTTCAAAAATACAACTAAAAGACGGAACGGACATCACCCAGAACCACAGGAAGGCTGGCTGAGGAGAGACTCTTCAACTAGAAGGAAAAATAACAGCACACCGAGGCTCAGAGGAGGCGCAGTGTGGAAAAAACTCAGGTGCGGAGGTGCGCGCGCAAAGCGGGCTGGTGGCTGAGAGCGCGGTTGTCGTTTTCGGTCAGGGGGGAGTCTCAGACTCTGAGCTCCAGATACGGGCGAATCGCTGGGGACTCGGACCCAAACGGGAGAAGCGGGAGTGTCTGGCATCAGTTGGAAGGCAGCTTTCCCTCCGAGGTTTGCAGCGGTTCCGGGGGTTCTGAGAAGCAGAGCCTCTGGGAACAGGACTGAGGGCACCATAACGGCTCCCTCCGCCCGCCCTGTTGAGCCCGCCCCGCCCAAGCCCTGCGCAGAGCCATTTGCCGGATCGCCTCAGGCAAAGGCTAGATTAGCACCTCCCCAGAGGACAGAAGTTTTCCGCGGCAGACACAGCTGATTCACACAGCCAGTCGGCCTGGTGGTCAAATCCCTCTAGTATTAACTACAACAATCAAGGCTCAACTAGAACAAGACTGCGCACAAAGACCACTAGAGGGTGCACCAAGAAAGCATAAAAAATGCGGAGACAAAAAAACATGACAGAAATGGAGGATATAGAGCTAAAAAACGCAATTTTGAGGGCTTGCAATAAACTTTTGGAGAGCCTCACGAAAACTAATGAGACCCTCGATGCTATGATAAAGAAACTAGAAATTAAGCATACACGCTCTGAAATAAAGAATATTACACCCAATAGCAGACCAGAGGAGCGCAAGAATCAAGCCAAAGATTTGAAATGCGAAGAAGCAAAAAACACCCAACCGGAAAAGCAAAATGAAAAAAGAATCCGAAAATACGAAGATAGTGTAAGGAGCCTCTGGGACAGCTTCAAGCGTACCAACATCAGAATAATAGGGGTGCCAGAAGATGAGAGACAGCAAGATATTGAAAACCTATTTGAAGAAATAATGGCAGAAAACTTCCCCCACCTGGTGAAAGAAATGGACTTACAGGTCCAAGAAGCGCAGAGAACCCCAAACAAAAGGAATCCAAAGAGGACCACACCAAGACACATCATAATTAAAATGCCAAGAGCAAAAGACAAAGAGAGAATCTTAAAAGCAGCAAGAGAAAGAAACTCAGTTACCTACAAGGGAATACCCATACGACTGTCAGCTGATTTCTCAACAGAAACTTTGCAGGCCAGAAGGGAATGGCAAGAAATATTCAAAGTGATGAATACCAAGAACCTACAACCAAGATTACTTTATCCAGCAAAGCTATCATTCAGAATTGAAGGTCAGATAAAGAGCTTCACAGATAAGGAAAAGCTAAAGGAGTTCATCACCACTAAACCAGTATTATACGAAATGCTGAAAGGTATCCTTTAAGAAGAGGAAGAAGAAAAAGGTAAAGATACAAATTGTGAACAACAAACATGCATCTATCAACAAGTGAATCTAAGAACCAAGTGAATAAATAATCTGATGTACAGAATGAACTGGTGATTATAATGAATCAGGGACATAGAAAGGGAATGGACTGACTATTCTTGGGGGGGAAAGGGGAATGGGAGATGCGGGAAGAAACTGGACAAAAATCGTGCACCTATGGATGAGGACAGTGGGTGGGGAGTGAGGTAAAAATTTTATGTTTAATATTTACAACATAATGAATTAGCATCAGTTTTAATATATCTAATATCTCAATGAAGATTCTACAGTAAGTATATAAGCTACTTAGTTTCTTAACACAATATCTGTATGTGTCAGAGAAAGATGGAGAGAGAGAATTATTGAGAGAAGAGAGAGAAAAAGACTAAGAAATTCTGGACCTGGGTCATTATGCTTGTTATTAGTCATATGCCTTGTTTTCTCCTACTATACATAACAAAGAAGGGCATTTGCTGCACCTTCTGATTCACTGCATTTTATTTGTTAGAATTATTTAAAATGCCTCCCAAGGAATCCTATATACTAAAGCTCTAAAATAACTTCTCTAGAGAAATTGAGGCTAGTAACCATTTACATATAGAATTACACAAACTAATGAACACGAAATTCCCACTTTTCTTCTACATTCCTGTTTTTTGTTGTTGTTGGTTGTTTTTGTTTTTTAGAAAGAGAGGGAGAGAGAGAGAGAGGAACATCAATGTGAGAAAGAAATATTGACTGGTTGCCTGCTATACCTATGACCTGGGATTGAACCCACAACCTGGGTATGTGCCCTGACCTTGAATTGAACCCATGACCTTTCGGTGTAAGGGATGACACTCCAACCAACTGAGCCATACCAGCCAGAGCCACATTCCTGTATTGTTGTTTTTTAATTTTTTATTTGAGATACAATTCATACAACATAAAGTTCATCATTTTAGCCATTTAAAAGTGTACAATACAGTGGTTTTCAGAATACATGTAATGTTATGCAATCATCACTACTTTTGTTTTTCAAAACATATATATCACCAAAAGAATCCCCATTCACTTTAGCAGGCATTCCCAAATCCTTGTCCCCACCATTCCTCATTAAATATGAATACACTCTCTCTCTTTATGAATTGGTATTTCCTCGACATTACATTTACTAGTATATGAAACTAGAGGCCCAGAGCATGGATTCATGCACCAGTGGGGTCCCTCGGCCTGGCCTGCAGGGATTTGCCCGAAACCAGCGCACCGACATCCCCCAAGGGGTCCTGTATTGCCAAAGGGCAGTTCACGGGTGATGCACCCCAGAGTCGGGTTCCCTCCTCTCTGGTTCTGGGTGAGTCATCCGAGAACCTCAGCTGCCAACTCACCACAGCTCGGCAGCTCTTGCATTGAGCGTCTGCCCCCTGGTGATCAGTGAGTGTCATAGCTACCTGTCAAATGGTTGCTTAGGCTTTTATATTTATCTACTAGAGGCCCGGTGCACAAAAATTTGTGCACTCAGGAGGAGAGGGGGTCCCTCGGCCCGTCCTGTGCCCTCTCGCAGTCTGGGACCCCTCAGGAGATAATGACCTGCTGGCTTAGGCCTACTCCCGGGTGCCAGAGGGCAAGCCCAATCCCTAGGTGCAGCCCCTGGTCAGGCTCAAAGCAGGGCCAATTGGGGAGTTGGGGCGCTGCCCCCTGTCATGCACAAAGCAGGGCGGATCAGGAGGTTGTGATGCCACCCCTAGTCATGCTCAGGGTACAGCCGATTGGGGGGTTGGGGCACCACCCCCTGTCACACTCAAGGCAGGGTCGATAGGGAAGATGTGGCGCCACCCCCTGTCACGCACAGAGCAGGGCCGATCAGGGGGTTGGGGCGC
>NW_005364225.1:2940628-2941195 GCF_000412655.1 Myotis brandtii
AGGCCGGCAGGCAGAGTGGTTGGGGGCAATCAGGCAGGCAGGCAGGCAGGTGAGCTGTTAGGAGCCAGCAGTCCCAGATTGTGAGAGGGATGTCCGACTGCTGGTTTAGGCCCGATCCCTGTAAACCAGCAGTAGGACATCCTTCAAGGGGAACCAGATTGGAGAGGATGCAGGCCAAGCTGAGGAACACCCCCTTCCCCCATGCATGAATTTTGTGCACCGAGCCACTAGTCCTATCTAATAATAGACAAACACGGTAATTAACCATACCTACACTACGCTTCCCATTGGCTAATCAGCAGAATATGCAAATTAACTGCCATCAAAAATGGCGGCCGGCAGCCAGGCAGCTGAAGCGAACATGAGGCTTTCTTGCTCCCGTGATGGAGGAAGCCAAGGTTCCCCGCCTGCTGCAGCACAGCTCTGAGCTCCAGATGCAACAATGTTGCAATTATAAAAGCTAAAGAAACCCCAGGTGCCTGCTTTCAGCCAGCAGCAGCGGGCTCAGAGCTTAGAGCACCAGTGATGGCAACAGAGTTTCAATTATAGAAGCTAAACAAACCCAGA
>NW_005364225.1:2941218-2947088 GCF_000412655.1 Myotis brandtii
CCAGCCTGAAAACGGCCCTCAGCCCCTCACCCAGACTGGCCAGGCACCCCAGTGGGGACCCCCACCCTGAAGGGGGTGTGACCAGCTCCAAACAGCCATTATCCCCTCATCCAGGCTGGCCAGGCACCCAAGCGGGACCCCCACCCTGATCTGGATCACCCTTCAGGGCAAACCAGCCGGCCCCCACCCGTGCACCAGGCCTCTATCCTATATAGTAAAAGGGTAATATGCAAACTGACCCTAACAGCAGAAAGACTGGGAATGACTGGTCACTATGACACACACTGACCACCAGGGGGAAGATGCTCAATGCAGGAGCTGCCTCTGGTGGTCAGTGCGCTCTCACAGGGGGGAGCTCTGCTCAGCCACAAGCCAGGCTGATGGCTGCCAGTACAGCAGTGGTGGTGGGAGTCTCTCCTGCCTCCTCAGCAGGGCTAAGGATGTCTGACTGCAGCTTAGGTCTGCTCCCCGCTGGCAAGTGGACATCCTCCGAGGGCTGCCGGGCTGCCAGAGGGATGTCTGATTGCCGTCTTAGGCCCAATCCCCTGGGGAGCAGGCCTAAGCCAGCAAGTGGTCACCCCCGAGGGGTCCCAGACTGCAAAATGGCACAGGCCGGGCTGAGGGACCCCCTACCCCCGAGTGCACAAATTTTTGTGCACCAGGCCTCTAGTATATATATAAAAGCCTAAGTGACCGGCCGACCAGCCGACCGTTCGACCAGCCGACCGTTCGACCAGCCGACCAGTAGCTATGATGTGCACTGACCACCAGGGGGCAGATGCTCAATGCAGGAGCAGAAACCACAAGCATGGAGACATGGAACAGACTGATGAACCTCAGAGGGAAGGGGGGAGGGGGGGGGTGGGGAAGATTAACCAAAGATCTTATATGCATACTAGAGGCCCAGTGCAAGGATTCATGGGGTCCCGGTGGGGTCCCTCTGCCTGGCCTGCACCCTCTCACAATCCGGGAACCCTCAGGGGATGTCGGAGAGCCGGTTTTGGCCAATCCCTGCAGGCCAGGCAGAGGGATCCCACTGGTGCACAAATCTGTGCACCGGGCTTCTAGTATATAGAAAATATAAGAAATTTTCTGTCTGGCTTTTTGGTATGATATATTTCAGGGTTCATCCATGTTGTACATGTTTTGGTACTTCATTCTTTTTATGGCTGAATAATATTCCCTTATATGGATATACCAGTTCTGTTGATCTATTCATCAGCTGATGGGTATTTGTATCATTTCTACTTTGCAGTTATTATGTTTTCTTTTGTTTTGTTTTGTTTTGTTTTGTTTTCCAATGGGGTTGACCAAGAAAACAGGCCAGCTTCACAGAAGTGGAAGAAATGGAGAGGATGTTGCATCCTGACTTAAGAAAGTCATCTGACCAAATATGATTTCCTATATTTTTTGACATAAAAAGGTATACAAATGAGTATATTTTATTTAAACATTATATTCATCAGATAATGGAAACTGCAGAGGTAGTGGGATGCTATAGTTATAATAGATAATAAAGATAAAGTAAGGAAGCTTTTACCTATGCTCTTTTAGTAATCTCTGATAAAATCAGTAATAAAATCCCTGCTTAAAAAGAGGGGAAAAGAAAAAAATGTTTAAATAAATAAAACGGTTACAGAGGGAAACAGCAGCTCTCAGGATAAGATACCAACACAATTATACCTTCCATGGTACTGGATATTGTTTCTATCCTATTGTAACTGAAATATAGAATTCTTTTTAATAAGACAATTTGACCCAAAACGCAATGGGAGTTGTTGTGACTTTGTACTGTGCCAAATTAGTTGAGTTGAAGTCATGTTTCCCAGAATTCTTTCCTTTGTTTGGTTCCAGGTCAAGATTGGCTTCGAGAGAAATTTTCATGAGATTTTAAGTCAGAAGTCAAAGAGTAGCTGTTCCATGCTCTGAAAGTTGGTCTAGGCCCTAGACTCTAGGGCCAGGCATGTTGCAGCTCAAATACATGTTGCTCATCTGCTGGCTCACCTGTTGGCCTGGGGCAGCATCTGGAAGCACAGCTCCTCCAGATTCCACCAAATTTTCCTTTTCAGTCCAGAGTCTCCCAAAGCAATAAGGAATGCACTAGTGAGAAGGGTGCAAGCTCTTCTCTGTAGGGCAGGGCTGATAGTAATGGGAATGATAAAAACAAAGACAACAATCACCAGATGATGACACTTTATAATCATAAGACAGGCAGATGCAATTATCCTAATGAATGGCAAAGTTGGAATTGGCATCCAAGGGTGCCTGAGCTAGAAAGAGTTATAGATGCAGTTATAGATGCAGCAATGGGCAAAATAAATTATCAGAATGCTAAAGGAAAAAAGACACATGGCTTCTAGACTTGAGCTATTTTTCATAACCAGAACCTGTTGAGTGAGGGGCTGCATCTCCAAAACGAATGACCCATTAATACCATAGCAAGGGTACAGTTATGTTCCTCACAGTTCTTCCCACGGTATCTACAGTCATTTACTTTAAGACTATCATACAGAGAGCTCAAGTTGACATTGGTACCTGGAGACCCAAAGCATCATCAGAGTGGCAACTTACAGAGACCAGATAATAAAACAGAGTCGTCTGGGTCTATGGACCCATACAGTGGTCATTTGCCTTGTCACCAAATATATAATTAAAATAGTCATACTTGGTAATTGGCACAAACCCCACATCGGTTGCTTGACTTACAGGATGAGAACTATCATACAGGGCAAAACCAATTAGACATTTGAAAACTACCACTCCCTTCTCAGTCATACATAAAGGTAAGCAAGGGTATGTTTAATGCTATCTTTAGAAGCTTAAAAGATGCAGGATCTCCATTATATCTCTGTTTGGCACACCTGCGATCTTGGAAGTATAGTGGAGTTTATACTTCTAATAATGAGTGAAAGCTTAGATCATTAATGTTAACATTCTCTTCTTTTCCAATATACACCCTTAAGGTATAAATTTCCTCTTAAGGTGGATCAAGGATTCAAACTCAGGACAGCTTCAACACCGCAAGATGAAACATTTGTCATAAAGAACATTAATTTGAGTCACCTTCATGTAAAGAAGTCAATAATTGCATGAAATTTCACTTTCAGGTTTTATTTCTATAAATGTTTATTGATTGCCCACTATGTACCAGCATAATGGAAGATATTAGGTATATCATGATAAACTATATAAACCTGATTAAACTTTCAACCTAGGAAAAAGTACTAAGAATACAGATGAGAGAGCAGAATGTGCTATGTCAGGGATCCCAGAGAACACCTGACCCAGATTTTGATGCAGTAAGAAGTTGATGGTGAGGGCTCAGAAAAAAAGTTAAGTAGCAGATGTTCCAGGAAAGAGGGCAGAAAAACACACACAATTTCAGGCAGAAATAACATGGGTAAGGACAGAGAGGTAAGAAACGTGTGGTGGATGCTAGGAACAGTTAGGGGCAACTGTTTTCCTGTCCTTGGGTTACAAAGAGTAGCTTTCTACTAGAGGAGCACTTCTGTGATATTTTAATGTTGTACTTAAGGGAAGAGGAGGAGCTATCTGATGAGTAACTTTGGGAGAAGAGAGTGAGCATTCAAAGCTTCTCTCTCTCTCTCTCTCTCTCTCTCCCTCTCTATGGTATCTGCTGAGCTGGGCCAACTCACTATTAAAAAGGCTAACTGGGCTTTGATGCCACAATATCTAATCCAGTTTTTTTCAACATTAAAGCAAATACTTTATCTCAGACCTTTATGTATTTTTTCAACTGAGCCTTCACAACAGTAAAGGGAAGTTAAAACTTGATTAACCAGCCCTAACCAGTTTGGCTCAGTGGATAGAGCATCAGCCTACGGACTGAAGGGTCCCAGGTTCGATTCTGGTCAAGGGCATGTACCTTGGTTGTGGGCATATCACCAGTAGGGGGTGTGCAGGAGGCAGCTGATTGATGTTTCTAATTCTCTATCCCTCTCCCTTCCTCTCTGTTAAAAAATCAATAAAATATATATATATTTTAAAAAAAAACTTGATTAACCATAACTTCTGCAAACCTCTTTAGGCCTCTTCAGGTTGAGTAAAATCTAAACTTTGAAGGGAGGGTTTAGAGAAATGGCATTGCCAAGGTCAGATAGAAAGTTGCCTTCATAAATACTAAAGCACTATTGTTGTACACCAAGAGGAATATCTTTAGTCACAGAGTCCTGGCCCCTCATGATAGCCTACCTCAGTTTCACTAACATGTAAATTATCAAATTCTCAGATCCCAATGGATGCTAACTACTCAGTGCAGTGTTTTCAGTGTTCCCACCCTCATCCTTGTACAACTCTCTCTTCAGCATTCTCAAATACTCCTTATTTTGAAAAGTAGATGGTGTATTTAAACCACTGAGTGGTAAAATATGACCAAAACAGTAACAGGAGACCCCAGCCTCATCCCTCCACAAAGGTCAAACAATTAGACACAAATCCATGAACAGAACAGCTCTAGTAGAACCCTACAGTCCACTTAAGAAATTGTAGCAACACAGTGAGACAAACAACTTGAGAATAACCACATGCAAAGAGGAGGAAGAGAGCTTCCATGTGCCTGCATCACTCCAGCAGGCATTGCTCAGCACCAAGAATGAACTCCCCAGGAAGAGTTCCCCTCACCAGGAAAGAGTGCGATGAGCTACCAGCTTACCCAGCCTTTCCAGGAACCACACAAACGCCTTGCTTCAGTTTCAGCCAGACAAGTATAGGTGAAACATAGAGAGGAAACTGGGAACAAGGAAGGAAATCGGAAGCTACCAAAGCAGCCACATTGTAGGCACAGCGGTGGTTCACAGTGACCAGCACTGTGGACACACTCAACAGCTTTCATCACTGCAAAACCCAATGGGTAGCCCAACTGCCCCCATCACATAGTACTCAAAGTCCTAACTAGATCAATCATGAAAAAAGAAAAAAGAAACAAAAGACATCCAAACAGTAAAATTATTTCTGTTTGCAGATGACCTGATTTTATGAACAGAAAAATCCTTAAATACCCCACCAAAACACTAATTGATTAATTGAAATTAATAGATAATTCAGTAAAGTTGAAGGATGCAAAATCAACACACAGAAATCAACTGCATTTCTATACACTAAAAATGAAATATCTAAAAGGAAATAAAGAAAACTTTCCCATTCACAATAGCATCAAAAACAATAAAATATGTAGTAACAAATTTAACTAAGGAAGCAAAATATATCTATAGTGAAACTATAAGACTTTGATGAAAGAAATTGAAAAAAACACAAATAAATGGAAAGATATTCCATGTTCATGAATAGTAAGAATAAATATTGTGTTACCCTATGCCTTAAGTAAGAAGGGAAAAGAAGGCCAAGTTCACTTATGAGACTAACATACTTCCTATTGTTTCCACTTTAAAATCTGTAATTAGTTTCTGCATTTTATTTCCTTTTTTCTTTTTGTCTTATGTACAAACTTACCTGTCAATTATCGAGCTCTGGTGTTTATTCACTCCTCCTGCATTTAATGCTCTTCCATTTCCTTGAGCTTCTTTGGTATGACTTCTGATCATTTTATTCTCTTAAATTCATATTTATTCAAGTAAGGGAAAGCATATGACAATTTCATTATAATTCAGGTTTGCCTAAATATTGAAATAAATATATTTAAATTTAAAGATATTTCTGAATATATAATAATCGTATGTATATGACTTTTATTTCAGGACTAAAGACTTGTCTGTATACTAGAGGCCTAGTGCACAAAATTGTGCACCGGTGGGGTCCCTCGGCCTGGCCTGGGATCAGGAATAATCAGGACCATCTCGCCCAGTCCCTATTGGGCTTATAGGGGCCAGCCGGGGGGGGGGGGGGGGGGGGGG
>NW_005364225.1:2947153-2951907 GCF_000412655.1 Myotis brandtii
ACCAGGGGGCAGGTCCTGCATTGAGCATCTGCCCCCTGGTGGTCAGTGCATGTCATAGCTACCGGCCGGTCATCCGGTCATCCAATCATCCAGTTGTAATGGTTACTTAGGCTTTTATATATACAGATATAAAAGCCTAAGCAACCATCCAACTGTTCAACCATCCGACCAGTAGCTACGACATGCAATGACCACCAGGGGTCAGACACACCAACTGGTAGCTCTGACACGCACTGACCACCAGGGGGGCAGATGCTCAACACAGGAGCTGCCGAGCTCAGTGACTTGGCAGCTGCGGTTCTTGAGTGACCCACCCAGAACCAGAGAGGAGGGAGCCCGATTCTGGGGTGCGTCACCAGAGAACTGCCCTCTTGCAATCTGGGACCCCTCGGGGGATATTGGAGGGCCAGTTTCAGCCCAATCCCCACAAGCCAGATCGAGGGACCCCACCAGTGCACAAGTCTGTGCACCAGACCTCTAGTTTATTATAAAAGAGACAGTCCTGGTCTGACAATGTTGAGACTAAGTGTTATGATCTATCAATAGTCAGGTACAATGTGGTTAAAAGATTATGAGGTAGTTATTAAAATATATACAACTTTCAATTATTTAGAAAAATAAACTCAGTATAAGCAGGGTGTCTTTTATTAAATTTGTCTGGCTTGGACATTTCTTCTGTTTTTGCGTGTTTCATTAGTTCACATTCAATTGAGATGACCAGTTGGGTAAAATAGGCCTTAAAACCAACAAATTAATTATGAAACTTTTAAAAACTAAGAACAGAGTTCAACAACTTAAAATTTAGCAAATTAGAATGTAACAGAAAAAATGTTCTCTATACAATAATTATAAGAATATTATACCAAGAAATAAACTTAAGAAAAAATATAAATCACTTATACAAAAAAACAATTATAGAAATTAATGGAGTAACCTAAAATAAAATGTAAACAGATGAAAAGATAACATGTTTCTTGATGACAAGACTCAATATAATACATGTGACAATATATTACATCCTGTCAAATTCACTTATAAGAATGATAAAATCTAATCACTACCCAAAGTATATGGTACTGACTATAAAGCCCAAGGTTTTGTCACTCTAGTATATTACTTCTCTTTCAAAGTAACACTTAGAAATAATTAAACATACAATAATATTAAAGCAGCTAAATAATTTTAGTGAATTCATAATATGAAATCCTGTGAAATCATTAAAAATGTACAACTTGAGCCCTGGCCAATGTGGCTCAGTTGGTTGGGCATCTTCCCATGCACCAAAAGGTTTCCAGTTTGACTCCTGTTATGGTGCATGCCTGGATTTTTCCAGTAGGGGTCGTGCAGCAGGCAGCCTATCCATGTTTTGCTCTCACATAGATGTTTCTTTCTATCCCTCTCCCTTCCTCTGTCTCTAAAAATCAATTAAAAAAATATTTAATGTATAACTTCAAAAAATATTTAATGTGAGAAATACCCATAGTGTAAATCAATGATAAAAAAATACAAGCAGGAAACTATATGTTCAATATGATCCCAAGTCTGTAAATAAAAATGTGTATGATAAAAAAAAGTCTAGAAGGAAGAAAGAGAAAAAGGAAGGAAGGAAGGAAGGAAGGAAGGAAGGAAGGAAGGAAGGAAGGGGAGAGAGGGAAAAATTGGCTAAATGTTTGGGCTAACAATTTTTAAAAATGAGGAGAGAGAATTACAAAAATCTGAAAATATTTAGCACTCAGATTACTTTGCAAGTGTATTTAAGATCTTTAACAACCTGAAGATACTAGAAGGAGTAAATGTACTAACAGTGTGACATACAAGAAAAGCCAATAGCAACTCAACCCATGAGCCCATGTCAAAAGATATAACTAGAGTCCTGTATCAAAAGACTGGTGAAAAATACACATTTAGGGTTTTAATTTAAAATAAAATGTTTAAAATCTATTCATGGCTTTGTTTATGAGCCTCCCACCCAAGTTTTCACCAATACTGATAGAGTAATAGGACTGCAACCATGCTGAGCTGTGAACGTTTTAAGTTTAATCTGCATTGTGGCAGAGGGGGGAACGCAAGATAGAGTCTTGTGATCTGTGTTATAAACTTAATTCTGTTGCCAACTAGCTATGGACTTTTGAGTACTAAGCACCTTAACCTACTGACCTTAGTTTCCTTATTTGTAAATAAGAAGGTCTGGCTAGAAAATGGACTCAAACGTTATTTTCACTTTTCATAACAATTTTATTATTTGAAAATAAACATTTATAAAGTAACAATAAGTTTACCACAGTGGAAAAGCAATATATTTCAATTATTTATGGTATGTCATATCACATTAGAACTTTTTTTTGATAATGTAAGGAAGGTGTGGGAGTCATGCCAGGCCCCGGGATAGCCAAGGCCGGTGGGAGCACAGAGGCCTTGTTATCAATACACCAGAATGGCCAAAGGCTGCTCTGGGCACGTGCCTAAACGGGATGTTCAAGGGCTCTGAGTCTGGGAATCCTAATCAGGCCAAGAGACCATGAGCGGGTGCAAGGACATACAGTACACTGTGCCCTACAGTAGCCAATGTGATTGATGTAACTATTGGCACGCAGCCTTCTTTGTCTAAATAGTGCAAAAGTAGGTTACTGACCAGTCTAGTTGGAGTAGGCTGGAGTGAGAAGAAGCCAGCTGGAGTATGGATTGAGAGCAGCTGGGCAGGAGAGACAGGAGAAGCTGCTGAGCCGGAGAGCTCAGGTATCGCTACGATGTGTGGCGGTGAGTCTAGGAGGCAACGTGCGGCTGCTCAGATAACAGCTGTGGGTACAGAGACTGATGCTGCTTTATGGGAAAGATGTATGTGCTCCAGTCAGTGTCCGGCTGCCTGCCTGTATGGACTTTGCTGTGAGGACTGTTTTTCTCTGATGGCTATATGGCCACTGGCTTCAGCAATAAAGACTCATTCTAATACACCCACAGCCTCTCATGGCTTCTCCGTCTATCCCGCCGCTGAGAATTGACCTGTAACTGGTGAGCAGAGGATAAAGGAGGAACTTGGACTAAGTTCCCAACAGTTAGTACAGTGGGCCGGGTTTGAGGAAGAATTTAGAAGAATACATGGACTCACAGACACTCAGAGCCAGTCAGACCAGCAGAGCTGTGCGGTGCTCTTGCTTCTGGCTCTGACAGAAGCAAACTTAGTTATATCAGAATATTTTTTGCAGAGAAGGGAAGCAGAAAATCACATTTATGAACTTGAATAAATACAATAAATTCATATACCCAGTATTCAACATCGTTGTTTTGGGAGATGTATCACTTTTTTTCAGTTAAATCTGGCATGAAGAGAATTTATTGTTAAAATATCTAACACAACTGAACTCTGAATCCAGATATGCTACTGATTTGTTCTGGTGCACTAGAAAAGTCTCCCAGTCATAACTTGCCAAGAAAACATCCATTTTTCATCTACCCTCCTCCCAACCACACGCCAAGGTGTATGAATAATTGAAGAGTTTGCAGGAACATGCTCCATAAATTTACAATTAATTATTATAATCCTGGCAAGGAAGCCGTAATGCCTGTAGTGACCTCTTTGTTCACAGGCCCACTTGACCACAAGTGGCCCAGGGGACTGCAATTAAAATTCCTAAATTCTTTAAAAGTCTCTACATCCTGCTGAATTGCACATTCACAACAGAGAATTAAAAAACACTCGCCCCTAAACTGGTTCACATGTTCTGAGAAAAAAATGCCCCAAATATTCCTATCACCAAGTCATGTTTTCTATAAAAAGTGAATCAAAAGGAAGTCAGTCAACCAGATGATTAGTAATTCTATTGAGAGCTCAGTTTAGACTTAAAACTGAAGAGACACTGAAAAACACATTGCAAGTAAAATCAATTCCAGTTTACCCAAATCCTTCAAGTAGAAACCAATGAAAGCATTGCATGCAAGGAAGTACAAAATCATATATATTTTAATATTTTACTTTTTGGTTCTCATATAGCATATATCTCTTTAATTATCTTTCATACACAGCTACAATGGAAAGAACCTGGGAACCTAAAGTGAGTGTTTAAGTTCCTTTTTTTTTGGTTGTGTTACTTTGGAGAAGTCACTTAACCACACATGCTAATAAATGTTTTCTTGTGATGAGGATTTTTAAGATCTACTCTCTTAGCAACTTTCAAATATGCAACACAGTATTACTAACTATACTGACCATACTGTACCTTTGGTCCCCATGACTTATTTATTTTATAACTGGAAGATTGTACCTTTTGACCCATATCACCCACACCCCATTTTGCTCTTTTAACAAATTCAGAATAAATTAGGCATGACTGAATACAACAATAAATTTCAAATCTGAGTTTAAGTTTAATCATAACTTGCTACCAAGTGGAAATATAGCAAACTATTTTAAGGAAAACCCAATTACAACTCAAATGAACAAATCCAGTGCCATAATCTGCATATCATTAAATTCTTATCTCTGGTACTAGAGGCCTGGTGCATGAAATTCGTGCATGGGGGAGGGAGGTCCCCTAAGCCCAGCCTGCACCCTCTCCAATCCGGGACCCCTCGGGGGGTGTCCGACAGCTGGTTTAGACCCAATCCCAGCTGTCAGACATCCCTCTCACAATCTAGGACCACTGGCTCCTAACTGCTCACCTGCCTGCCTGCCTGATCACCACAAACTGCCCCCCCCCCTGAAAGCCTGATCACCCCTAACTGCCTCTGCCTGCCAGCCTGATCGCCCCTTACTGCCC
>NW_005364225.1:2952066-2952791 GCF_000412655.1 Myotis brandtii
CTACTGCCCCCCTCTGCCAGCCTGATCATCCCTAACTGCCCCCCCAGCCTGGTTGCCCCTTACTGCCACCCCTGTTGGCTTGGTCACCCCTAACTACCCCCTTCTGCCAGCCTGGTCACCCCTAACTGCCCCCCTGCCGCCAGCCTGGTCACCCCTTACTGCCCCCCCTGCCTGCCTGGTTGCCCCATGCAGCCTGCTGTTTGGTGGTCTGTCTGGTTGTTCAATCGTGATGGCCCTTGGATTTTTTTATATTAGGATTATTTTAGAGATCACAGTTTACAATAAAATATGTTGAGTATGGTTATGGTAAAGATAATATTAAAGGAATTAGACTCTATCAGCTAAACTATTGGTGATTAAGCAATGTTTCAGACATTGGCTAAGCTTTTCCATTTATTCTGGACACTGGATATTGAACCCTCTTATATTGGTTTAATATATTTTACAATTGTTTTTATAGTTATTATTTTAAATAATTGTAGTTCATAGAATTAATATTAATTATGAAGTTACTGTGTGCTAAACACTTTTATAAGCAATTTGGTGTGAACCAAATAAATAATGTTTCTTGCCAGGAGTCAGTCCATCCTTGCTGCTTGACACAGTCGCTGCAGGGAAGAAACATCTGCACAGCATGTGTTTCAAGGGACCTGGCATATATAGCATACTGTTCTTAATGTGTTTGCTCCCCTTAGCGCTATGTGTTTTGGCCAAGGTCACCTCTC
>NW_005364225.1:2952860-2980787 GCF_000412655.1 Myotis brandtii
CTTAAGCTACATAATCTTTACTCCCTGGAATGGAGATAAGAAATGCCCTAACCTTTGGAATAGAAATTGGTAGGATTAAAATCAACTGGTATAAATACAGATGTAACAAGACAGAGACAGAACCTAGAGACAGGACTTGGCTGGAGATCACACACAGAACCTAGAGAGAGAACATGGCAAAAGATCCTGGACAGAACCTAGACAGAACCTGGATAGAACCTGGCAAGAGAATCTGACTAGAACCTGGCGACAGAACATGGCGGGAGAACCTGGATAGAACCTGGCTAGAGAACCTGACTACAGAACCTGGCTGGAGATCCTAGACAGAACTTGGCTGGAGAACCTGGCTAAAGAACCTGGTGACTGAACCTGGCTGGAGAACCTAGTGAGAGAACATGGCAACAGACCCTGGCAACAGAACCACACCAGAACTTCACTGGAGGTCCTGACCAGAACTTGGCGGGAGTTCCTGGCTAGAGATCCTGGCTAGGCTGCTGATCAACTAAAGGCTGTCTCTGTGTCATTCCTTCTTTGCCGACTCCGTCCACACCTTTGGGGACCCCTGGACATGTTGGGGTTGGACCCCAACAGTTTCTATTAATTACAAGCCAACATATGAAATATATTTAATATAAGAAAATCTATTCAAAACAAGAAACTGCAAAATGAGTGAAATCTGTGGATCCTCAGAAATAAGTTATTCAACGGATGGATCTTTCCCCCAAATTATTACAGTGTTCACTTAGTATTCAATGTTCTACCTAAAGAGTTCATTATTTATTACAATATAAATTTCATCCCCTGCTCCACAGGACACAGTTAGGCTGCATTCTCTTCTGCTTGCTCCTGTTATGACTGGTGAAGAACACGGCACATTGGTATGTGCTCAGTACATTACTTTGCAGAATAGGTTAATTGTCACTTATTAGCCCTTTTACCTATTTTAAAAAATAATGAGGATATAAAATTTAATGAGAAAATTCAAGCAAAAGACCAATGATTTGTTCAATGCAAAAGCATAAACACAACACCTCAGGAGGTAATCTCTGCATACAAGCAGAACACCAGTAGTTTCTGACGTAGTAGTCCATTTTCTAGTAACATTTATACCATGTTGCTTTTTTGTGTGAATATTAATAATATAGCCAATTTAAGAATCTGGATTACCAGTGGAATACACTGGGAAACAATCTGCCAAATGGATCAGAATACTTTTATGTCTGATGAAAGACTACTTATAATACATGGACTCTTCTCTAGTCGGAAATTTCCAATATGTAGCATATGTACCGAGATGCTACATGTGTGCACATAACTCTACAAATATTTTTTTTCTTCGAGCATATATGGATAAAGACTCTTTTGGAAATCAATTACATTAAACAGATTTCTTTTATATTTCTTGCAATATAACTATAGACCTGCCTACCATTTGAGAAGGATAAATTATTTTTTAAAAAGCCCTAGAGCCCTGGCTGGTGTGGCTTAGTAGGTTCCATGCACTGAAAGGTTGCCAGTTTGATTCCTGGTCAGGGTACATGCCCAAGTTGTTGGTTCAGTCCCCGTCCAGGTGCATATGGGAGGCAACCGATGTTTCTCCTCTCTCTCTCTCTCTCTCTCTCTCTCTCAATCTCTCTCTCTCTCTCTTCCCCCCACCTCCCTCTTTAAAATCAATAAAAATGTATTTAAAAATAAATTTTAAAATAGCCCTAGAAATAACTGACCAGGTACATTCACATCCTGTGTCAACGTGTTTTCCACATAAGCAGGAGTGGAAATACTATTGTCATTTTTTTCCCCTCAGAATAATGCTTCTGCTCTCAAGGGGATTTAGATGAATGCTTCTTGGGAATTACAAAGTCTTCAGGACTATTCTAATAACATTCTATACTTTTGCTACCACCAAAGAGTTTAGACGTTCAGTTTATAGAGACATCAAGGCCATACCAAGTAAGTATCCTTAGCAGACAATACACTGTCATCGGGAACACTCAATTCTGAATAGTCGATATTATCTTAACCAGAATTTGCTCATTAGCAAGATATATGGTTTCTGAGACATAACTGAATAGAAAACAAGGTAAGTAGTTTGAAATTAATTTTGAATTCTCATTTATGGTTCGCTCAAGAAAATAAGATGATGGCCTTTTAAAATCATTTGGAATTATCTTGTGATGTTGAATAATCACAGTAATGCATCCCAGTAATCCTAATTATAAGTAATTGTCTGAAGGAAATTCTAGCCCATGTACAAGAAGACATGTCCAAGAATGTTGATAGCATCACTTTTCTTACTAGCAAAAGATGAAAAATCAATCCCCAAAAATCCTTTGACAGGAGAAAAAATAAGTTGTGGTTTGTTTGTACAATGGAATATTATCCTATATAATAAAAGCCTGGTATGTAAATTGCCCCATTGGGCAGTCATTCAACCAGGAGACCGGGAGTTCAACAGCTCATTATGACATGAGCTGACCACCAGGGGGCAGCGTGGAACATGGTGGGCGTTGGTGACATGACACTGGCAGCGGGCAGCAGTGGAGGCGCTGCCAGCCCTCATGGGCCCCGATGAGACCAGGACCATGGTGGGATGGTGGAGCAGGTAAGCAGGTGGCACCAGACCAAGGCCAGTGTAGGCAGGGACCTGATTGCCCCACCAATTGCCCCGCAGACAGCAACCAGCAGTGGTGATGGGGGAGGGGGGGGCCGCTGCCTGGCTCCCAGGCACTGAGGGAGCTGGGCAAGGGGCCCAGCCCGATTGATTATCCCACAGGCGGGATGGTGGAGCAGGTGAGGGGGTGGCACCAGGCCAAGGCAGGGTGCCAGGCGGGGCTGCAAGGCTGGGGTCACGAGCTGGGGCCTGATCTCCACAGGCCACCCCAAGGGACCCCACCCGTGCATGAATTCGTGCACCACACCTCTAGTATAGTAATAAAAATGAATGAAATACAGCTGCATGCAACAGCATAGATGAATCTTAGCAGCATAACATTGAGTGGAAAAAAAGCATGTTTCTACAGACTTCTTGATACCATCTACACTAATAAAAGAGAAACATGCTAATTAGCGTACGACCGCTACCCTTCCCATTGGCTAATCAGCATATCCTTATGCAAATTAACTGTCAGCCAAGATGGCGGCCAGCAGCCAGGCAGCTGGAAGCGAACATGAGGCTTGCTTGCTCCAGTGACTGCAGACTCCAACGTTCCCCGCCTGACTTGCCGGCCTCTGAGTTGCAACTCTAAGCAACTATGTACTATGTTGCAAATAAGAAGCTAAACAAAACCCCAGAAACCAGCTTTCAGCCTGCCGGGATCTCAGAGCTGAAGTTATACATTGTTTCGATTATAGAACGGCAAACAAACCAGATACCAGCTTTCAGCAGCGGAAGCCTCACAGCTAGAGCCAGAGCTAAAGCTGGCCCAGAATAAAATAAAAAAAAGAGAAAAAAAAGGAGCGGTTGGGAGCTTCAGTCAACAACCGCCAGCCTGAAAGCAGCCCTCAGCCCCTCACCCAGACTGGCCAGGCACCCCAGTGGGGACCCCCACCCTGAAGGGGGTGTGACCAGCTGCAAACAGCCATCATCCCCTCATCCAGGCTGGCCAGGCACCCCAGTGGGGACCCCCACCCTGATCCAGGACACCCTTCAGGGCAAACCAGCCGGCCCCCAGGCCTCTATCCTATATAGTAAAAGGGTAATATGCCTCCCAGCACCGGGATCAGCGGAGCCGAGAGGCCTCTTGGCACCAGATCAGCGGGACAGGGGGCAGCGCCCAAACCCCCTGATCGCCCTGCAGCTCTGTGTGTGACAGGGGGCGGGGCCACAACATCCCTATCCGCCCTACTCTGTTCGTGACAGGGGAAGGCGCCCCAACCCCCTGATCAGCCCTGCTCTGTGAGTGACAGGAGGCAGCGCCCCAAACTTTTCTTACTAGCAAAAGATGAAAAATCAATCCCCAAAAATCCTTTGACAGGAGAAAAAATAAGTTGTGGTTTGTTTGTACAATGGAATATTATCCTATATAATAAAAGCCTGGTATGTAAATTGCCCCATTGGGCAGTCATTCAACCAGGAGACCGGGAGTTCAACAGCTCATTATGACATGAGCTGACCACCAGGGGGCAGCGTGGAACATGGTGGGCGTTGGTGACATGACACTGGCAGCGGGCAGCAGTGGAGGCGCTGCCAGCCCTAATGGGCCCCGATGAGACCAGGACCATGGTGGGATGGTGGAGCAGGTAAGCAGGTGGCACCAGACCAAGGCCAGTGTAGGCAGGGACCTGATTGCCCCACCAATTGCCCCGCAGACAGCAACCAGCAGTGGTGATGGGGGAGGGGGGGGCCGCTGCCTGGCTCCCAGGCACTGAGGGAGCTGGGCAAGGGGCCCAGCCCGATTGATTATCCCACAGGCGGGATGGTGGAGCAGGTGAGGGGGTGGCACCAGGCCAAGGCAGGGTGCCAGGCGGGGCTGCAAGGCTGGGGTCACGAGCTGGAGCCTGATCTCCACAGGCCACCCCAAGGGACCCCACCCGTGCATGATTTCGTGCACCACACCTCTAGTATAGTAATAAAAATGAATGAAATACAGCTGCATGCAACAGCATAGATGAATCTTAGCAGCATAACATTGAGTGGAAAAAAAGCATGTTTCTACAGACTTCATGATACCATATTTTATAAAGCTCAAAAAAAAAGTAAAGCTAAACAGTATATTCGTTAGGCACATGTATGTTTGGAATAGAAGAATAATAAGCTAAAATTTCAGTCATTGTTTATGATGGGGCTAAGCTAAACAGTATATTCTTTAGGCACATGTATGTTTGGAATAGAAGAATAAGCTAAAATTTCAGTCATTGTTTATGATGGGGCTAGATGAGGTGAGGATCATATACGCACATAAGAATCTATAATAATAAAAGGGTAATATACTACTTAGACCAGACATCCTTCCTAACGAAGCCAGGGCTGGAGGGAAGCCAGCCCGGTCCCGGGTAGGCACCCAGGTAGGCCGGGGGGAAGCCAGCCTGGGTCCCAGGTGCCGGAGGGAAGCTGGTGGCGGCAGCCAGGGGAAGGAAGACCTACTCTTGCACGAATTTTCAAGCATTGGGCCTCTAGTTATTGATAATGACCTAGGATCTGATTGGGATTGTGTGTTGTGATTAGTCATTTTTTTCGGGCTTCATTTTGTGAATATGTTCTGTAGTATATACCAAAAATTATATTAAAAAGAAACTAAAAATCAAATGAATATAAATATTTTAAATATGATTTTTAAAAATAACTGAATACTATGAATGAGTCAGTAAATATTATTCTCCTCTAACATTTTAAGTAAAGAAGACACTTATTTATTTATTCTCCACTTACTGAAGAAATACAGTGAGTCAGGCATTATGAAAGTTCAAGGAATTCTGTGTCTTTGAAGACCTTATAGTCTGGTAGAATTTTAACAGCATGGTTGCAGTTCTCCAGGAATAGGAAGGATAGATGAAATGCTGTATAAAAATACAGAGCACATTGTAAGTGCTTAAAACTATTATCTATAATTCTAATTACTGTTGCTATTGTTACTTGAGCTGGGAAAAAATAGCCTTGAGGACACAGACACTAAGCACTTGATATTCTTTAAGAGGTACATTTTCTCTCTCACTAACCCCAGGTGCACACAATAACGGGTGTTCCTGTTTTATATGGCGCCTCTGAGTAAACAGAATTTGAAAGGTAAGAGAACAGAGAAAACCAAATACTATTTAATCTAAGCTCTATGACACAATGCCTGTTCCTTTAATATTTATTCTCTTTATAAATGTTTGCCCTTAGCTTTAGTCTAATAAGCCCAAGAATACAATTTCCTCACAGAGTTCTAGTTATCTTTAGAAAATCAAAAGTAGGAATAGTTTACTTGCCAAATGGGAGAACTAAAAAGCAATACATAATAGGCTTTCAGCTTACTGAATCAAATGGCTTTGAAAGCTGGTGGCCCACCTCTTAAAGCATTTGGGGTATAATCAAATGCCTTGTCAGATGAAGTGACATACACACATCAACTGATGATGCTTCAGTTTGGGATTAAAATAGGAAGTATAAGTATAATCTATTAACTAAGGACTATTAAAGTGAAAAATAAATTAAGTATTTTGGCACATTCTTTAGCAAAATAATCACTGTCATTGTACACACAAACTTGAAAGTAACTTATGGAATCTTTATTCATGGCCAAAATTATTTTATTTAGGTCTCAATGGACAACAATACACAAAGCCTAAAACCATACAAAACCAGGAGCTTAAATGCTAGATGTCCCACACAAGTGACACAGGTTTCAAATCAAATTTTAAAGCCAAATTTTAAAGCTAGTAGTGCTCATCACTGGAAATTCAAAAAATGTCTCCACCAAATTAGCAAAAAGAAACAAACATAGCCACTGGCATGGTTTTCTCCCCATAAACAAAGCCCTGTGGACACACTCCTCCACACCAGCCATCTGTTGTTTCATGATGGTGAGTTAAAAGCCAGTTGAAACAAGTGACTAATTTCACTACAGAGATCAACTCATTATTCAAAACTCCTTCACAGAATGAAGTTGTAATTGAACTGTGTGTGCTCTAGACTCTGTTTCATTAGAGTCAGAGGAAAGAATGGGCTCTTATTTAATCATGCTGATCTTCTGACTTTCCTTTCTACAAAGAGCCAAAAACAAAAGTGAAATAGTCACTCTAGAGGTGAAATAGATCAAGAGAAAAGCACAGGGCAAAGTGGCCCAGGTAAAGTTGCTCGATTGTGATTTAGGAAAGATAGAAAACATTCAGAACTGTGTGAAAGATAGCAAATTCATGCTGGTATTTGTAGTCACCCAATAAAATACAAATTTCTGGTCAAACTTAAAATAGTACATTTTTTTAGTATAACTATCACTCATGCAATATTTGGGATATACTCATACTAAAATATTAGTTGTTGCTTATCTAAAATTGAAATTTAACTGGGCAACCTGAATTTTATCTGCTAAATCTGGAAATATTACAATTAATGGAGTCCAATAATTATGTCAGCAGGATCTGACTGAGCTCAAAATAGAAATCCCATGATTACGAAATAGTTTAATGACATTATATTCACACAAAAAAATGGCATAATACATGGCAAACAATGAATATGACCACCCTGACATCATCAAAATTCAGAGAATATCAGAATTAATTTAGTTTAAAAATATGCTGAAACTCATAAGGTTATAGAGTAGGCTTGCATATTGAAATAACTCATCATTTCTATTGCTAACATATTGAGATGATTTTTATTTTTTCTGTTAAAATTTTTATTTTAACATTGTACATTACTGGGAAAGGAAGGTATAAAGCAATAGCAACAATAAAAATAGATCCTAGAGTTATTTAGAAGTGAGCATGACATTTCCAAGACAGATTTGATCATTTTGGCTCAAAAAGCAATGCCCACCCTATTGAAAACCTATGCCATCTTAACCAGTTTTGTCTAATGACTTCTTTTAAGCAGAAGTGAAGTATTTACCAGTATTGGCAAAGAGAATAATCAGGTTATAAAATTTTGCACAGACCCATAAGGCTTTCTCAGCTAAAACAAAAAAAAAACACCTTTTGCTTATTCAGATCCAAGTACATAATATTGAACAGCCGCCTCTCACAATGGGAAAGTCTAATTTTTGTTATTTACAGGTCATAGCTGATGCCCTCGTAGTGAAGATATGTCAAAATGTACACACTAGAGCTCAAATATTTAACAAAAGTGATTGTCTTCATTTTTCTACAAATGTGCTAAACTTCCTGCCAAGCATTAGTCTGGCATATGACTGGGGGCAGAATATCAAAATGCCAGTTAGAGGTGAATCATTCTTTTCTGATCTGAAATGATCTTTTTTTTTTATTTAAAAGTCTCTTTCAGGAAAATATTCAGCTAATTCAAAGTTCAAACTATTCATCAGGGCTGTCATTACTCTCTCAAAAAGACTGTCTGTATTCCTCCTACACAAGACAGTTTCCAGGAACAGAGAAAAGCTCATGTACGCCCAAGGAGTTGGAGGGTTGGGGGCTCCAATCCATCTCTGGTTGAGGTCCAGATGGAGAGGACAATAGAATATATACCACAGCAGCTTACTCTAGCCAGGTCTGTCAGCTTCGGTCATGACTACATATTTTCAAGAATATTCAGCATGTGTAACTCGTGGTCTATTCTTTCAGCATATCAGGTGCTTCTTGAACTTCATCCCCAAACCTCCCAACCTCGACCTCAGCTCCTGCAGGTGCTTCAGATCCTCTGGATCTCTTCCTCTTTCTCCATCTGGCCTCTTCCTCAGCTGGCCATGCTCTGGCCTTTGCTATATGGCAAACAGTCCTCACCAGGGCAACCCTATTGGTCTTGATGAGCTACTTTCTGAATCCTCCACAAGAGCACATGAGAAATTCTGGTCCTCCTTTATGCCACCCAGCTAAGGCAGTTTTTAAGAGGTAGGAGCAACTTCCAGCGTTCTCTCTGCCCCAACATGCCCAGTCATTTCTCCTCTGTTGTGGCCAGTCCATGTTGGCCTGCAGAATCCCTGTGCAGTGGTCTCCTTCCTGAGAACCTAACAGGAAATGAGGGTTCAGGCTCTCTCTGTTTTCACATTCCCCCTAATCCATCTGAGATTTCTCCTATTCTTCAATAGTCACCTGCAGAGTTTCTTGTTTAAACAGCTTTAGTGTGGTATAATTCACATGCCATGAAACTTAGCCATTTAAGTGTATAGATCAATGCATTTTAGTTAATCTATACAACAATTAGTTTTACAACCATTGCCACAATACAATTTTAGAACACTTGCATCACCCTAAAATAGTCCCTTATACCCATTTATAATCAGTCCTGGGTTTCAGCAACCACTGGTCTGTCTTCTGTTCTGGGAGAAAGGGCTTCCACTTCTGGTATGTTGGACCACATCATTAAGACAAACTTTACTAGGGACAGCTAAAAATCAACTTATGTGCATAATGATAATTTATATGAAAATTACCAGATCAAAATCTAGGAAAATGTGGGAACCCAATAAAATAAGAACAGTTTACAAGACCACATTTGCCCTGAGGGCATTTGCTCATATTCAGTTCAGTGAATAGAACTGAAATTTAAGTGGCTTCTTAGAATGAGGGTAACTAAAGCAATAGCCTACCTAAGTAGGAAACCTGACAAATGCCATCATCTAATCTTTAAATTGGGGCTTCAGAAAAAGAGCGAACTGGAAGTGAGCTAACACTTTTTTGAATTTACAGCCCAAGTATTATAAGAAAGCGCAGTCTTTGAACTTAGGTAACCAGACATACAAGATCACCAACATACAAAGAAATAAGACAATATGAACAAAAAACAGGAGGAAAAAAAGGAACCATGGAAGCAGACTCATAAAGACTTCATATATGAAATTATCATACTTATACTGTGAAACCATGCTAAGTATGTTTAAAAATTTTTTTTAGATCTTCAAAATACCAGAAGGGAATTGGAAACTATACAAAGTGATAAGACATTACAAAAAGGACTAGCTAACAGTAACTGAAATTTAAATCACTGCTATGAATTTTATCCACTGCTTTTGCCAACATTTCACAAATTTTATTCTTTCTTTCTCCTTGTTATTCTATCCAGTAATTCCCCCACTGCACCCCCCCCCATGTTATTGAACTATGGAATTTGGAAACAAAAGGAACAGGGGAATTGCTATCTCATCAATAAATTTTTCTGCTCATAGCTTCTTGTTCAGTGGTTTGTTAATGCCCTTCCTAGAAATTTATATCCAAATACTTTGTTGGAAGGAACTAAAATAACCTACATCAAAACTGGGCAAGGATTCTGCATTCATTAGGTTGCTTTCTGTTGCATGTCACACAAAAATACCATCTTGAGCAAGCTTAACCATAAAAGAAAATCACCTTTACAACACTGTTATGAAATCCAAACACAGAACTGGTACATGACTCTTAGACTAAAACTTGAAAATTTGACTCAAATATTATTCTTTCTCTAAATCCCCCTTCTCTCTCGTGTTTCTTTCATTCAACTTCTTGGCTTCATTTTCAGCCACAGAGAATGACCTCATATTCTCATATCTCAGATCTATCAACCGTATCCTCAGTGGCCAGAGGGTAGGGTTTTTGCTATTCCCAGAAAGTGTGGGAGATGGGAAAACAAAATATTAGCTCCACAATTGAGACAACACTGTTTATACTCATATGAGTTTCATCTGTATGTTCTGGAGGTCTGATAAATTATATAATAAAACTATAATGAGTTCTACATAAGTATAAAAAAATATGCAAAAAAGGAATAAAAGACTTCTGGTTCTAGCAACCTAGCTGGTTTGGATTATCCCTTCTACTTCACACAACTAAAAAAGCAGGAATAAGTATTTTTTAATATTTAAAGGCATGTTTTGGCCTGACTAGATAAATGGTTATTTAATAGTAGCTTGACATGAATTTTTCTGTGTATGATAACAGCATACAATAAAAGGGGAGTTTAAAATATCAAAAGAACAAATCAATCCCTTAATATATAAAGAACTTTCATAAATCACTTTTAAAAATATAAAAACAGAGGAGAACCAAGATGGCGGCATAAGGTATAGACCTGTGCATGCTGCCTCCCACAACAACATTGAAACTACCAACTATAAGACAAAACAGCTATCATCCAGAACCATGGGAAAGCTGGCCCAGTGGAAGTTCTACAACTGGAAGGAAAGAAAGAAGCACATTGAGACTGAGTAGGAGGTCCAGAGGCGCCAAGAACAGAGGTATGGAGGTGCGCACCAGGCGGGCTGCAACTGGATGCGCGGTTTTTTTCAATCGGAAGGGGATACAAGCTCTCGAATCCACAGGGCTTGTTTGGGGCGGGATTCTGAGGTCCCAGACCCCTACGGGGAGAGGCTGGACTGTCTTGCAGCAGGTCGGAGACCGAGGGAGGCTTTCTCATGGAGCTGCTCGCAGGGATCATTGTGGCTGTGGGGGCGCAGCACTCAGGGACAGGGAGACGCGGAGTCGCGGAGAGGCGAGGAGTCGTGGAGACGCTGACTACAACCATTGCTGTTTGCTCCGCCCTGGTGATTCTCTGAGACCCCGCCCCACTCAATTTACATCCCCACCCAAGCTGTGCCAGTGGCACAAAAGGAACCACCTGCGCTTTTGCAGCCTAACCCATCAACAAACTGTAGATTTCAACTCCTCGCATCCATAAGGGACACACTCAAGAAGCAGACTCAGGTTCGGAGGAAGCTGGAGCCGGATCCGGCTGGGCCAGTGACATGGAACAGCTGTACCAGCAAACGCACAAGCAGGTCCACCAGATCCAGTCTCACATGGGACGCTGGGAGACGGCAGACAAGCAGTCTGTGCATTTAGTAGAAAACGAAATCCAAGCAAGCATACCAGATATTCAAGAAACTTCCAGCATCGGCGATACGCAAGGGAGCAGCAGGAGAGACAGCGAGAGGAGCTTCTGTCTCACACCTTCACCCCCAACATGGGATGCAGCGCTCCCTGTGAGGCTGTGTGAGGCTGCGACGGCCCCTGCAAGGCTGCAATGCCACCTGTGAGGCTGTGTGAGGCTGCGACGGCCCCTGCGAGGCTGCGACACCCCCTGAGAGGCTATGTGGGGCTGCGACAGCCCCTGCGAGGCTGCGACTCCCCATGTGAGGCTGTGTGAGGCTGCGATGGCCCCTGCAAGGCTGCGACAGCCCCTGTGAGGCTGAGAAGTCCCATTCGAGGCTGCATGAGGCTACGACGGCCCGTGCGAGGCTGCGACGGCCCCTGTGAGGCTGCGTGAGGCTGCGACGGCCCCTGAGAGGCTGCAACAGCCCCTGCGAGGACTGCTCTCAGAAACTTAGAGAATCGGTGATACACAAGGGAGCAGCAGGAGAGACAGCGAGAGGAGCTTCTGTCTTGCACCTTCACCCCCAATGTGGGATGCTGCACCCCCTGCGAGGCTGCATGAGGCTGTGACAGCCCCTGCGAGGCTCCGAATCCCCCTGAGAGCCTGCGTGAGGCTGCGACAAGCCCTGTGAGGCTGCGACGGCCCCTCTAAGGCTGCGACAGCCCCTTCAGGGCTGCGACAGCCCCTGCGAGGCTGCAATGGCCCCTGCGAGGCTGCGACGGCCCCTGTGAGGCTGTGTGAGGCTGCGACGGCCCCTGAGAGGCTGCGACAGCCACTGCGAGGCTGCGATGGCCCCTGCAAGGCTCTGACGGCCCCTGGGAAGCCAGAGGAACCGCGCGAGCTGCCAGGTCGGCTTCATCAACGGCCCACGAACCAGCTCGCAGCCCGATGCACAACTATAACCCAAAGGGCGAGAGGGGCAAGAGCAGCTATAGTGTTGCTTTCTCCTCAGTTTTGGTAGCGAAATCCTCATTTTAAACATAAGAGGATACATTATTTTAAAAAGCCATTATGTGGCTCCGCACCCTTTCTGAGTAGAGCGTGAAATGTCGTGAGAGACCTTTCTGAGCACAGGGACACGTTGTGGGTGGAAATAGCTACATTTTCCATGTGTATGACCTTTGATCCGGCGACAGAAGGCGTACACCTATGGATGAGGACAGTGAGGGGAGTAAGGGCAGAGGGTGGGGTGGGAACTGGATGGAGAGGAACTGTGGGGGGGAAAACGGGGAACAACTGTAATAATCTGAACAATAAAGATCTATTTTTTAAAAAAACTCAAGTAAAAAGTGTGAGCCAAGGATTTTAGTTTTAAACTTTTAGAATTCAAGAAATTTTGTATTCAGGAACTCTTGCTGAGGTTTCCACTAGAGATAAAGTTTTATCCAATTAAGAGAAGATTAGAAAATTTTGGCAAAAGAATAGATAATGAGAATTGATGTTTCTGTCTTTCTCCATTTCCTTCCCTCTCTGAAATCAATAAAAATATATTTTTTTAAAAAGCATGGCCAGGAGAGGCAGGCTATGTTAGCTCTCCCATAATCAGGGGCTGCAAGCAAGTTACCTCCCCTACCAGCACCTCTTACCTGTTTCATGTAGGCCAGAATCCAAGACATCGAAAAAAATATTACACACACACAAAACAAGAAAGAGCAGGGGGCTATTTTTTTCAGAAAAAGCAAAGAAACAAAAGAAATCAGTTTAGAGGAAGACATAAACAGATGGAAGAACATACCATGTTCTTGGATTGGTAGAGAATCAACATCATTAAAATGTCCATACTACCCAAAGCAATCTATAAATTCAATGCACTTCCCATTAAAATACCAACAGCATATTCCAAAGATCTAGAACGAACTCTCCAGGAATTCATCTGGAATAAAAAAAAAAGACCCCGAATTACTGCAGCAATCTTAAGAAAGAAGAACAAAGCTGGTGGGATCACAATACCAGATATCAAGCTATATCACAAAGCCATTGTCCTCATAACTACCTCGTATTGGCACAAGAACAAACATATAGACCAATGGAACGGAACAGAGAACCCAGAAATCAACCCAAGCCATTATGCTCAATTAACATTTGACAAAGGAGGCAAGAGCATACAATGGAGTCAAGACAGTCTCTTCAACAAATGCTGTTGGGAAAATTGGACAGATACATGAAAAAAAATGAAACTAGACCACCAACTTACACCATACACAAGAATAAACTCAAAATGGATAAAGGACTTAAATGTACGACAGGAAACCATAAAAATTCTAGAAGAATCCAAAGGCAACAAAATCTCAGACATATGCCAAAGCAATTTCTTCACTGATACAGCTCCTAGGGCAGTTGAAACTAAAGAGAAAATGAACAAATGGGACTACATCAAAATAAAAAGTTTCTGCACAGCAAAAGAAACCATCAACAAAACAACAAGAAAGCCCACTACATGGGAGAACATATTTGCCAACATTATATCTGATAAGGGCCTAATCTCCAAAATTTATAGGGAACTCATACAACTTAACAAAAGGAAGATAAACAATCCAATCAAAAAATGGGCAAAGGATCTAAATAGACACCTTTTAAAAGAGGACATTCAGAAAGCCAAGAGACATATGAAAACATGCTCAAAGTCACTAATCATCCGAGAGATGCAAATCAAAACAACAATGAGGTACCATTTCACACCTGTCAGAATGGCTATCATCAACAAATCAACAAACGACAAGTGCTGGAGAGGATGTGGAGAAAAAGGAACACTTGTGCACTGCTGGTGGGAATGCAGACTGGTGCAGCCACTATGGAAGACAGTATGGAGTTTCCTCAAAAAACAAAACATGGAACTCCCATTTGACCCTGTGATCCCACTTCTAGGAATATATCCCAAGAAACCAGAAACACCAATCAGAAAGGATCTATGCACCCCTATGTTCATAGCAGCACAATTCACCATAGCTAAGATTTGGAAACAGCCTAAGTGCCCATCAGTAGATGAATGGATTAGAAAACTGTGGTACATCTACACGATGGAATACTATGCTGCTGTAAAAAAGAAGGAACTCTTACCATTTGCAACAGCATGGATGGAACTGGAGAGCATTATGCTAAGTGAAATAAGCCAGTCAATGAAGGAAAAATACCACATGATCTCACTCATTTATGGACAATTAATTTAGTGTCCAATGATGAATCTAGCTTCAATCATTAGACAGGTTTTACAAAATGATGATTTTCTATCACTCAGCATACATTAGCTGACATCCTTTTGTAAAGAAGAGTTTTCCCTCCACACATACCTTTATTTTATCATATATACTCGTAGAATCTATATCTGTCTTTAACATATTACAATCCGTTACCATTACTATCACTCTGATGCTCAAATTATTCTTCACTGGCTTCTGAATCATTTTGGTGCACCCCCTCCAAATTTAAGCAATCACAATACCCGCCACTGATGGATTCTGAAAGACAAACATTTTTCTAGAGAAGCAAAGACCATTTATGGGAAGGTTTGCATTGCTGTTCAGTAAACACAGACACTGAGAAGAGTCAGCTATGAACTGAAAAGCTTGAGTCTGAGGGAGTGGGTAGAGAAGGACAGCAAGTAGAGTAGCAGAAGGTTTTTATGACCTGAGTCTACTCTAGACAGTTTACACATATTGTCTCTATCATCATAAATATTTCTACAATCTATTGAGGCTATCTCATTTCTGAATAGGAACACTGACTTGTAGATATTTAACAACTCAGTAATAGCTATAATTGTGCATTTAATGTACGGTGTTTCCTTTTATCATCATTTAAAAATTATTTACTAGATTAAAAATTATATTCACTGGCTGTAGCAAATACGTTTGCTGGCCTGCCTTTCATCCCCCCAGCACACCTCTGCTTCCAGCCTCAGTTGGGATGGACTGGTCTGTGCAAGCTGCCAACATCCCATCTCATCAAGATCTTTTCAAAGCCAATGAGCTTATTTAGCCCTGCAAATGCACAGCCCAGGAGCATGGGGGAGCTGGCAGGGAAGTGCCCTGGCCTCTTGTCCTTTAGATCAATAATTCTACGAGGCATTCTGATGTTTCTCAGAGGTTCTTCCAAATTTTTCCAGCCTCGACTTCAATGATACATCATAATACAGGCTCCTCTTTTCCTCCTCATTCTCTGTGCTCTTTCGTTACTCCTTTCTGTGCTTCCTGCCCAATTGAAGTACCTGCTCCCAACTTCTAATCTGAGGCTCCTCTTTTAGTAAAACCCAAATAAAGATATCAAATACCTTAAGATCTAGAGCAATCTAGGCAGTGGAAATTTATCCAGCAGTGACAGCAACTCAGGAAAAGTATCATCTAATCATTAAACAGCCCTAACCAGTTTGGCTCAGCGGATAGAGCATCGGCCTGCGGACTGAAGGGTCCCAGGTTCGATTCCAGTCAAGGGCATGTACCTTGGTTGCGGGCACATCCCCAGTAGTGGGTGTGCAGGAGGCAGCTGATCGATGTTTCTCTCTCATCGATGTTTCTAACTCTCTATCCCTCTCCCTTCCTCTTTGTAAAAAAAAAATCAAGTATATATATATATATTTAGCACTTGCAAAGTATCAAGCACTGTTCCAGGCATTGAGGACACTGCTGGAGGAACTGACTATTAAAAATAGCAATTTACGGAGTTAATATTTGCAAACACTTAAGGCAGTGCCTAATATATATTAAGTGGCATGTGTCTATTAAACAAATAGAAAATAGATAAATTTATTAAATCCTAAGTATCAATGTTGAAGCCATCTCTCAGCTTTGCTATAAATGCTAATAGTATTTTATTTAATTGTTTTCTCTTTTGAACTTTATTTTTATTGTTGACACGATTACATATGTCCCCACCCCCTTTTATTTAAATGTTTTATTTTGAGATAATTATAGATTCAATGTAATTGTCAGAAATAATAACAGAAAGATCCATGTTTTTTTCATCTGAGTATCTTAATTTTAATTTTAGTGCTAATTAAAATAACTCAATTAATTTCTATGTTTTTTAGCCTGGAACACAGTGTCCTGTGAGATACAATCTTTATAACATAAAATGAATCATTTTAGAGTTTACAATGGCCTTTAGTACATTCATAATATTGTGCAATTACCACCCATATCAAGTTCCAAAGCATTTCATTAACCCAAAAGAAAACCCCATACCCACTAAGGAGGCACTCCTCATTCTTACCTTATCCCAGCTCCCCAGCAACCACCAATTTGCTTTCTGTCTCTATGGATTTACCTGTTCTTGACATTTCATATTAATGGATTCATACATTATATTACATTGTGTATCTGGCTTCTTTCACTTAGCACAATGTTTTGAGATTCATTCACATATAGCAGAGATAGACACTTCATTCCTTTTGATTGCTGGGCTTTTTATCCTATTTTATTGATCTTTATGTCTATATTTATGTCAGTACTATACTGTTTTGGTTACTGCAGCTTTTTAGTAAATTTTAAAATTAGGAAGTAGGAGTCCTCCAACTTCATTCTTTTTCAAATTGTTTTGGCTCCTTCAAATGATATGCATTTGAGGATTCGTTTTCCTATTTAAAAACAAAACAAAACGGGGGCATTGGAATTTTAATCAAGATTACATTGAATCTGTAGATTACTTTGGGTACTATTGCTATCTTAGTAATAATAAGTCTTCTAATCCATTGACATAGGATGTCTTTAATATGGTCTTCTTTAATTCCTTTTAGCAATAATTTGTAGTTTTCAGTGTACATGTCTTTCATATCTTTGGTTAAATTTACTCATATGTATTTCATTCTTTCATATGCTATTTTAAAAGAAGTAGTTTTCTTAATTTTAGTTTTGGATACTGTATAGAAATAAAACAGATGTTTGTGTTTTGATATTGTACCCTGTAATTTTACTAAATTCATTTATTGGTTCTAATTGGATTTTTGTGGATTATTTCAGATTTTCTATATATAATAGCATATCATCTCTGGATGAAGTTATATTTACTTCTTCCTTTTCAATTTGGGTGCCTTTGCTTCTTTTTTCTTGCCCAATTATGCTGCTTGTAACTTAAAGTATAATATTGAACAAAAGAGGCAAAAGTGGGCATCCTATCTTGTCCCTGATTTTATGGGGAAGGTTTTCAGTCTCTAACCATTGAACCTGAATATGTTAGCTGTGTGTTTTTCATAAATGCCCTCTGTAAAGTTAAGGAATTTCTTCCTCCTAGTTTGTTAAAGTATTTTTTTATCATGAAATGTGTTAAATTTTGTCAGATGTTTTTCTACCTCAATTGAGAAGACTTTTTCCCCCTTTGTTGTATTAATATGATAAGTTACATTGATTTTCATATATTGAATCACACTTGAGTTCTGAGAATAAATCCCACTTGGTAATGGTGTGCAATCTTTTTAATATACTACTTGATTTGATAATGTTAAGGATTTTTGTATCTCTATCAATAAAGGGTGTTGGTCTCTAAATTTCTTGTGATGTCATCTGGCTTTGTTAACAGGGTAGTTTTATATCTAAAGTGAGCCTCTTTTAGACAGAATATAGTTGGATAATTTTTTGTTCATTCTGCCAATCTTTGCCTTTTAGTTGGAGAGTTCATCTATTTATATTTAAATTAATTACTGATCAAGAAAGACTTACTTCTGCCATTTTGCTATTTGTTTTCTGTCATACCTTTTTTGTTCTTCAATTCTTGCATTATTGCCTTTTGTTGTGTTTAATTGATTTTTATAATGTATCATTTTGATTCCTTTCTCATTTTATTTTCTGTATATTTTTTGGTTACTTTCCTACTGTTTATCCTCTGTTTAAATAACTATGCTCCAATATAGCTCCATTCCTTCCCCATTATCACATTGTTATCACAAATTACATCTTTATATGTTGTGTACCCATTAATATAGATTTAAAATTTATGATAGATGCATTTTTCTTTTAAGTTACATAGGAAAAAGAAAGAATTACAAACCAAATATACAATAAGATAATTATATTATCTCTTGAATTTACCTACATAATTAACTTTATCGGTGTTCCTTTTTTCTCTGTATGGCTTCCAGTTACTGTCAAGTGTTATTTCATTTCCTCCTTTACCATTTCTGTAGGTCAGGCCTAGTAGTGATGAACTATCTCAGCTTTTGTTTATCTGGGAATTTCTTAGTTTCTCCTCTGTTTATGAAAGATAGTTTTACCAGATATACAACACTTGGTTGGTAAGATTTCTTTCAATACTTTAAATATGTCATTCCATGGTCTTCTGGATTCCATGGTCTCTGATGAGAAATTAGATGTTAATTTTATTGAGTATCCTTTACATAATAAGTTGCTTATCTCACTTCTTTCAAGATTCTTTGTTTTTGGTTTTCAACATTTTTATTATAATGTATTTCAGTATAGTTCTTTTTGTGTTTATCCTCCTTGGAGTTTCTTGAGCTTCTTAGATTTGTAGATTTATTTATTTAATCAAATTTGAGAAGTTTTTGGCCATTCTTACTTTGAATAATCTTTCTGTCCCTTTCTCTATATCACCTCTCCTTTTAGGACTCCCATGATGGGTATGTGCATTTTAGTAGCCTTTATGGTATCAGGTGTTTTTCTTCATTCTTTTTCCTTTCTATTCCTCAACCTGGGTAATTTCAATTTATATATCTTTAGGTTTGCTGATTTTTTTGCTCTGTCTAGTCTAATATGCTATTGAAGCCTACTACTGAATTTTTCATTTCTGCTACTATACTTTACAGCTCCAGAATTTAGTTTCTATATATAATTTATATATCTTTATTGATATTTTCTGCTTACTGAGACATCATTTTACTGGTTTCCTCTATTTTTGTTCCTGGTTTTCTTTAGCTCTTTCTTTAGGAGATTTGATTTTAAATCTTTGTTATGTAAGTTCAACATCTGTGCCTCCTAGAAGACAATTTCTATTCATTTGTTCTGTGAATAGGCCATACCTTTTTAAATCAGATTTTCCCCCTTTTTGTCTACTTTTACTTTACTTTTGCTTGCTATAGGTTTTAGTAGTTTGTTTCTTTTGTTACTTTTCTAAACTAATTTTGTAAAGTCTGTATTCTTTTTGGGGTAGAGTCTCTGAAGTCTCTATCCCTTTGGCTTGTAGTCAGCTAGTGTTGACAGAGGTTGCCATGAATGACTGTATAAATAAAGGAGGAGAAAGGAAAGGAGAAAAGAAAAAAAACCTGTCCTAGCATTTGCAATTGGAACTTTGTGCTTTCACTGAGCCTAAAAAATAGCCAAGGTGAAAGTGCTGGTCTTTCTGAGCATACATCCTGTCCTGGGTATGCACATGGCTTTCTAGATTTCCTGGTACAGTGGAAATTCAATTCTCGAACTTAATTCATTCTGGAAGGCTATTCCAAAGCGATTTGTTTGAAAATCTTTATTTCCAATTAGAAATAATTGGAAATGTAAATAAAAATGTAACAAAAAAGGACATAGAATGCACAATAAAAATGAAAATGTATGTGCACACTAGAACTTACCTTTAATATTGAGAGCTATTGATGACTGAATATGGAGAGGAGGAATGGAGGGATGTTATTGCTTGGAAGGGGTGTTCCCTTCCATAAAAAAAGTCAGGAAGTTGTCCCTCTGGGGTTCTTTCTCTCTTTTGTCTCTTTGCTCCACTAGAACTTGCTTCATGCTCACTGTGCCTCTGTCTCACTAAAAACCTAAACAATGATATTTGTTTTTGCCTGTGTTTAAACACTTCCCTGAAATGAAACACTGCATTGTCATTGAACAAGTTTATTGCATGGTTTGCTACTTCTTTGTCATGATGATATTTCTCAATAAATATTCACAGCACAATTTCCTGAGATGTTAACAGCATGGAGCTTAGCAATAAACTGACTCATACTCCTGATTTTCATGCATTCTCTCCTTTATTTGTCACCTGAGAGACCCATGACTCATCATACAGTATCAGCATGAAAGGACTGCTGAGTCAATAACCAAAGTTTTGCTCGACAACCGAGACATCTTTTTCATGAACAACTTGGTTGAGAACCAAATTGTTCTACATGGGAGACGTTCAAGAACTGAGTTTGGACTCTGTATGCAGGTTCTATCAATGTCCAAATTGCCCAAAGAAACACTTTCCTCCAGCTTGGCCTCCGAGACTGTTGAAGTGTCATTTTGCCTAAACTGTAATTTTTTTTGTCCCAGGTGGTTCATTTGCCTCATAATGCTTTCAAAGAATGCCCTCTGCATAGCCACTTTCCACCCTGAGAGAGTTCCAGGTTAGGTGGAACAAAAGCAAGCACCTTACACCAATCCTTCTGGTAGCCCTTGATGGGTCAAAATAGATGAAACACAATTCTCTGAGGGTCTCACACTGGAAATACAGGCTGTAATCTGTGCACCGGGCCTCTAGTCTTCAATAGCATCTCCATACTGGGAAGGGGAGTGAGGCAAGATCAAGCAAAATGCCACAAAGCTTTCTTATTATTTTTAAGTTGCCCTTTTTTAAAACCAGCACTTATGTGTTTTCTGTAAATTTTGGCTATTTTCCAGGGTTCTGACAAAATTGCTTCAGATATTTTTTTTTTCCAATGTTTCTATGGAGGATGGTCCTTTGGATTTACCCACTCTACCTTGTTTGCTAGAATCACTTTTTTCTGATAATTTTTTATATTTAATTTTCAACTCAGGAATTTTCAAAGGGGAGAAAACTGATAAGAAATATAATTACTAGTCATTATATACTAACTTTTATGATTTTAATAACTTTCTTGATCATATTTATGTATATAAAATAGGTTTAAATACACACATGTATATCATTGATTGTAATAGACATCAGGATCACTTGTAAAAATGGTACACACTTGAGAGCAAAGCAATTTTAATATGAGTTTCCACTTCTTTTGCACTATCTCTATATATGGGTTGGCATCAATTCCAGGGTCAAAATCCCACCACATTCTTAGAACAAATACCCCCAATCAGGATTTGGGATGGTGGTGGAAAGATACTTCCCCCACTTTCATTTGACAGGACTTTTACAGGCTGCCTATCTTTGACAGCCATGAGTCAAAGATGAGTCATGAGTCAGCAGCTCCTGTGCTTTAAATTCCATGTGCCCACCTCTCCTCTCACAACTAAATCCTCATATTTACCCTTCTTGAGTCTAGATCTAAATCAAGATCAGCCATTTTAATGAAGTAAGAGAAACACTCCCATGTCCATCGATCTCTCTCTTCTCAACTTCTACTTATCTCTAACATTTATTTTAACAAAATAACATTAATACCTAACACTTTTAAATGATAGTAGTATAATACACTTTAATGATCAAAAATCATTGAAGGCAAAGGAAAAAACTATTTAAATATTTTATTTTTTTTATCTATCTCAATGTTAGCTATTTGGGATACATTCCAAAAAACACACTGACATTATCTTCCTTGTCAATTAGGCCCTCAGAGCACTACCTCAGTCATGAATCAACATAGTCTTAATATTTTCCAACTCCCACTATTTTCTAAAAATAAATAACAAAATAATAAGTATTTAACCCAATCAAAAAGGTATCAATCTCATAAAAAGGCAAGTTCATTCTACATATCTTTTTTCCTCCATTTTAACCAGTTAAACATCCCAAGCATCTTAGACTCATATATCTAGATCTGAGAAAACAACATGTTTTCCAATCTGCCTTCAAATAGCTAGAATATTTCCAAAATGTGTAACAAAACAAACAAACAGAAAAATGTATGTACCAAGAAAATTTTATTCAGGGAAAAGTATCAAATATCACAAACTTCTTTTGGTTTTTGCTTTGTTCTTAAGTCATGCACAATTACTTGTCAAATTGTCCTTTTTCATCTGAGTAACATGTTGGGTGTAATAGCAGTATGAAGGTAGGAAACTTCACTAGTATGCAGGAGGTGTTGGCCAGGAGAATACATCTGTACAATGCACATAATAATAAAATATAGGATATAGTTAAAATGAATAAAATTTGTTCACTTTCAAAAGCCTCCTAGGTTTTCATTTTTTAATAAGGGAAGTATAAGAAGCAAGAGTCAAAGTAAGAGTCAAGGAGGTAATGGAATGCTAAATTTGAGATTCTTAGCTAGATATAAAAGTAAAGTATGTCACCATTCATCCTTTAATTTGTGGTTTTAAATCACATGCATTTTTATGAGAATCAGACAGGTGTTCAGTGACACTGGTTCCACCTGTTTTCCTGGATTGTCAACTTCTCCCATTTTGTTGGTTATTTTCTCTAAATATAGAATGTCAAGAATCTGACATCTTGAAACACCTATATACAAGCACATGCCCACACATGCACACACAGCACAGTAACAGTAACTGACTTGTTCAAGAATACTGGGAAGAGAGTTCTCCTTTTCTACCAATTTATACTTGGGAGAATATAGGTCTAGGCTACTGGTGGCTATTTTATAGACTTCTTTATATACTGTGGAACAGAGAATAAAGCCAATAAATTAGAAAGCAGAAATGACGGATGGAGAAAAACAAATTTTCAAGGACATAATTTGAGCCCTTGAATTATGCTGCACCTGGAATTTTCAGTTGAGTGAGCCCATAATTTTCCTAATTTTTATTGTGGTTTTGTTTTTGTTTCAGCTTTAGCCAGTGAGTGTTGGGGTTTCTGTAACTTGTAAATAAAAGTAAGCTAACTGACACATCAAACAGATGTGTTCATAAGTGGTTCTTACTTTTAGGGTGCTGTTAAAACGAAGGAAACTCTATCTCCCTGTATTCTGCACCCATCAACTTGTTTTGAACTTGGGGCCAATTTTACTGTCCACTGCTAAATTAATAACATCTCTCTGCTGTCTACATAACCATGGTTAGCATACAGAGAACACTCCGTGAAAGTTGATTGATATATAAGAATTTGTATTTACAAGGTTATATGGAAGTTAAGATTGATAGTCAAATTGGATTACTGAGTACCATTAATAGAAATGTCTTTTGCAAGCTTAACTTCATGTTTATCTTTTTCCTTCAAAAGTCTATAAAAATATTTAACACATAGGTCTTCATTTGAATCAGAAGTCCTTTAAATAAGCCATTAAAATATTTCAAAGAGTTTTTTAAAAGTTTATATTTTAAAACACCACTGTTCATAATTATTAAAATGATATATGAGCTAAGGTATAGTATAATAATAAAACTTGTATGGCAGGGAATTAGCCAACGTATGATTAAATGTAAATAATTAAGAATAATATCACCATAACCAAACATCTACATGTGCTTATTAGGATGTAGGCATTATGCTAAGCACTTTACATGCATTATTTTATTTGATTCTCCTGACCTATAAGATAGGTACCAAAAATGATCTCTCTGAGCCTCAGTTCCTTCATCTGTAGAATACAGATAAGCAATTTTTCAAGATCACATAACCAATAAATGTTGAAATCCAAACATGCTGATCTCAAAGGCCATGCTCTTCATCTGAAGCTATTGCCAATAAATCTATAAAATGTAGGCAATCATTCTGAATGGCAAAATTTTCAAAGAAAAATATTTTATTTTTTATTTATCTTAGTTCTCTTCTTTTGCCCAAAGACATCCAACTTCTCTCAGTGATATTCAAGAGCGTATATAATGGATTTTCATCCCATAAATATTTTCATGCTCTCTTCAAATTTTTGGCATCATTCTAAGGTACCATAGTGAATACTAGAAGATGATGTCTAAAAGTACTAAAGCGTACACTCTAGGTCAAAATAATATGTCAAAAGGCCATGGGAAAAGAATGTTACTAATGAGTCACCCAACTTTTGAAAAACTATTTTAGACTGCTTATTAAAGCAGGGATATATTTATATATAGATTTTCCAGTAATGATGACAATTTTGCTTAATTTTAATCTATCTTCTCTTTAAGAAAAGTCAACCATAATATCAGCTAGAAGGTGATAGTAATGTGAGAGAGAAGACCTGTATGCAGATGTGAGGAATTAGTAAGAGTAGACATGGGAATCAAACCAAACCACAACTTTTCTTATAGAAAAGTAAAAGTTTATTTTTAAAAATCAATGATTTATGGCCTGGCCTGTGTAGCTCATGGTTGAGCATCGTCCAATGAACCAGGAGATCATGGCTCAATTCCTAGTAGCAGGCATGTAGGAGGCAGCTGATCGATAATTCTCTCTCATCATTTATGTTTCTATTTCTCCTTCTCCCTTCCCCTCTCTGAAATCAATTTTTTAAAAAAACATATATTTTGTTAAAATTAATGACTGCCATTCTTGTCTTGAACATCAGGATGTTTCATATTGGGATGGTGTAGAAACTTCTGGCTTCCCTCCATAAGTGCTTCTGTCAGTGTGCACCATTCATCAATCCCAGGGGCACAGCTGCTGCCATTAGTGAGTTATCTACTGATACCAGTGCCTTCAAAAGCTGTTCTTGATGATAGATAGTTTGACAGGTGTGAAGTGATATCTTATTGTAGTTTTAATATGCATTTCTCTGATGATTATGGATATGGGGAAAAAGAAACCCTCCTGCTCTGTTGGTGGGAATGCAAATTGGTACAGCCACTGTGGAAAACAGTATGGAGGTTCAACAAATTAAAAATGGAACTGCCTTATGACCCAGAGATTTCACTTCTGGGCATATATCCAAAGAAGCCCAAAACACTATTTGTAAAGATATGTTCACCTCTATATTTATTGCGGAGTTATTTACAATAGCCAAGATATGGAAACAATCCAAGTGCCCATCAATAGATGGTAGATATAAAAAGTTGTGATATATATAGTCGACCATAAATAAGAATGAAATCTTAATTTGGCAATAACATGGATAGAACTAGAGGGTTTTAGGCTAAGTGAAATAAGTTAGAGAAATACAAATACATATGATTTCACTTATATATGGAATCTAAAGAACAAAATAAATGAATAAATGAAATAGAAACAGACTCATAGATGCAGAGAATAAATTGATGGTTGCCAGAGGGGAGAGAGGTTGGGAGAATGGGTAAAAAAGGGAAGGATTAAGAAGTACAAATTGGTAGTTAAAAAATAGTCATGGGGATGTAAATTTTAACATAGAAAATATAGTCAATAATATTGTAATAACTATGTATGATGCCAGACGAGCACTTGAATTATTAAGGGAATCACTTTGTAAGTTATATAATTGTCTAACCACTATGATATATACCTGAAACTAAAATAAAATATTGAATGTAAAAAAAGATAGCTATTCTTGAAGAGTTTTATCCATGATGACAAAAATTTCCATCTCTCCTTTCCTCACCTGAATTCTTATGTCTAAACAATGGCTGGCATAGAGCAGGCATTCAATAAATAGTTTTTAAATAAATTAAATAATGGGTTAGATCTTAGCAACCTGTTATGACTATTTGGCAACAATGACTAATGAAAATGGCCTTCAGCCAGCACACTCAAGTTTTAGGTATTTCTTGCCTCTGGAACAGCTATCAGATTTCCAGTAGTTGTATAGCTCAAGGGTAATTTCTGAGCACTACTTCTATTGAGCAATTCAAGAAATAGTTTTTATTGAGCCCTGGAAGTAAAATCCTACATAGCTCTTTTAAACAGCCATCATAAGGAATGGATCCAAAGCTCTGTAGAATTGTAATCTGAGCACAAATCCAATGGACAAGGGTCACAAAGTAACACAGCTAGCTGTCAGTTTTTTCTTCCTGTGTGACAACTCACAGCACAATTCCCTTAACTCTAAGGAAATCCTTTCAACAATTGAAGTTATCAATAATTCAGTTAATCAGAGACCGTATGTGCATATATGCATAATCTATGGACACAGACAATAGTGCAGTGAAGGCCTGGGAACAGGGGGTGGCAGCAGGGTGGAGCGAGTCAATGGGGGTTAAAAAAAAACATCTATAATACTTTCAACAATAAAGATAAGTTTAAAAAATATATGTGCTGAGTACCTACTATGAGGCAGGCTCTCTTCCAGATATTTAACGAATGGCTCATAAATTTCTCCTAAGAACTTCAAACTCGGTTGCATGTGGGATTAGCAAAAGGTCCAGTTCCCTGGCACAGATGGTTTTGCTTTCACATATTTAGATAGCACTTTGTAGTTGAAACAACACCTTTACATACATTTCCTAACTTAGTTTCTCATCACTTTGTAAGGCAGATATAAAATATTTCCATTTTATAGATGAAAATATTCAGGCTTAGAGAGAAAGAGTATGTTGCCTAAGGCCACACCAATTCCTATACTCTTTGATAGCCAGGAAATATTAAAGATTGTTCTTTTACCCAAGTCAGGGACACTTTCTACTGGATCTCTCTGACTACTTTAGAAACTCTAAAATTTTTGCTGTTATTATTCAAGGCAACTATTTATTGATTTATTTAAGCATCATATTTTTAAGCACATCATCTTTTCAAGATACTAGAAATACAGTGTATAAAGCACATTTTCTCAAGGCTGTTTTGCATTCTCTGGGAGAAATAAAACACATATAGATATCTATAAGCTAAAACAGGAAGTAAATCATGCCATAAAATAGATCAAAAAATAAAAATATGTGAGCGATCACTTCCAGCTGGGAAAGAGCAAGTTAGGTTTTCTGTAAACATAGGAATATATGACTACAATATTTAAAAATTCAATTTAAAGTCCTTTGCAAAACATCAACTTATTTTGGTAAATTACAAGCTAGGGAAAAGATGAAACTAACTAAGACCCATTTAAAGTTCATGACATGTTGTTTTGTTGATGGTTTCTTTTGCAGTGCAGAAGTTTTTTATTTTGATATAATCCCATTTGTTTATTTTCCCTTTAGTTTCCATTGCCCTAGGGCCATAGTCGGCAAACTGCGGCTCCCGAGCCACATGCGACTCTTTGGCCCCTTGAGTGTGGCTCTTCCTAAGCCTTAGGAGTACCCTAATTAAGTTAATAACAATGTACCTACCTATATAGTTTAAGTTAAAAAAATTTGGCTCTCAAAGGAAATTTCAATCGTTGTACTGTTGATATTTGGCTCTGTTGACTAATGAGTTTGCCGACCACTGCCCTAGGGGCTGTGTCAGTGAAGAAATTCCTTTGGCATATATCTGAGATTTTGCTATCTGTGGATTCCTCTAATATTTTTATGGTTTCCCGTCTTACGTTTAAGTCCTTTATCCATTTTGAGTTTATTTTTGTGTATGGTGTAAGTTGGTGGTCTAGTTTCATTTTTTTTTTTTTTTTTGCATGTGTCTGACCAAATTTCCCAGCACCATTTATTGAAGAAACTGTCTTGACTCCATTGTATGTTCTTGCCTCCTTTGTCAAATATTAATTGAGCATAGTGGTTTGGATTGATTTCTGGGTTCTCTATTCTATTCCATTGGTCTATATGTCTGTTCTTGTGCCAGTACCAGGCAGTTTTGAGAACAGTGGCTTTGTAATACAGCTTGATATCTGGTATTGAGATCCCTCCTACTTTGTTCTTCTTTCTCAGGATTGCTGCAGCTATTCGGGG
>NW_005364225.1:2981114-2991894 GCF_000412655.1 Myotis brandtii
GATTTTTTACAGAGAGGAAGGGAGAGAGATAGAGAGTTAGAAACATCAATGAGAGAGAAACATCGATCAGCTGCCTCCTGCACACCTCCTACTGGAGATGTGCCCGCAACCAAGGTACATGCCCTTGACCGGAATCGAACCTGGGACCCTTCAGTCTGCAGGCCGATGCTCTATTCACTGAGCCAAACCGGCTATGGCCCAAATTCATTTATTAAATCTAGTAGTTTTTTTATGGAGTCTTTAGGGTTTTCTAAGTACAGTATCATGTCATCTGTGAATAATGACAATTTTACTTCTTCTTTTCCAATTTGGATGCCTTTTATTTCTTCTTCTTGTCTGATCGCTTTGGCTAGCACATCTAGTACTATGTCGAACAGGAGTGGTGAAAGTGGCATCCCTGTCTTATTCCTGTTCTAAGGGAAATGGTTTTAGTTTTTACCCATTGAGTATGATGTTGGCTGTAGGTTTGTCATATATGGCTTTTATTATGTTGAGGTATGATCCCTCTATTCCCACTTTGCTTAGCGTTTTTATCAGAAAAGGGTGTTGGACTTTGTCAAATGCCTTTTCTGCATCAATCGATATGATTATGTGATTTTTTTCTCTCAATTTGTTTATGTGATGTATCACGTTTATTGATTTGTGGATATTGTACCAGCCTTGCATTCCTGGAATAAATCCCACTTGGTCATGGTGTATGATCTTTCTAATGTAATGCTGGATTCAATTTGCTAGAATTTTGTTGAGGATCAACAAAACAACAAGAAAACCCACTGCATGGGAGAACATATTTGCCAATGATATCTCTGATAAAGGTTTAATCTCCAACATTCATAGGGAACTCATACAACGAAACAAAAGGGAGATAAACAACCCAATCAAAAAATGGGCAATGAACGTAAATAGACACTTTTTGAAAGAGGACATACATAAGGCTGAGAGACATATGAAAACATGCTCAAAGTCACTAAGCATCCGAGAGATACAATCAAAACAACAATGAGGTACCATCTCACACCTGTCAGACTGGCTATCATCAACAAATCAACAAATGACAAATGCTGGAGAGGATGCGGAGAAAAAGGAACCCTCGTGCACTGCTGGTGGGAATGCAGACTGGTGCAGCCAATGTGGAGAACAGTATGGAGTTTCCTCAAGAAGTTAAAAATGGAACTCCCATTTGACCCAGTGATCCCACTTCTAGGAATATATCCCAAGAAACCAGAAACACCAATCAGAAAGGATATATGTCCCCCTATGTTCATAGCAGCACAATTTACCATAGCTAAGATAAAAAAAAACCAGTAATCCCACTTCTAGGAATATATCCCAAGAAACCAGAAACACCAATCAGAAAGGATATATGCATCCCTATGTTCATAGCAGCACAATTCACCATAGCTAAGATCTGGAAACAGCCTAAGTGCCCATCAGCAGATGAATGGATTAAAAACTTTGGCACATCTACACAATGGAATACTATGCTGCTGTAAAAAGGAAGGAACTCCTACCACTTGCAACAGCATGGATGGAGCTGGAGAGCATTATGCTAAGTGAAATGATTCAGTCAGAGAAAGATAGATATCACATGCTCTCACTCATTTGTAGATTATAATGAACAACATAAACTGATGAACAAAAACAGATGTAGAGACAGAGAAGCATCGATCAGATGCTCAAAACTCAGCGGGAAGATAGGGGAGCGGGGGGGAGATCAACCAAAGGACTTGTATGCATGCATATAAGCATAAGCAATGAATGTGGACAACAGGGGGTGAGGGTGAGGGCAGGAATAGGGGGATGAGGGGACATTGGGGGGATAAGGACCCATTTATAATATCTTAATCAATAAAAGGAAAAAAAATAAAGTTCATGACATTATTCTTGCATCACAAAAGTTGAACATGAAATACATATGCACGAATCCCCATGCTGGCAAGGTGTGGATGTTGTTAATAGAGGAACACCACCCATCCACCCCAACACACTCGCACTGAAAAAAATTTAGTCTAAATAGATAGAAAATTATAAGCTTCCCACTTTGACTGAAAACCCATCAGAGATAAATCTTAGTACTGACAGAATCATATTCCTTCTGGTTAAACTGTGTTAAGTGGATTTGACATTTTGTTCATCCTTATTACACATAACACAAAGAAGTGGCACAGTCATGTACAATCCAAATTTGAATGGACTATAAGCCTATCCTTAGTGCAATTATGGTAATTATGGTTGGCTTGCACACCAGGTGGAAACTCATCAGCCAATGCTGCCCTCTTACAGCTAATGTGTTCACAAACAAGGTACTTGCATCAACTAGTCTGCTTGTTTTTTATGTCAATTTTTCTCCCAATTTAAAGTATTATACTGGAACCAAGAAGAGACATGGCTTTGTTTTCAAGAGGCAATAGTTGTAGCTAATAGGTATGGTTTTGGTTGTTTTTTGTTTTTGTTTTCATAATATGTCTCTAAGAACAATTAGTATTTGTTTTTCTTTCAATATGCCATTAAGATAGCAGGGCAAATCATTTATTTGAAAAGTTTTGAAAACGAGATTAAAAACCCCAAAACCATTGCCAGTAGAGAAATAGGGACCATCATAGACTTGAAAACAGGATCCAGATTGAGTGAAGTTACATCAGCCCAGTTAAATGAGTATAAGTATATAAAGTATATAAACTCATTTTGTGACAGTAACCAAAATTTAGGTTATTGAGCTGCTAAGGGAGATCATAAATAAAGCAGTTTAGCTACATCTTATATTTATAGGCTTTTTGCACTCTGAAAAACTTTGCAATTCGTAATTTTGGATGTTATCTTTGTGTTCTTTATATTTGAAGCAGATATTTTCATTTTCCAGTTGTAGAGTGGTAGGTGTTGACCAGTCATATGATGAGTTGCTGCAGGAGCCAAGATGTGAATCTCCAACTTCTGACTCCCAGTCTCAGTGCCTTTATACCACCTAAGGTCTCACAAATTTCAAAAATGATAGTAGACCTGGCCTCTTTACCAAGGTAAGGAGTAGAAAAAAAATGATGCCTTTCACTGAGCAAGTGAATTAGAAACTGCTGGAAGCAAATGTTTATGTTAGTTCAATTTTTTTAAATGATCAATTCAAGTTCCTCAAAGAAAAAAGTTTTAAATTAAAATAATAGTTGGAACAGCTAGGGATCACTGTATGACAAACAGAAAGTTAAACCTGGTTTAGGGTCATTTTATGACCAAATTAAATAATAAAATAAGATTTATTTTCTTAATAGCTAATAGTAATGAGGGTTCATTATTTACAAGGCACTGTACTAGGTACTTTAAGCGCAACACATCATTGAATCTTCACGACCTATGAAGCAGGCACTGTTATGGTCTCCATCTTACAGGTGAGGAAATAAAGAAACAGAGAAGTTGGAGAATCTTCTCAAAGTCATAAAGCTGAAAAGTGGCAGAGACAGGACGTGAATGCAGGAAGTCAGAGTCCTGAGACTAAAGTCTTAACCACCATACTGCTTCTACTAGCTGCTAGTTATTAAACCCAAACTAGGTCCAGATGCTAAGTCATTTTGTTACACGCAATTCTTATTATGCCTGAGAAGACTAGAATAGATATATTATACACTTTATACATGGGAAAAGTATAATTGGCACATTTACCTTATTATGCCTGAGAATACTAGAATAGATATATTATACACTTTATACATGGGAAAACCAAATTTTAAAGATTAGGTGGCAAACAAAAAAGCCTACGAAGGCACTTTTATCAAAGTCAAAGAGGAACAGGAGAAAATCACCTCACAGGAGCCAAAAAAAAGGAGCCTCTAGGAAAGGAAGAGAACATTGGCATGAAAATAAACCACTCATCAAATAAAATAAGATCCTATATAATAAAGATGTAATATGCAAATGGTTGTTACACCTTGACACGTAACGACTGACCACATAACAACCGGATCACGGATCAGCAGGAGGGTGGGGCAGCGAGCTACAGGAGAGGGCAGGACAGCAAGCTATGAGGGAGGGGGAGGGGGAGCTACAGGAAGGCAGCAATGAGCTACTGGTGCACGGATTCATGCTCAGGGCTACTAGTATTTAAATAAAGCAAAATAAGGTATTCATTTAGCAGTTCATCGGTGACTTGGCAAGAGTCTTTTCAGTTAAGTCATTTCAGGGAGGGGAGAGAAAGATTGCAGTGGGTTAGTGACTGAATGTGAGGTGAGGAAGTGTTAAGTATGTAAATGAAAGATAAGAGGACAGTAGCTAGAGGGAAACATAAGTTGAGATTATTTCTAACATAGAGACAGTTGAGCATGTTTCAATGGAGACAGCAGAGTTTCTATGCAGAGATAGATTTAAGATACAAGAAGAGAATGAGGTAATCAAAGAAACTAAATCCCTGAAAGGGGGAAAGATGGAATGCACAGTACCCAGAGTGTACATGAAAGATAAGAGGACAGTAGCTAGAGGGAAACATAAGTTGAGATTATTTCTAACATAGAGACAGTTGAGCATGTTTCAATGGAGACAGCAGAGTTTCTATGCAGAGATAGATTTAAGATACAAGAAGAGAATGAGGTAATCAAAGAAACTAAATCCCTGAAAGGGGGAAAGATGGAATGCACAGTACCCAGTGTGGGGATTTGCCTTAGACAGGAAGAGGCCAGCCATTTCAAAACATCTGTTATGTCAAGAAGGGGATTGAGGAAGTGGAATGAAATGTGAAATGCTAAAATATTAGTTTATTTTGATAGGTGAAGAGGAGGGACGATGAGTGTAGAGAGTCATCTGAGCATGCAGGGTCATGGGAAGACTTTGAAGTTCAGAGGATGAGAAAACCTCAACAAAAAGCAGATCAAAGCTTAATTTTCAGAACATTGGGCATATGTAATAGGATTAGTAATAGCTTTTCATTTGGGGAAGTACAACATGTAAACATTGCCCTGTCCCACGGAACATTCATGTATTTTGGGAAATAAATGTATTAATCCCCACTATGTTATTTTAGGACAAAATTATTGTGAGTCATTGGCTATGTGGAACTGCTCCCAACATGAAATTTTAATATTTTTTTTCCAAATTAACTTTTTTTCAAACATGCCCTGCCGGCCTCTGTGCCTATGCTTGCTGCCAGTCCCACTCCACCTCCCAGGTGTCCAGAAAGTGCTGCTGGTCTACTCAGAGGCAGCCCCAAGTGGACCCACCTGAACTTCTTACCAGGACTGATTTCTCTCCTCAGTCCTCTCTGGCTGTGCCCCCTCACTACTCAAAGGCTAGTCTGCAAACCAGAAGCCTAGGCAATACCTGGCGAGTCTCAGGCCTCCTAGACTTAACTAGTCAGTATCTGCATGGTATCAAGATCCCCAGGCCAACTGTGTACACATTAGAGTTTGAGAAGTAATTCCCTTCACAATTGTCTTAATTTTAACATTGCTTATTTTTATCTCTTTCCCTTTCCAATTTAAACTGCTAAAAGAAAGCAGATAATTTCTCATGCATGTTTTCTACAGCACATTTACCTCAGAATAAAGCTCCAAACTCCCTTCACTCAGTGTCGGCAATTTTTGAATTCACTTTCAGGTTCAACTTCTACTATTAACAATCCTCTCAACCCAAAGTACTTGGTCCTATACACACTTATATACCTGCCCACCGCCCCCCACAACCCCCCATAGAGTAAGCCATGTGCTGTCTTGCTAATATGATTTTTGTTATACTGTTCCTTTGATTTCTCCCAATCCCTTTTCTCTTGATGAATCATAATAAAAGTCAATTGTCACCTGACCTAGAAAGTCTTATTCAACTGTGTCAGATATAAGCATTATAATATATATTTCTTTATCTATTTCACCAAATAAAATATTAACTTCATAGGAGCAGAAACTGTATTTTATTCATCTTATATCCCTAGCACAATTTCTAGCACCTAGTCAAGATGTGGTTATACTTGAGAGATATAGGTATGAATATGGAAATAAATATTGATATAGTTTACTTTTATATTGTTTATTTCATTTATTCACATCTATTATAGTTTACATATATAATTCTAAATATTTAATGTATATGTAGTGCATATGTAGTTTATGTATTTAGACTATATACTTGCCCTAACTGGTTTGGCTTAGTGGATAGAGCATCAGCCTGCAGACTGAAGGGTCCCAGGTTTGATTCCGGTCAAGGGCATGTACCTTGGTTGCGGGCATCCCCAGTAGGGGGTGTGCAGGAGGCAGCTGATCAATGTTTCTCTCTCATTGATGTTTCTAATTCTTTATCCCTCTCCCTTCCTCTCTGTAAAAAGATCAATAAAATATATATTTTTAAAAAGAATATATACTTAATGTATATATCTAGTTTATATTTATAACTCATAAGTATATTTGATTTATACATGTGTGTTTGTGTATGAGTGTCTTCATAGTATGTGGATTAGCAGTTTTCTCAGTAAAAAATATGAATAGAAGATCATGAGAATATATTGAGATGGGGGGTTGGGGAAACATTTTATTCCCACAGCCCCAAAAATGACTAATATAACTACAAAAATCCCACGGGCTTACGGAATTTGTTTTTGGCCAAAGTCTCAGATTCTAGTTACCCAAATATCTAAACCATTTAAGTTGCCAAAACTAGACTTGCAATCATTTTACATTAGGTGCTGCATGATTTTAGGTTTTTAAAATTCAAACTCTTTAATAGTTTCACAATCAATAAAAGTCTTCATAGAATCTCCAAAATGTGCAAGAGCAAATTCATAGAAGGAGTGGTATTTGCCCTCAAGGAAAATGAAGGAGAGATGCGAAAAGAATTTATTGAACCCTTATTGAATGACAGATATTATTCTAGACATTTTACATGCCTTCTCACTTTTATCCTCATGACAACTCTAAAAGTAACTGTTGTGTTATTACCCACCCACCCCCAGGATATTTTTGAGTCTATATATTCATAAATTATTATGTAATAGAATGGGGTTGCATCTCAAAATTCACTGAGAACAAAATGCTCATCTTAATACTCAGATTTCAGAAGAAATAACAATTCCCAACTTACTTTACACAGTCAAACAATTTTAATACATCCTACAAGGCAACTTCCAACACCACCAATAAACATTGACATAATACTGGCTTAAGAGCTAAATGTTGTCAATTTTATTGGAAGGCTTTTTTCTTTTCAATAGATATCCATTTTCTTTCCCTTTACTCCTGGTCAACTAAATCTCAATAGATAATTACCCAAATCAATCATAGAGTTTTATATAACTACTAGAGGCCCAGTGCATGAAATTCGTGCACGGGGGCGTCCCTCTCCAATCCAGGACCCCTCAGGGGATGTCCCGACTGCCCTCTCTCCAATCTGGGACCAATGGCTCCTAACTGCTCACCTGCCTACCCTCTCCAATCCAGGACCCCTCAGGGGATGTCCTGACTGCCCTCTCTCCAATCTGGGACCGATGGCTCCTAACTGCTCGTCTGCCTGATCGCCCCTAACCCCTCTGCCTGCCTGCCTGATCGCCCCTAACCACCTCTGCTTGCCTGCCTGATCACTCCCCTGCTGGCCTGATCAACCCTAACTGCTCTCCTGCTGGCCTGATCATCCCTAACTGCCTCTGCCTCAGCCCCCGTACCAGGGACCGGGCTTCTCTCCCTCTGCCAGCCGCAGGCGCCCAGGACCCCAGGCGGCTTTGCCCAGGCCTGGCTAAGTCAGGAAGGACATCTGGAAGGTCATCTGGAAGATGTCCAGTCTAATTAGCATATTACCCTTTTATTAGTATAGATTGTTATTCAGAAAGAATAATATAGAAGGACCAAGCTCTATTTGCATTTTTCACCCTAAAAAATATAAAAGTAAGTAGTTCTTCAGCAAATAGAAACTCTTTAATCAAGTAACTGGGAATTTCTAATTTAACACCATTGAGTCAGTCCCAGCATGTGGTTTTCTATTCTCTTAAGTGCGATGCTTAATGTACCCTTTTCATTACCTAATTATTTCTGTGAAAATTCTATCAATGACTTTCCACAATGCAGATCATGCTCACAGTGAAATTCAGTAGTAGCCACAAGTCAAATACTGTTATACAGACCGGCTGCTCTTCCTGACCTAACTTTACTCAGGACCCTTACTGTTAGTGGTTGACTACAGTAGGAGAGATTTATATCACTTGTTTTCAATCCTTTCCTGGCTGGTGAAATTGACTCCAAGTTTGGGATTCATAATTTAAAAAAAAAAAAAAAACACAGTTTATCTTTCTCTTTTTTCTGTAAAACAATTAAATATTGTAAAGGACCCTTAGTTTTAAATTCACTTCTTTCTCTCTGCATGTCCACACTTGCTACATTCTTGTTTAATGCATGACTTTACACTGTGATCTGATGATAAGAATCAGCCCTAATAATAGAATCCATTGACTGTGATAAGGAGCAGCAGCCACATACATTTTATGTTTCACAATTTTTACTTTTACAATCTAAGTTACATAGCAGTAACTTCACTTTTCTTTGAGATTTTAAAAGATTTAAGATCTTTTTTAACCTAAGCAAAGATTCTCTCAAAAATCAAAAAAAAATCATTCCATTGTCTAAATTGGATAATGCTCGTGATAGTGTATGTTTTTGCAAGTGAAATCACTTGAACTAATGATGATGTCAAAGCTTTTACTCATAGCAACAAGAAATCTGATGGGGAGATTACATCTAACCCGGGGGGAAATAAGGCCAACTAACAGGAAACATCCTTTCAGTTGTACTCAGCTAAATGAGGAATACCACATCAAAATGTTCCTAAGAAACAGGACTTTCCAGACTCAGTAATTTTAGAAGTAACATTTTTTCTGTTATTTTCCAGGGAGAATGGGTTGATCCTATATATGTTTTGAAGTTATCTTTTTTTCATAGAGGAAGAGAGAGGGAGAGATAGAAACATCAGTGATGATGTTTCTCCTGTACACCCCATACTGGGGATTGAGCCCACAACCCAGGCATGTGCCTTGACCAGGAATGGAACCGTGACCTCCTAGTTCATAGTTCGATGCACAACCACTGAGCCATGCTGGCCGAGCATTGAAGTTATCTTTTTAAGTTTGTATACCACAGCTAATTCAAATACTTGGAGAGATGAGGAAAGAAGTCTTTCCTACTATTATATTACATTCTTCCAAAATATTTCTTGACTTAAGAAAGGCTCCTGAAAACTTGAGAATATTGTCTTAGATGAGTGGTTCTGCATCTTCAGCATGCCTCAAAATCACCAGGAGGGCTTGTTAAAACCAGAGCTTCTGCCGAAACCGGTTTGGCTCAGTGGATAGAGCGTCGGCCTGCGGACTGAAAGGTCCCAGGTTCGATTCCGGTCAAGGGCATGTACCTGGGTTGCGGGCACATCCCCAGTAGGAGATGTGCAGGAGGCAGCTGATTGATGTTTCTCTCTCATCGATGTTTCTAACTCTCTATCTCTCTCCCTTCCTCTCTGTAAAAAATCAATAAAATATATTTAAGAATAAAAAATAAAAAAAAATAAAACCAGAGCTTCTGATTCAGTCATAGGGCAATGGGGCCTGAGGATTTATATTCCTAACAAGGGCCCAAGTGATGCAGCTGCTGCTGATTCAGGGATCACACTTTGAGATTACAGAAAGCTTAAATAATAGGCTACTACATTTACAACGTCACTCTCTAAAAGTGATGTTTTGTGATAAAAAGTTAACAGTTAAATGGAGAAGAGAAATAGCTCCTGTTACGTCCTGAGATGATAAGAAAAAAATTATATTAGGTGATATAGAAAATAGCTCTTTCAAAATACAAGGTGATGTCAGAATTCCTACTAGTATACCTGACCAGCTAATGGGATTGTGTGATGAAATCCATCATACCGTCCCAAGTTACCTAGTGAGTATTCACTGTGACCTGAACCAGGGCATGAGCTTCACAGTGGAAAGTTCCTCAGAGGCTAACCAGCTAAATGTCACTGATGGCATTTACCGAGGAAAAAATACCTGAATAGGAGAGACGGGAGAAAAAAAATTGAAGAAAAGTCAGGGGGAATGAGGCCTATGAGAGAATGAGGCTTTGAAAAGGCAAAGCTAAGTCTGTTATTATGACAATTTGCCTGGTCTGCTAAGGAATGTCTATTCCAAACTGTAAGAGTCGATATTGGCTTGATATTGAGAATGACCTTTCCAGTCTTTGTTCTGTGACCATTGTCTTGTTCTTTCCTTTCTTTCCACTTCCTAATAGTGGAAACTTAAGGTTGGCATTTGTAATTAAACAATTTGTAATTAAACCACCATCCAGGTCACAGAAAAGTAGTATCTTTCATATGGTTTTATTGAAAGAGAATTCATGCTACAACATTTCTGGAGGGTGATTTGACTGTATAAACCAAAAGCTTCCTAAAAAATATATTCTTTTTGACCCAGCAATCCATTTCTTAGATTTTTATCCTGAGGGAAATCAACATGAATGTATCTTAAAATATTTAGTTACATGAATATATATCAAATCAGTGTTTATTTTAAAATACTGAAAAAACAAAATGTCTATTAATGTAATCTTTTAAAATCTATGGTACATTAATATAAGGCACTTAAATATTATAGAAAAAGTTAATTGACATAGAAAGATATTCAAGGTATTGTATTACATTTTTTAAAAGCCCAAACAGAATGTTTTAAATTATTATTTTGAAAAAATGTGTATAATGACATGTGAAAGGCCAGAAATAAACACCAAAATATTAGACTATAATTTTACTATCTAGAAACTAATAATTATTTTTAACCAGGTTTTTTATA
>NW_005364225.1:2992018-2993075 GCF_000412655.1 Myotis brandtii
TAAATTTTATAATAATATAAACAAAATTTAAATAATTTTAATATTTTAAAATAGTTATAAAGATCATGGTTATTCCATATAAGATAATGAAGACATTTGATAATTTAATAAGAGTTAATTTTATTTCTACATATAAGTCAATTGATAAGGTCAGGTAATCTCAGGATGATAAAATCTCATTCCATAAACAATTTAAAAGAAGTATCTGTCTGTGAAGCTCTTTTTCTGATGCTCAATTCTAAATGAGAACTTTGCTGGGTAGAGTAATCTTGGTTATAGGTCCTTGCTATTCATCATTTGAATATTTCTTGCCATGCCCTTCTGGCCTGCATAGTTTCTGTTGAGAAATCAGCTGACACTTGTATGAGTGCTCCCTTGTAGGAAACTAACTGCTTTTCTTTTGCTGCTTTTAAGATTCTCTCTTTGTCTTTAACCCTTGGCATTTTAATTATGCTGTGTCTTGATGTGGGCCTCTTTGGGTTTCTCTTGTTTGGGACTCTCTGTTGCTTCCTGGACTAGTAAGTCTATTTCTTTCACTAGGTAGGAGAAGTTTTCTTCAAATAAGTTTTCAATATCTTGCTCACTCTCTCTTCTCCTTCTGGCACCTCCACAATGTGAATGTTGGTATGTTTGAACTTGTCCCAGAGATTTCTTACACTATCTTCATATTTTTTTATTCTTTTTCTTTTTGCTCTTCTGATTGGGTGTTTTTTTTCTGCTTCATATTCCAAATCATTGATTTTATTCTCAGTATCCTATACTCTACTGTTGAATCCTGTAAATTATTTTTTATTTTAGTTAGTGTATGCTTAATTTCTGACTTAATTACATGAAATGTTGAAAAGTATTCTTTAAGAAGAGGAAGAAGAAGAAAAAAAATAAAAAATATGAATAAAATACATATCTATCAACAATTGAATCTAAAAATCAAAATAAATTAGCAAGAAATCTAATGAACAAAATAAACTGGCAACTAAAATAGAATGTGAGGCATGGAAACATGGAACAAACTGATGAATCTCAGAGGGAAGGTGAGGGTGGGGGTGGAGAGATTAAC
>NW_005364225.1:2993123-2996224 GCF_000412655.1 Myotis brandtii
GACTTCTATAATACTCTCAACAATAAAGACTTTTTTTAATTATCTGAATTGGTCAGTGGAAATATTCAACAAAATAATTTAACTCTATTTTTTTCCATGAAAAATAACTTATGGTGAATAGGAACTGACCAATTTGTAAAGAGAGTCACATTATTTTATTAAGAGAAATTCTCTGGCTATTAAGCGTTCTACTAGCTATAATACTTGCTTACTAAAAATAAGTGAACAAAATATGTGTGAGATTTTGTTTGCTTTCTTTTGGTGTCTAGTAGACAATGCTTCTGTTCATGAAAAAGCCAATATTCCAATACCCACTCATTAAAGAATATAAATTTAATTTCCTTTAATTACTGTGTTCTAAAATGTTATCCATCAAAGTATGGCTCATACAATTGTTTATAGCATGAAAATTACAACCTGCTCAGGAACATGGAGATATTTCTGAATGGTGGCCTTTTCTTTTCTTCCTGCTAAAAAATCAGTGACACACTAACCATTTCATATGCCAACTTCTGATAGTGCTCAAAATATTAATGGTAGATTTTTCTTATTTAAAGACTGCCTCAGAATTGGATCCCACTAGAAAGTTTTAGTTCAAATTTTTTACTAACTCTGGTTATGTAGTTATGGTTTTAATTAGTCAAACAATCCTAGATTCTCAGATACCTCAGCTATTATTTGGGAAAGAAGATTCACAAAGAAGCTTGAAAAAGATGATCTCTAAAGCATAAGATTATTTCTGGTTCCACCATTTTTATTCTAGGCATTCCTTCTTGCTCATTAAATATCCTTCACTTTGCACAAACTCCAAAACATGAAATAATTACACAAATAAATCCCATTATTCTAGTGGACCCTTTTGAAAAATATAAACTGGAAGCAATTATGAAGCTATTTATAAAGACTCACTATTAGAAATGGAATTTTCTGGTTGCTCTGAAGTAAGCAATGAGAGACTACTTCCTTTTGAGAAATCAAAAGCTAAGTGAACTGTTACAGAAATGCTCCAAAACATAAATAACAACTCTTCATCTATTTTAAAATTAAAGTTCATTAATGACTTGTTTAAATATTTTATTATAACCTGGCTGGTGTGGCTCACTGGTTAATCATGAGTTTCCTCATGAGCTTAGAACAAGACTCAATCTACCTTTATGAGGAAACTCATATACTCACGCAATTTAACAAATCGGTACTTTCCACAGTGTTTCATGTGTTAATTTTGTCCTCTTAGCTAAATGATAGATTTTGCATCTGACAAAATTCTGAAGTAGATAATTAATATTGTTGAATGTTATTGAAAAATCCATATGTAAATTAATATTTAAGGTTTTGAAAATATCCCTATATAACAGCATGAAGTCACCAGTTCTGACCACTTGAACTTGATTTCCAACTTGTATGCTAGCTCCACAAGACTTTCAGATTATTGACAAAAAATCAAAGCTCAAAAGTGGTGATAAGATCAAAAACAAACAACTAATTATTTGCAGGACCAATTCATCCTCACTTTTATTCTTATACTCTTTTTCTTATATCATGTTGGTAAAAAAGGTTAAAATGGCTCAAGGACAGCCCTAGCCAGTTTGGCTCAGTGGTCTGAAGTGTCCCGGGTTTGATTGCCCAGTTGTGAGCTCAATCCCCAGTAAGGGGCTTGCAGGAGGCAGCTGATCAATGATTCTTTCACATCATTGATGTTTCTATCTCTCTCAGTCTCTCCATTCTTCTCTGAAATCAATAAATACATATTTTTTAAAAACTCTCCATTCTCTGAAATCAATAAATACATATTTTTTAAAAAAATAAATAAAATAGTTCAAGGACAGGCCTACCTTTGTTTTAATTAATTATTGCTTAAAAGTCTTTCAAGTACTATTTTCTAAAATCAAAAGTATATCAGATATTCTTAGAAGTCAAAGAGGGAGACCTGTGAATAAAGTTGAGCTATCTGTAAGGTGACTAAAATAAACAAATGCACATATACACACAAACACACACAGTACAAATGTGAACATGTGTGTATCTCCTGGAGAATAGAGTCCAAAATTTTAAGATACACATACTAACCCAGAATCCCAAAAAAGAGTAAGAACCATTGATATACATGATCTACTGAGCCTCTTCCATTCTAAAATTCTAGGACTCTCATTAAATGTGCTAATTATAAATAGCTAAATTTTTGTGGTCAAATATTTTATAATTAACATGGATTGGAATGTAATACATACTATTTTAAACTTCAAAAGAATAATGAAATTAACTACTATTTTTAAAACAATGTTAAAACAAATATTTTCTCATCTTTTCTGGCTTTGGGTCACTGCATTTTGGAACTCAGAGAATGAATGAACTTTATATTACAACAGAGGGCAGTGCAGCACAAACTGCAGATGTGTTTGCACCCAGGGAGGCCACAGCATCCCTTCATCACAGTAAAACACTGCTTTCCAATCATGGATAGTCTATAAATGACCCAGTTTGTACTACGTCATTCCCATTTTTAAAAACAAAAACAATTCAAACCCAACTAGAATAAATTCAGTTTAGGAACAAGATACAAATCATGAGAGATCAAGAATATCTCTATCTTCTTTGGCAAATTGCTTAACCTTGTCCACGTCTCACTTTCCTCTGTTATAAAAATAAGAAAGTAAGAAATCAAATCTTCTTTATTTTTCCCCATCTGCCAAAACCTTAGACTAGAGATGGATTAAAGATAGTCCCAGATATAAGCAGGACCAGATTTCAAAAAAAAAAAGGGGGGGTATCTAAATTAGAAAGGAAAAAGTAAAACTGTCTCTCTTTGCAGGTGACATGTATTATATACAGACTTCATTAAAAATTTATCAGAACTATTAAGCAAATTCAATAGTTTCAGGATACAACATCAATATGCAAAAAATAGGTTGTGTTGCTAAACAATAATAACAAGCTATCAGGAAGATAAATTAAGAAAAAAATCCCATTTAATCACAATGCTTTCAAGATCAACTCTCAAATCCTTATCTATATATATAAAAGCCTAAGTAACCATCGCAACCGAATGGATGACCGAACAGGCTGCATGGGACGACCAGGCCAGCAGGGGGGTTAGTGAGGGG
>NW_005364225.1:2996261-2999089 GCF_000412655.1 Myotis brandtii
GGGGCGACTAGACCGGCAGGGGGGGAGTTGGGGGTGATCAGGCCAGCAGGGGGGTCAGTTAGGGGTGATCAGGCAGGCAGGCAGGTGAGCAGTTAGGAGCCAGTGGTCCTGGATTGTGAGAGGGATGTCCGACTGCCGGCAGTTGGACATCCCCCGAGGGGTCCCGGATTGGAGTGGGTGCAGGTTGGGCTGAGGGGAACCACTCCCCCACCCCATGCACGAATGTCATGCACCGGGCCTCTAGTCTCATTGTAAAATGCCTGTATGAATCCACACTCATTTCTTTTCACTCCTCTCATTCATTGAGCCAAAGGCAACATTTGAATATCCACCACATACCAGGTTTAGTAGATGTGGTGGTAAGCAAGACTCGCATCACCCATATTCATGGATCCTATATAACAAGATGCAGTCACTATCAAGCACTAACTCCTTCCTGGACAGAATGTTTATTCACCCCATTTCTTTACCCTAATTATGGAAGCATAAATATTCATACCTTCAAGGATGAAGAGAGGGATCAAAGTATTTAGGGAGCTTGCAGAGGAAAGGAAGACAATGTTAAATTGGTGAATTCTACCTCTAGTTTTAGTTTCAACACTAGCAAGGGAGGAAACGTGCTACAGGAGCCACTGGAAGTATATACAGCCAGAGTAGAGCTCAAATTCTTTAGAGGTGATCATCAGCAAGACTTCCAAGACAAATTGGCATTGTGCGGGGCCTTAAAGGTGGCTAGAATTTCTACAACTAGAAGAGTAGGACACTCCAACCAGTGGGAGGAGTATCAAACCAGGACAATCACTCTCCTGGCCAAGTTTAAAGTTACTATCAGAGAAACAAATTACTTACTCAAATGGTAATCTTTAGGATTACTCAGCTATAGGAATTCTAGTTGTCTTAAAACAATCATTCTTAAATATTGGTGTGAGTCAGTATTACCTGGAGAACTAATAATGTATACTATGTCCCAGGCACATTAAAGTATACTATTTTTACCAAATTTCCCAGGTAATTCTAATACACAAAAAATATTGAGAACCACTGTCTTAAAAGAGCTAAGCCAATTGTTTTCAACGTGTGGGTCCATAACCACTAGCATCGTCACTGGTTATAAATGTAGGAAATCAGAACCCACACCAGATTTGTTGAATGAAAATCTGCGTATTAATAAGATCCCCATGTGATTTATATGCACACTTAATTTTAACAAGCTATCAGGAAGATAAATTAACAAGATAAACATTGATAGTCTATAAACATTAGAAGTCAAAGAGGGATCTAAACCAGTGACTCTGGCCAGGCACTCCTATATAATGAAAGGGTAATATGCAATAAATAAAATAGTTCAAGGACAGGCCTACCTTTGTTTTAATTAATTGCTTCTTAAAAGTCTTTCAAGTACTATTTTCTAAAATCAAAAGTATATCAGATATTCTTAGAAGTCAAAGAGGGAGACCTGTGAATAAAGTTGAGCTATCTGTAAGGTGACTAAAATAAACAAATGCACATATACACACAAACACACACAGTACAAATGTGAACATGTGTGTATCTCCTGGAGAATAGAGTCCAAAATTTTAAGATACACATAGTAACCCAGAATCCCAAAAAAGAGTAAGAACCATTGATATACATGATCTACTGAGCCTCTTCCATTCTAAAATTCTAGGACTCTCATTAAATGTGCTAATTATAAATAGCTAAATTTTTGTGGTCAAATATTTTATAATTAACATGGATTGGAATGTAATACATACTATTTTAAACTTCAAAAGAATAATGAAATTAACTACTATTTTTAAAACAATGTTAAAACAAATATTTTCTCATCTTTTCTGGCTTTGGGTCACTGCATTTTGGAACTCAGAGAATGAATGAACTTTATATTACAACAGAGGGCAGTGCAGCACAAACTGCAGATGTGTTTGCACCCAGGGAGGCCACAGCATCCCTTCATCACAGTAAAACACTGCTTTCCAATCATGGATAGTCTATAAATGACCCAGTTTGTACTACGTCATTCCCATTTTTAAAAACAAAAACAATTCAAACCCAACTAGAATAAATTCAGTTTAGGAACAAGATACAAATCATGAGAGATCAAGAATATCTCTATCTTCTTTGGCAAATTGCTTAACCTTGTCCACGTCTCACTTTCCTCTGTTATAAAAATAAGAAAGTAAGAAATCAAATCTTCTTTATTTTTCCCCATCTGCCAAAACCTTAGACTAGAGATGGATTAAAGATAGTCCCAGATATAAGCAGGACCAGATTTCAAAAAAAAAAAGGGGGGGTATCTAAATTAGAAAGGAAAAAGTAAAACTGTCTCTCTTTGCAGGTGACATGTATTATATACAGACTTCATTAAAAATTTATCAGAACTATTAAGCAAATTCAATAGTTTCAGGATACAACATCAATATGCAAAAAATAGGTTGTGTTGCTAAACAATAATAACAAGCTATCAGGAAGATAAATTAAGAAAAAAATCCCATTTAATCACAATGCTTTCAAGATCAACTCTCAAATCCTTATCTATATATATAAAAGCCTAAGTAACCATCGCAACCGAATGGATGACCGAACAGGCTGCATGGGACGACCAGGCCAGCAGGGGGGTTAGTGAGGGGCAACCAAATGACCAAGCAGCAGGCTGCGTGGCGCGACCAGGCCGGCAGGGGTGTTAGTGAGGGGCAACCAAACGACCGAGTAGCAGGCTGCTTGGGGTGACCAGGCCAGCAGGGGGGTTAGTGAGGGGTGACCAAACAACAGAGCAGCAGGCTGTGTGGGGCAACCAAGCCAGCAGGTGGGGGCAGTTGGGGGCAACC
>NW_005364225.1:3000615-3018866 GCF_000412655.1 Myotis brandtii
GACCCTAACAGCAGGCACTCCTATATAATGAAAGGGTAATATGCAAATTGACTCTAACAGCAGAACGACTGGGAATGACTGGTCACTATGACACACACTGACCACCAGTGACTCTTAACCCTGCTTTCACAATAGAATCATACTAGGATATCACTGATATCTGGATCTCAACCTCAGATTCTTATTTAATTTGTATGGTGTGGCCTTAATGTGGGAGTTTGAAAAGCGTCCTAGGTCCGTGGTCGGCAAACTGCGGCTCGCGAGCCACATGTGGCTCTTTGGCCCCTGAGTGTGGCTCTTCCTAAGCCTTAGGAGTACCCTAATTAAGTTAATAACAATGTACCTAGCTATATAGTTTAAGTTTAAAAAATTTGGCTCTCAAAAGAAATTTCAATTGTTGTACTGTTGATATTTGGCTCTGTTGACTAATGAGTTTGCCGTCCACTGTCCTAGGTGATTATACTAGACAATAAAGTTTTCAAATCACTGTGCTAAGCAAATTCCAGGTGTTCCTGATATACCAAGATAATATGGACTCCTTGATCACTTTTAAATAGACTCAAATTTTTAAAATATAACTGAAGAAATTTGAGTTAAATTATAGAAATGTCAATAAAGTAATATTTTCCCTAATTTACCTCATTTTACATACATGTGCACATTTTAGATTATAATATATATTGTAGAAGGAAGCAATAGAATTTAACAATGCATCATATATGCAAGCTCTTCAAGTTATATAAGTGTCCAGATTCCCAATTTAGGAGCTGGTTATAAAAGTTCCTGTTGCTAAATTGGTTGGGGAACACACTTGATTTTAGAAGGATTTCCCTTAACCAGTAAGGTCCTGACATTTAAAACATGGTATTTGAACCTTATAAATCAATGCCTGCATACAGACCATGTCTGAATTGTCTTCAACTCAGAGCTAGCATGTATAATTTAGTTTGGTTTTGTAGTCTAATGATGTATTCTAATGACACTATATATTTTTTAAATCTTTAAATTAATTATTTTTATAGCTTTTAAATATGCATTAAAAGAAAATACATAAAAAAGTCTTGGTTCAGGAAAATTATATGGGTGAAATTGAGTTGAATCAATCAGTTTAATATGCTATTTCCATCTTCTGTAAATTATTTTATTTCCTACTACCAGTAATATTTAAGATTATGTTGCCACCTGCTGGTGAATATGATATAATGATGTGGTACTTATTTTGTTTTAAATTAAACTTTACTTTTTGTTATTATTTTCAATGAATATATGTTTCATATTAAAATTTTAAAAACTAGTAAGAGAAAAACATTGCACCATAGTATAAATCAGGAACATAATTAAGGCATATTACAAACTATTCTTTGGGAAAATACACAAACTGAGGATTTGTATGGAGTATTCATTTACATACAGCGTTTGGCCCGTTGTCATCCTCAGTTCTAAGGCTACAGGATGCTTAGCCAGGCCACTAAAGCTAAGGATGTCAGCAACCACAGATAGAGATGTATTCTTTGGCAAAGATATTGAAGCAGAGAAAGCAGACAACTCAGGATTTGTGGGAATCATAAAAGTGCAATGCTCGCATAAAAACAACTAGTGGCAGCCCTAACCGGTTTGGCTCGGTGGATAGAGCGTTGGCCTGCGGACTGAAAGGTTCCAGGTTCAATTCCGGCCAAGGGCATGTACCTTGGTTGCGGGCACATCCCCATTAGGAGGTGTGCAGGCAGCTGACCGATGTTTCTAACTCTCTGTCCCTCTCCCTTCCTCTCTGTAAAAAATCAATAAAATATATATTTTTTTAAAAACAACAACTAGTGGCAGAACAGATAGAAAAGCAGAGAGAAACAGAAAGTTATATATATATACACACATGCACACATGTATATAGGATGTCCCCAAAAGATGTATACATACACTTTGAATAATTATAAGGCAGTGTTTATTAAAATAAATTTCATTTTCAAAATTGAGCTATCAGCTGTTAAAGTGTGCATACATTTTGGGGGATACCTTATATATGTGTGTGTATATTCATATATGCCCTATATGACTTTATATATATGTGTATATATACAGACAGTCCTCAGGTTATGTCAGACTCAACATACATCGTTTCATGGTTACGTTGCCATCTCCCATTTATTTATAAAAAAAAAAAGTTCCATCATTTCAACATATGGACATATGTGCTTTATGATTTTTATTATTTATTTACCACAAGTAAAGGTCAGGAATTGTTATCTTTCTTTAAAATTTTTTTTTACTGTTTCACTTCATTATGCTGTGCCTGTGCTCCATGTGAGTGACATAGGTGCATATGTAGGTGGATTCCGACTTACGGCGAAAATTGCATTACATTGCGCCATAGGAACAGATCTCCAATGTAACCCGAGGACCTACTGTACTTGCTTGTAGATACCAAAATATTCTACTCCCATCAAAATGTTTATTTCTCCTAATTCATAACCGAAAAGATGCTAATTCTGTTCTATTTGTAGATATATGATTTCTGTTTCTCTCTTCTTTTCATCCTATTCATATAAAAATGTAAATATGTGGACTTGCATAGAAAAAGGTAGATCATCATAGCCCTCTGGATGTGTTCAACTTCTGTTCCTAGGGAAATAATTAGATGGAACCCATAGAAGGGGCTGACATGTGTCCAGCTTTCACAAAGTGGGACTACTCTCTTAGAATTCTGACAAGGCACCTACAGCATTGCTACTGATACAGAGATCCTTACACAGACTATATCACATATTGAATGCTTCGAGTATAACTTTATGAATCATTTATTATCCGTAGAAATAAAGCATGGGCAGCTGCCATTCTTTATGCCCAGTTTTTAGGTATATGTTCAATGACAAAATACTATATAATAAAAGCCTAGGTGGCGTCACGCCACAAGATGGCCTCGAGTACAGCGGAGATGGGGCCAGTGGCTGCTCCACATGGTGAGGCCTGGGGGTCTCACAGCTCTGTGTGGCATGGAGGAAGACCGTCCCGGCGTCTCCACTGCCTAGTGCGGAGGAGGCAGGTCCTGGCAGAGGAGGCAGGTCGCGGCAGGGGAGGGCAGTGTGGGTGTTCAGGTCAGCAGGGGAGGGCAGTTGGGGGTGATCAGGCCCCGGCAGGGGAGGACAGTTGGGGGCGATCAGACCAGCAGGGGAGCAGTTAGGTATCAATCAGGCAGGCAGGCAGGCAAGCAGTTAGGTGCCAGCAGTCCCGGATTGTGAGAGAAATGTCCGAAGGGTCCCAGATTAGAGAGGGTGCAGGCCGGGTTGAGGGACACCCCCCACACACACACACACACACGAATTTCATGCACCGGGCCTCTAGTTCACAAATATTGATTGATACAAATAGGGATACTTAATATTTGTAAGTATTAATGTAAGTTAGAGCCTAAATAAACTTTGAGCTGAGAATACTATCTCATAAATTATGAATTAAGTTTTATTTTTATGTTCAGATTAACCACTGTTATCTCAAGGAGGGAACCTACGTGTGTGATCAAACTGCAATGGCCAAGCCTTTATACCCTGCCCTATTCAGTCAATAGGTGTGAATTTCCCCAACAAAGGAATGACCTTGAGTGAGGAATGACCCAAGCAGTGATTGGGGGACCCTGAAGGAGCTGGTGAAGCTTTCTGTGTGCAGCACTCTGCACAACCGGCCTGTAAATCCTTACATGAAGGGGAGGGCGGGAGGGGAGGCACATCTCTATGTCTACCACATGGTGGCAGTAGAGGAAGAACTGGACTGAGATTATGAAAGGATATTTCTACGTGAAGTTGGCAAAATATGGAAAACCTGTATGAGATTGGGTTGAAAAATGTAAAGCTACTAGACCAAGCACGCACTAATTTTTATCTCAGGTTTTATGTAGTGATGTGGGTATAATTACTAGATTATGGATTCAACTATAAAAGCCGAAGCAGCCAGGCATTGCTTTCTTTTTCCTAAGCTAATTATAGAAATTTGAACTCCAAGTTCTTGCCCCTTCTACGTTCTGGCTTATATATATTGCAAACAAGAATTTCTTTCAATTAAGGACTTCACAAGAAAAAATTCTGAGTGGATCTATAACATAGAAATTAGGTGATTACTACCTGTGCTCAATTATATTCTATTAAAGGATGCAGAAGTCACACTCCCTCCATCAGAACATAGGAGAGGAATGTGCCAACATTTTTAAAGCACTAGAGTCATGATTCTCTGTAGATCAGATATGCTGGTGGAAGATGCTTAAAACTAAATGGCCTCTAAATACCATGATTGAATAGGAGTTTCTTACACAGGCCCTTTTCCCTGCCCATAGCTTCAGAAACTGCCTCTCTGTAGAACTTCTGGCCTGGGGCGAATCAGAGCAACAGGGCATCCGGCAGCTCACAAAAACCATAATTGACTGCTGATCCACCCACCTGGCTTAAACCATTTCCTTAGAACAAAAGGCAAATATGACACAGGGTCATAAAGGAATTCTCCCTCCAGCCTGAAGGGGAATGAACAGCCAGGAGAAGAGTGCGTGGACAGAACCACTTAATGGAAACCCAGGAAGAAGGATGAAGAAGGACCACAGGAAGAGGAACCTGAGGAGCCCTAAGAATAACGGGATCAGAACCCCTTTTCCCCACCCCCATATTACTGCAATACAGTGAGGTACAGGCTTCAGAGCTCACAAGTGCTTCGTTCTCTTAAAAAATTGAATTGAGAAAGTGAGGCATGTGCCAGCCATTGGGGAGAAATAGGATTCTAATTGCAAAGACACCATGCAGAAACAAAAACTAGATATGCCCCATTTTGCAGTTAGTCAGAATAGGAAGCCTTTTAAACTTGAATAGGATTTTAACATTCGGGAAAAGATGACCATTTCTTAAAGATAAAGCCCATTGAGATCTCATGTCAGTATAACCTTTAATATGAAGCATAGCATATGTCTATGCTGGCAAGATTAGTTATCCAGAATTATAATAAGACTTGGCTCTTGATTTATTTCCCAATCCAAGGCAATATTCAGTACTAGAGGCCTGAGCACAAAATTCGTGCATGGGTCGGGTCCCTAGACCTGGCCAGCAATCAGGGCTGATTGGGGCCTTCTGGCTGCCGAAATTTGAGCAAGAGTAGGCCTTCCTTCCCCCAGCTGCCAGCTCCGGCTTCCCTCTGGCCACCGGCAGGCACCCAGGACCCAGGCTTCCCTCGCAGCCTTGGCTTTGTCCAGAAGGTCATCTGGAAGGATGTCTGATCTAATTAGCATATTATGCTTTTATTATTATAGATAGATAAGGGCAAGGGCCACTTTTAGTAAGGAAATACTAGTGTGATTATAATTATGAATTAATTCTGTACTGATTTTTTTCTAACTCATAATTAAACACTATTTGGTTGTAATTAGCAATATTAATATGATTTTTAATAAAGCCTATGATACTACTGTCAACAGTAAAATGTACTGAGAGTTTCAATTAAAGACAACTACAATGGGTTCTTGCATTTGAACCTGATTTTTCCAAATCAGGTTCCTTTCTGTAATCCTCAAAAAATCCATGAAAACAATGAGAACACTATTTTTTTTTAATTGTTATAATTAACTGTTGCAGAACTCTAGAAATTAATCAATGATTTACAACAATCTGGAACAATTCACTCGAGAAAAACTGTTGAATCTTTGTAAAAACAATGAGCCTGTGGCTCTATAATTTCATTTACTCCTGCCTTTCCTCCCCAGGTCAGCAATAGCTTTGAAAAACAATAATCTTCAATCACAGTGAAAACCAACATTCTGGAACATTTGGGACAGGGTAGAATGAGCCCAGATATCCACCATGATCTTGCTGACGTCCTGAGATTTGGGGGGCATCCAACTCTACATTCAACCTGGAGTTTACAATCTGGTTTTATAGACCATTTGCTTCCTCCTCACGGTTCTTCATGAAGAGCAGCTCCTCCTTGAGAGCTTCCACCTTTGTTTCTGGCCGTAGCTGAGTGACATTGTTGTCATCAGTTACCTTTCAGAGCCCACTGATGTCACTGTCCACAGACTAAGCCTTAGTCACTAAGGCATGGCCAGCTCTATCTCAGACTTGACTCTGAAGTCATTAGCAGTAAAATAGGCATTAGCAATCTGCAGAACAATGTGGCCATTGTCCACAGAACTTACAAAGATCTGAGCCCTCAGGTCCTCGTTGATCTTGAAGTAATGTCCCCAGTCTCTCACCTGGGGTCCTTTCTTCTCCAGGTGTTTCCGGATTTTTCTCTCCAGTCCTCATTTATCAGCCTTCGGGCTCCTCATCCCCTCCAGATTAGAAGCCAGGTGGTCATCTAAACATTGCATAGTCTCCTTCTTGCTCTGAATACACCCTATGCCTTCCAGACGCCCAGCCATTCCTCCAGCCAGGACCCCAGACCCTCAGCCACTCTGTACACTGTGGAGTGGGACACAGAGATCCCAGAGCCCGAGCCTCCAGCTCCTGCATAGACTCTGGCCAGTGGTTGATGGAGAAGCTAGAACGGGTGCTGAAGCTCATGTTGTTTAGGGAGAAATGCAACAGGCCAAGCCTTAGTTTCAAGTGGCCAAAATTTTTATTTAAGAAGCCCAATAGCATGCCCTAACCGGTTTGGCTCAGTGGATAGAGCGTCAGCCTGCGAACTGAAAGGTCCCAGGTTCAATTTTGGTCAAGGGCATGTACCTTGGTTGTGGGCACATCCCCAGTTGGGGGTGTGCAGAAGGCAGCTGATTGATGTTTCTCTCTCATCAATGTTTCTAACTGTCTATCCCTCTCCCTTCCTCTCTGTAAAAAATCAATAAAATATATTTAATTTAAAAAAAGAAGAAGAAGCCCAATAGCAGATTTGAGGAAACAGAAGAAAGAAATCAGCAAACTTGATTATGGGACATTTGAGATTACCCAGTCTGTGAATAGAAAGAAAAAAAAGAATAAAGAAAAATGAATAGAGTCTCAGAGTCCTGAGGGACACTATCAACTGTACCAACGTATGCATAATGGGAGTCCAAGAAGGAAAGGAGAGGAAGACAGAAACATTAAAAAATCTGAAGAAATAATGACTAAAAACTTCCTAAATTTGATGAAAATTATTAATCTACACATCTAAGTAGCTCAAGAAACCAAATAAGATGTACTCAAAGACAGAATAAAAATATTCTAAAATTTATTGTAGTAAGGGTTGCAGAACTCTGAATATACTAAGTACCATTGACTTGTACTCCTAAAAAGGTGTGAATTGTGTAGTATGTGAATTATAAAGCTGTTTTTTAAAAATAAGGGAAAGAAATACTGATACATGCCACAACGTGGAAGAAACTTGAAGACATTATGCTAAGTGCAAGAAGCCAGTCACAAAAAATAACATCTATATATATAAAAGCCTAAGTGACCAGCCAACCAGCTGACCAGCCAGTAGATATGATGCAAACTAACTACCAGGGGGCAGACGCTCAATGCAGGAGCTGCCAAGCTGCAGTGACTTGGCAGCTGCGGTTCTCGGGTGAAGCACCCAGAACCAGAAAGGAGGAAGCCTGATTCCGAGGTGCAGCACTCGAGAACTGCCCTCTCACAATCCGGGACACCTTGGGGATGTCGGAGAGCCAATTTTGGCCCAATCCCTGCAGGCCAGGCTGAGGGACCCCACTGGTGCACGAATCCATGCACCAGGCCTCTATTATTGTATGAGTTTGTTCATAAAAGGCAGTTCTATAGAGACAAAAAGTAGTGATTGCAGGAGCTAGAGGGAAAGGCTGCGAGTGGGTATGGGATTTCTTTTGGTGATAATGAAAATTTTCTGCAATTAAGTAGTGATAATAATTATACAATCTTGTGAATATACTAAAAATTACGTTTAAAGGGTGACTTTCATGGTTTATAACTTATATCTCAATTATTTTTAAAAAGCAACCTCCCAAGTGGTGGAAGGAGATAAAACTATTGTTAAGCTTGTATATTAAGAGTATTCTTGTGCTGGAAATTTAGTAAATTAAAATGTTTAAAACAATGCCTATTTAAAACAGTACTCACTGAAAGATAGTTATTACTTTTAAAAATGTTCTCTTTCTTTATCTGTTTTATAACTAACCAAAATTTCAGGGGAAAGAATAATATGTAATATATAATTTAAAAGATATGACCAATTGTCAGAGGGAGATGGTCTAGGATAGTTATCTTACAGCTGAACCAGGACAACTCTATGCTTATCTCTGAGAATGCCTGGGATTTGGGCACTGGCTCTTAGCCAAGATAAGGGCAGTGAGCTCATGATTTATGATATGCGGTTTCAAGTTCAACCTCACCTGGTGTCAGCCAGGACCAGATTGTTTATTGATGACTTACACCTAGTGTAACCAGTTGGACAGCCTGGCTTGGCTATGTGACCAAGAGAGATGTATGATAAAAGACCCCAATGGAAACTTTTAAGTACCTCTTCCAAGAAAAAGATCTATCATCACACAGTTCTTGGCAATTCAATCCGGATACAAAATATGTCCTTACACAAATAAGAAAGACACTGGGAAACTACATTTCAGTTTCTCAGGCTCCCGATGCTTGCTTGCACTCCCTTTCTCCTGCTGTGCTATGTCCTTTTCCTTTATTGATCAGGCTCGGTGAGGCCTCATAAGTCTTTTAATTGTCCAACCTAATGCACCGTTTGTCCTAGTAATACTTTCCATATTGCAAACCATTTTTTTTCTAAAAAGTAAAGGAGGTGCAGCCTCAGAATTCTATCCCAGTGAAGCTCTCAAAACCCTGTGATCAAATATAAGCAGAGGGTAGCCCTTTCTCTGGGGCAATGCCGATATACCCATCATTTGTTCATGAAAAGGATGCCAAAGAGAATGCTGTCTACTCCAAATCTGGAAACGCAAAGCTGGTTGACCAAATCAAACCACCAAAGTTGGGGCATTTCAAAGACAAGGATGTAAGAGTTATAGTTGAGGAAGAGAAACTTACAGTGACCAAGGACTTTCTCCATGAGCCCAAGAAGTAAGGGTCAGGCATCCAAACCTTGAATCTAAGAATCGACACTTATGTACCAGCTCATCCCATATCATCTATCATCTAGACCAGCGGTTCTCAACCTGTGGGTTGCGACCCCTTTGGGGGTCAAACGACCCTTTCACAGGAGTCGCCTAAGACCATCGGAAAACATATATAATTACATACTGTTTTTGTGATTAATCACTATGCTTTAATTATGTTCAATTTATAACAATGAAAATACATCCTGCATATCAGATATTTACATTACGATTCCTAACAGTAGCAAAATTACAGTTATGAAGTAGCAAAGAAAATAATTTTATGGTTGGGGGTCACCACAACATGAGGAACTGTATTAAAGGGTCGTGGCATTAGGAAGGTTGAGAACCACTGATCTAGACCATGGGTCTCAATCAGAGATTTGCACAACCTTCTATAGCACTTCAGCAAATTTATCATAAACATCCTCTGATCATTTTGGCGAAGAAAACGGCTTTGTTTGGGTTGAAATTCATCAGAAAAATTCTGGGGCTTGAACATCTAGATCAGAAGGACAAGATCCTACAAAATCCCCTACTCCCACAACTCATAGTCAGGTCCGCCAGAGCCTTCCTCATATATAATCCTAGCTCTCTGGCGCAAGCATCCCAATTTCTCCCAATTCCACCTCTGATAAGTACCAGGGGACATGGATCCATAGCCTCGCTGCTTTAGAGTAGGTCTTCAATGCTTTTGTCTGTTTTCCCGAGCTCACACTATCAAGGAGGTACCCAGAGAAAGGCACAGCTCCCTGAACCTAATTACCAAACCCACCCCTTCTGATGGCTATTCAATCACTGTCATTCACTCTATCATGATCACCTGGATGTCATCCTTTCCACCCAACATGTAACCAATAGACAGCCTGGCTTGCCCCCATCGTAGAAGGTTTTAACAATATCCTGGTTCTCAGTATACTGGCTTGTATTTGTCACTCACTCTATGGCCATATCCTAGACCTCACCACCTGGAATCATATGGCTTTAAAATCCTAAAATCCATGCATTAATACAGCACCCTGGTCCCAGCAGCCAATTCTTCCCACTTGTGTGAATGATAGAGGGAACTACAGTGGGGCCTTGACTTACGAGTTTAATTCGTTCCGTGACAGAGCTCGTAACTCAAATTACTCGTATGTCAAATCATTAAAGTGAACGAGTGAGACACGTGATGCTGGGCTGATGTTGTGGAATTCACTGAGATGTTCGCTGCGCCAACTAGCGGTGGGGTATCTGAAGCTGGCTCGTAACCCGAATTTTAGCTCGCAATTCAAAGCAAAAAATCGGCCGAGAGACGACTCATATCTAGAAAAACTCATTAGTCGGGACACTCGTAAGTCAAGGCCCCACTGTACTATGATCTGCTGAAGCCCTGGTGTAAGGATTCCCTCCAGAAAATACTCAGAGCCAGTGCATATTCCGTCTGAGCCAAGGATTTGCTTTTCCTGTTGAAAATACCTCTGGACGACCTGCCTGGCATGTCTCAGTAGTTGAGGGTCAACTTATGAACCAGGGTATTCCAGTCAGGGCACATGTTTGGGTTTCGAGCTCGATCCCCAGTGGGGGGCGTGCAGGAGGCAGCCGATCAATGATTCTCTGTCATCATTGATATTTCTATCTTTCTCTCCCTCTCCCTTCTGCTTTGAAATCAATTTTAAAAAATTAAAAAATAAATAAATACATACATACATACATATATACATACCTCTGGATGTTTCTCCGAAAGCTGATAACACAAGGGAAGAAATAGATTCTCTAAACTTTTGGTTTTGTTTGTTAATTTTGGGGTGGAAGGGAGTGTAGTTGATTGTCCCTCAGGACCACCTATTTCCTAGGGGAGGGAGTGAAAGCTGAAGAACACGTCTCCAAAGACTCTCTCTTCCAGGAAAAGGCTCTGGTCTTAGTCCCAGTCCCCAGGAGGATGACTCTACCCACCTCAGCAAATGAAAGTTAAACACACACAGACATATACTCACACATAATAAATATAGGTGACTTTATTCCTCCTCACACCTTAGTTTAGAGCAGACATAAATCGTTTTTCTTCTCAAACTTCTTTTGTTTTAAGCTCAGTGTTGGCTCTGTCAGGCCAGTGCATCTCCACCTGAGCACCTAAGAGGAACAATGTCACCTAAACCATGAGGTGTCATCTGTCTACTCTTGCAGATGTCTGCCCACCGTGCCCAGAAGTCTTGTCAACACCCAGGGGATACAGACACCTAGATGACTGGATTGAAAACATTTAAACTAAGACAACACAATGGTTGGCATATACAACAATTGCATTACAAAGTTATGCATACATATATATATATTCATTTAGAATTAAAAGTTTAATTCAAGCACTGTTGTTCAGTTGGTAAAAGACTGAATAAAGCACTTAATTTTCAGATTATCAGCTGCTTTGATATTTTTGACATATAATACTAAGTCTGTTCACTTCCTATATATTTGGCAGGCTTTAAGAGTCTTATTTTGAGATATTTATGAAGTTTTACCCAAAACTTACATCCAAGTGTGAAATTACAGTATTGTTAAAGATGTAAATTAAATATTTTCAAATGCATTTCTTAAAAATGTGTATAACTTATAGGAAATAAAAGTTTTCATTATATCATTTGTTTCAATTTCAGAAGACTAGTGTTGCTAAAATATAAAATGCTCCAGGCATTAGTGGAAAATGAAATGCCTCAAGTCTTATTCCCAGCTGTTTAATGCATTAAATTGCTAAGTGCCATGTAACAAGTATTTGACTTCTTAAAGTCTGCTTTTATAGAAAAAAAAAGCATGAATATATTAAAGGTATAATACTAGGGACCATGAAATGAAAATGCCTTTTGCATGCTTTCATATTACCAATTTTTCTCATTTCTAGTTCTCTAAGCTTTTCTAGTTATGCTTGTTTACTGGAACTGAAAGCACAGGTCCTGTGATACTCTTACATCATCCCTTGGATAGTAGTAAGCAGCCACTAAGAGGCTCGTGGTAATCTTGCTTTGGGCCAATTTCCATAGACAATAAAGTTTTGTTTTTGTTTTCTCCTACTTACCTTTTTATCTCCTATTATATCAACAGAAGGCTTTCCAAACTCTTTCTTAATAACATCACTGAAAACCTATTTCAAACTAGCAGAATTGACTTGTCTTGGCTGATGCCATTTTGGTCTCAGTCCTTCTGCTAGCAGATATAATAATAAATTTATAATTCTTTACCACCACCCCCCCGCAAAAAAAGAATTGACTTGTCTTTATAAGAACACGAGGCCTGGTGCACGAAATCCTTACACAGGTAGGGTCCCTAGGCCTGGCTGGCGATCAGGGCCAATTGAGGCCTCCCTTCCCTGGCTGCCAGCTGCCAGCCAGGGCCTCCCTTCATTCCACACCACCCCATGGTGGTCAGAGCATGTCATAGCAAGTGATAGAACTCCCGGTCTCCCAGTTGAACACCCGCGGGGACACTTTGCATATTAGCCTTTTCTATATATATATATATATATTCACTGCACAATAGTGCAATGGAAATAAGAAGCAAATTGGGGAGAGGGCCAAACATACATACACCTCTATGTTATACACCACACCGAGCTGTCTCAGCATGGCAGCAGGAGTTTAAAAGATCTGTGTTCCAGCTCACTTCACCTACATATAAGTGATATAATGGTAGGTATATACTGTATTTAAGTGTCTTCACAGTATAGTAAGAAGAATACTTAACTCACAGGATTTTTCGAAGGACTAATCAGATCCATGAGTAAATACTAAATATTAGCTATGATTGAATATTCATAATTATACAAGTATTTTCAAATGGGCCTTTCAACAAACTTATACAAATTTACATCACAAGTATGGATAAGCCCATTTCCCAACTTCTGCACAAACACTGACATGACAGGTCCAATATCAGGTCTTAATTTTCATGATGAATCATGACATTATTTCATGTTTATTGACTATATATATGTTGTCTATGTCATTTGCCTATTCTATAAGGCTGTTCTCTTCTTACATTTTAAGATTCATTACACATAAGAAATATAATTTGTCATTTGTTAAAATACTTTTTCTAGTTTTCTACTTGTCTCTAACTTTGCTTATGGTGTTTCAGGTATACAGAAGCTTAAAATATTCAAGTCATCAAATGAAATCCTTTTTCTTTTGAAATAAAAGGATTTTCTAGTATGTTCATCAAATGCTAAATGATTTGGGCTTTTTAAAATGTATTTAATCAATCTAATATTAATTTTGTACAATAAGATGTCCCTTTTATTTTCAAATTTTGGCCATTATTCTTCATTACCATTTATCAATCTGTCTCTCACCAATATAAAACTCTTTTTTATATACTACATTATATAATTTTTATCATTGTAGAATTTCTATTCTACTGGCTTTTCTGTTTTTCTCAATATAACTGTTTTAATTTTGTCACTTTATTGTGGTAGGCAGAATTCTAAGATTGCCCCCAAGATTCCCAGTTTCTTTTATACACATACCTACTCACAGTAATTCAATTAAACACTACTCTAGGTACTGCTTTGAAAAGATTTTCAGATGTAATTAAAGTTACAAATCAGTTAACCTTAAGCTATGGAGATTATTCAGCTGGGCCTGACTTAATCACATGAGCTCTAAAGGCAGCAAGCTTTTTTCTGGCTGGCCACAGAGGAGGAAGCTAGAGAAATGTTAGTGTGGAAGAAAGCAAATGTCCATCTTATTAACTGCCCCTTGGGGCCACATGTCAAGGAAAAGCAGGTGGCCCCTAGGAGCTGAAAGTGGTCCCAGCTCTCTGCTAGAGGAACAACAGGGACCTCAATCCTACAGGAAATGAATTCTGCCAACACAGGAAATGAATTCTGCCAACACCCAATGAGCTTGAAAGAGATCCCTGAACCCAGATGAGAGCTCAGCCTGGATGACATCTTTTTTATTTTATTTATGTAAGTATAGTTGTTATACAATATTATCCTATATAATAAAAGCCTAATATGCTAAGTGTCCGGTCGACCCATTGGCCGTTCAACCAATCAAAGCGTAATATGCTAATGATATGCTAAGGCCACTCAACCGCTCGCTATGACATGCACTGACCACTAAATTTGTGGTCATTTGTCACACAGTAATTTTAAAAACTCATATATTTGTAATACACTTTCATAATCAACTCATCATACTTCTGGAAGCACTTCAGATTTCTGCAAAATTCAAAAAAAGAAAATCCTGTTGACCTTTTATGGTGCCCTTATTTTAAATTTATGGACTACTTTGGAGACAGGTCTGAATAGCCTAGGGGCTCATTGTCTCCCTTCTTTGGTAGCTTATCAAAGAGCAGGCTCAGTGGATCTGTGCTGGCTCAATGGAAAGAGCAGGTATCAGCCACTGAGCTTCAGTGGACTCTGCCTTTCAAACAAGATCACTTTCTCAACCCTGAAACTTATCCTGTTACAAAAGTGGCCTCCCAGAGCACACTGCTCATTGAGATAAGTAGGCTCTCCTATCTACCAGCCTATACATTTCTCAGTAAAACCTATGTCATATATGAGAGTGAGGCAATTTGTGTCAGTGACCTCTTGATTCAACCTAAATCCTCCTCACACGTTGTTCCTGCAACTCCAAACTGTTCCTGGTTCTCACACCCCATCACTCTCCTTCATACATCTGGGGCCCCTTGACATAAGTCTTCTAATCAAAGATCATGCTTGTGTTGCTATTTAAAGTTATTTATGTTTCTTAGTAATGCTGTAGAGTTCTTTTTAAAATAGGTTATTACTTGCTTTTGGACTACTTCTAAGAACTATAGCTCTCAAAGCTATTATAATGACTTTTTTCCATTTATAACTAATCTATGATGGTTTAGAGAGAAACTTTCAGATCTATATCTCTTTCTTTTGATTTTTAACTGGACACAGTTCCAGTGTTTACTGGTGATTAAGTTGATGAAAGAATAAAGTAGTTGTGTTCTTAAATGGGACCATTTACCCAGGAAAGTCCTCAGATCCTGAAAGAATGGATCTATAATGATGTCGTTCAGACCACAGGTATGTGACTGAGACCTTTAATGCCTCCTTCTAACACGTGCGTGCATGCTGTTGAAGTAGTAGATAGCAAAAAGGGAACAGTTTTCCTGATCTCATAACTTCTGAGGGTCAGGTCACTTCATTTTGGGGAGTGTGAAGCTCGGGATTATTACCCAAGGTATATCTTCTCCTTTGCAATGGGATTGGGGGCCTCTTAATACTTTTACAGCTTCTCACAAGGCATCCTAGATATTATCGTCCCTTCGCCATTCAAAATCATATATATCTTCCCACTCTCAAGCCTAAAGAAAGTAACATTTCTTGCTGCTCTCTGGATCTGTCTTTTCCTTATTACCCCAGCATTTATTCCCATCATGCTTTTGCCTTCAACATTTCCATGATCGCCAAAGTCTTCATGCTGGGATTAAAAATATGAAGCCCCTGTACTTTGCAGTGCAATAAAGGAGATTGCCCCTGTGCAAGCTCAGCAAGAATTTCAAGGTCCAGATCCACACATTAGATGTGGCTTACTAAGTAGCAACATGACGTCCTTAATTCGTAGACAGAGTTTCCTAGTGTTCGAATCACCGTAGGTATAAAAGGCAGTGCACCCACAGTTCGACACTTCTCCAACCTGCACCTCAGCTGTGCCTCCAGGGCACAGGAGGCCACGTTCATGCGCCTGCAACCTTATCTCATGTAAATGCTGTTACATGATTTATTCACTGCTTGGAGAGTAGATCAAAGTGAAAGCAGTTTTGAATGGCGACCACGTCATTTTGCCCATCCCTAAACTCAGATCAGATCCTACGTTCTGAGCTAGGTCAGCTCTATTCTGGGCTCAGATCTCACCCTGATATCTATATCCTCATATGTATTTTTAAGTCAGTCCTCTTCCCACCTCATTTTTAAGCCACTTCTTCCCTCCTTTGTACATGATATAATCCTAACTCTGGACAAAGTACTTTACTAATTCTTGTTTCCCTCAACTTTTTTATCAATAACTGTCACTTGGCACAGCATGTTTCCACCTGTAGAGACCACTAACTCATCACTTTTTTCCATTGTCCTTCACTTAAAGTTCATACCATTTCTATTGGCTTAAAAAGAGAAAGATGTAAATGTGTTTAGAATGCAACTGATCAGGATATACATAATAAATTTATTACAAATAAAAATAAAATTATTAATCACAATAAAATGGGAAAACAAGAAGGACTTTATTTTTACAGCAAATTCTTATTACCTATAAAATGTTGTGGAATCACCTAGATATAGTAAGTTTTTTTTAACCATGTGAAGTTTATATATTAATCAGCACAAAGTTTTTTCTTAGAATTGTCTTCAATAGAAATTATCTGTAGATTACATAGGTACCATTTAGAATAAATATAGAAATAAGTATAATGTTCTCTTCAATTTTTCTAACAAACTATGATGATTTAATGCTTTTTAAAAATGGGGGAGCACCCCTATGTTCATAACAGCACAATTTACAATAGATAAGACTTGGAAACAGCCTAAGTGCCCATCAGCAGATGAGTGGATAAAAAAACTGTGGTACATTTACACTATGGAATACTACATGGCAATACAAAAGGAAGAACTCTTACCATTTGCAATAGCATGGGTGGACCTGGAGGGTATTATGCTGAGCAAAATAAGCCAGTCAGAGAAAGATAAATATCACATGATCTCACTCATATATGGAATTTAATGAACCAAATAAACTGATGATCAAAAAAACTCCCAGAGAGATAGAAGCATGAACAGACTGTTGAACCTCAGAGGGAAGGCAGGGGAGGGGGGATGGGAAGAGATCAACCAATGAACTAGTATGTATATATGCACAATGCATGGACAGACAATCGGGTGGCGAGGCCCTGGGGGGCAGTGTAGGAGGCAGGCTGGAAGAGATTAATGGGCGATAAAGGAGGACCTATGTAATTTTCAACAATAAAGATTTTTAAAAAGGGAGGAGGGGATCCTTTAAAAGGACAACAGATTCCAGAAGACATCATAATTTACTTAAAACAAATTTTATTATTTATTATTAATATAGTTAGTAATGAAAAGCATACATAGAGCCATGCTTTCTTTCATTAAAACTCTACAAAATTAAAATTTTCTAATAACACTCTCAACCCCTAGATGTCATCTATAGTTAAATGTTGGCTAAAATGTTTGAAACAGTAAAAATAGAAACTATGTAAAATCTTTGATATTTTATTAAAAAAAATAATTATGGAACAAGATTTACAATTTAAAATGAAATTACTTAAAATATGGATTGTAAGTTCTTCTGATTTTCATTGAAACAGATTTAATCTTGACAGGTGAGTTGTTTTTGGTCCATGTGCCCCATTGAATTCCAGTCGCAAGCAATTTTCCAGGGAAGCGATGAATGCCATTCAGATTTGCTAGTCCACATTGGTTGAACCACCAGCCAGTGTTGTTATTGAGGTGACTGCAGCTCTTCACAGACTGACCAACAACCAGGCATGCGGGATGACATCCATCATTATCAACATCTGCTGTGCTGAAAGGCATTGCATTTTGATTATCTTCTTTCCTGAAGCCCCGGAAAGCATCACCTGGGTAAAATAGATTTTGTAAATGACTAAATTTAAAGGCACTTTTTGTAATTTTTAATTGACCTTTACCAGCCTATTATGCAAAAGCATTGCATCTAGAAATGAGACTTAAATTATTTTCTACAAGATGTCATATTACAAACTCTCCTCCAGATTGCAATATGGCAAAACCTGATAATAAATTCCTTAGCGTTATAGGGATCTTTAAGTGGACATTTGATATAACATTATAATTTTTAAAAAATCACAATTCAAAAATGGAAGTTTGGCTGTGTAGATTTATTCAGCTAATTTAGGCCAAAGATGATGGTGTATAGACCTGTCATTCTTCAGGGAAGAGTAATGTGATCATTGTTAATTTAGAAAAAGAAAATAATTTACATATAAGAGGTTTTCATAACACTACTATTTTACATGTTAGAGAGGTATGAATGAATGTGAAACTTCTGCATTTAAAAAACTTAGATTTGTTACTGCAAAAGTTGTTTGGTTTTATTTATAGGCTACCAAGTTTATATAAAACTAGAGGCCCGGTGCACGAAATTCTGCACTTGCAAGTGTCCCCCACCCCAACCTATGCCCTCTCACAATCCGGGACCCCTCAGGGGATGTC
>NW_005364225.1:3019049-3019831 GCF_000412655.1 Myotis brandtii
CCACCAGGGGACAGCTCCTGTGTTGAGCATGTGCCCCCTGGTGGTGGTCAGTTGTCATAGCGACCGGTCATTCTGCTGTTCAGTCGATTTGCATATTAGCCTTTTATTATATAGGATGTCCCATGCCCTCAAGAAAAAAATAGGCACACTGGTGAAATGTGCCTTTTCTTCATGGCTCTCCAAATGATATTGGAACTAACTGGACAATAGTTAAAAGAATACAATTTTTAAAGGGCTTACACTGGACATTATATGTACCATATCCCTGATAGTCCCAATGATCTTCAAAGATTACGAATCTTGGCCAAGGCAAAGCAGTTAACTAAGTTGCAGGGATAGGAGTCATGTTTTATTTTATAAAATCTGTATAAATAAAATATTCTCAACAAAACAACAAGAAAGCCCACTTCATGGGAGAACATATTTGTTAATGTTATCACCGATAAGGGTTTAATCTCCAACATTTACAGGGAACTCATACAACTTAACAAAATGAAGATAAACAATCCAATCAAAAAAGGAGCAACGGACCTAAAAAGACACTTTTCAAAAGAGGACATTCAGAAGTCTGAAAGACATATGAAAACATGCTCAAAGTCACTAATTATACGAGAGATGCAAATCAAAACGACAATGCGGTATCATCTCACACCTGTCAGAATGGCTATCATCAACAAATCAACAAACAACAAGTGTTGGAGAGGATGTGGAGAAAAAGGAACACTCATGCACTGCTGGTGGGAATGCAGACTGGTGCAGCCACTGTGGAGAACAGTATGGAG
>NW_005364225.1:3020425-3020904 GCF_000412655.1 Myotis brandtii
CACAGACAACAGGGGGATGAGGGCATGAGTGGGGGGGGGGGGGTTATGGGGGAATGAGGTCACATATGTAATACCTTAATTAATAAAAAAATTAAAGATTTAAAAAAAATTCTAATTAGTCCCATTGTACCTAGATTTCACCTATAGGTAAACTTTGCTAATAAGTTTGAACTAAATGTGAAGCTATGCAAAATCTTTGAAGAATTCAAAGCCCATGTTTGTTTCATTATGCTTCCAAACATTTGGCATCTCTTGAGATACTAGTATGTCTTTGAGGAGTCAGAGAACTTGATTAGCAGTGTGATGGCCTATCCCAGGGGTGGGCAACCCCTGGCATGCGTGCCAAACATGGCACGCCAGTAACTTTTGCTGGCACACGAAACCCTCTCTTATAATCTTCAATTTACAATTTTTTTCTTAATATCAACTTTTTTATTTTTCAGATAAATTCAGTGTAGGTGCATCTTAGATAAATAAAT
>NW_005364225.1:3021078-3028676 GCF_000412655.1 Myotis brandtii
AAAAAATAAATGTATTTTTCATCATCATATACTGTGTTTTTGTCACTCGAATGAATTTTATTATTTCTTCAAGGTTCTTCACATACGTACACCTTAAGAGATATCAAGTAGGCGTAACATGTTCTCAAAAAATTAGGGTTGGCATTTTGAGTCAGATTTTGCTGGTTTTGGCACACACTCACAAAAAGGTTGCCCACCCCTGGCCTATCCTATACCTATACGCAGAGTCTCGGACTCTATTCTTCATGGGAAACAAAATGCCCACACTGCAAGTATTTGCAGAGAGAATATATTTTCAACACCCACATGGTACGATACCTTTCAGAAGTTCAGATGAGAGAGACAGTACTTATGGATCCTCTACAGATTCTCTCCCTGGAAAAAGTCTAATCATCAGAAAAATCATATGCCAAATCAGCTTCTCTCTGGATTATATTTAAGAAGTTATTTTAAAAATATCATGCACATGTCTATTTGTTAAGAAAGAGCCCATTAAAACTCAACACCATGTTTTCTGTTAGAGTGTAAATAGACACTAAGGGTTTACAATAACCCTTTATCATTGAGTGTTTGGTTTTATTTAATATTTCAATAACTCTGAAATGGCTCACATAAATCATTGGAGGGATTGGATGGATCTCACTCAAATTATCAGTGATTACTCATTCCTCCAAGCAGAGATCAGTGGTTCTCAACTATAAAGATGCCAACATATCCATCTATGAATGCAAATACCTGGGCCCCAGTTTACTGACTCCGATTCTGCAGGACTTTCAAAAGCTTCCCAGGTTGAATCTAACATTAACCCCTTGTTGAAAACTACCTTTCCATGATGATTTTCTGTATACAACAATTGGAATCATTTTCTTCCTCCTTTATTTTTTCATGAGCAACATGTTTATTTTCATCTGCTGATCTCTATGACAACTGAATTGGTATACATTTTGATTTATCTGTTTTCCTCACCTAAATGTCTATAAAATCTAATCATCTTTAAATTGGATTTATATCTATCTTGAGATTAGTATACTGTACCTAAATAAATAGCATTTACTCTTTAATTACATGTAACTTGACGTTTTCTTTAAATAACCAAGTAGAGGAATAATGAACCTGAAAATCAGACAGCATTGTGAAAAACACATTACTATTTCAAAAAAGTCTTTCCATTCAGAGCATATAGGATGGTTAATGCTCTCAATTGATTTCTACTTTATTCCAACAAAATTAATTTTCAATAATACAGTTTATATAATATTTTAGTAGAGCAGAGAGTTGCTTTAAATATAGTCTGTTTGACTTGTTTTCCCTTTCATTGGGTTGTAGTAAAACAATATAATAAATTTTTCCTTCCTTTTAACCCCCAAAGCTTTACTGAAAAGGAAAATGGAGGCGGGGGGAGGGGGCCTTGAAACCTAGTTCAGTATCTGGTTAAAACTAGTCTTACTTCCCCACTCTGACTGACTTGGGCAGAGCTGCAGAGCCTAACCCCAGGACCCTGCCACAGCTGACTTGGGCGGAGCTGCGGGGACCCTCAGGGGCCGCCACAGGAATAGATAGATAGATAGATAGATAGATAGATAGATAGATAGATAGATAGATAGATAGATAGATAGAGTATAGATATAGATATAGATGATATAGATAGATATAGATATAGATATAGATATAGATATAGGTGACTCCCCACGAGTTCAGTTCTGGCTTTGGATCCGGAATTCCCCTGGACCAGCAGATCTGTGAAATAAAAGTTAAACTTTCCTCCCTCAGAGTGCTGGCTGATCAGTCTCCCGTGCATTCTGCCACAACATTATCAGTATTCTGTTTTCAGTTTTATTTATCTACCCCTCTACATTATGATCACTTAAAGACTTGGGAATATATATCATTTCTTTTTGGATTTCTAACACTAAAAATACATAATGAATGAGTACCGTGATGAGCAACAAAGAGTTGAATTTCATATTTCTTAACTCAAATTTAAAATTTTAACATAAATTTAACATAAATTTATAAAAAATATAAATTTAACAGAAAGTACTTTGAAGTTCTAACAAATTAAGTTTATTTGTAAATGAGTAGGTGTGCCAACATATAGTGAAAAAACACTAAACTAATTATTCTATCAACCTGAGTTCTTGCCCTTGCTCAGATGTGATGAGCTGGGAATCTTGGGCAAGTCACTTAATCTTTCTGTTTTTCTTTTTCACCTGTAGAGTGAGAAGAGTGAAGATCAGCTCTAACATTTATGACTTCTAAATGCCAGCCTCTCTGGACACAAAAATGTAAATAATATTTTCCAAGCCTAACCCACAGGCTCTCTATCTAAAGAATCAACGGAGATTACATGTGGCAAATTGTTTCAAAGAGTATAAAGCACTGCAAAATACACGTGGTGCAATCATCATAACAGTTTCAAAGCTCAAGACCTGGCCAGTTTTTCTCATTCCTAATTTTTCCTCTTACCAGTTATGTGTCATATTGCAAGAGAAATGCATTCCTTTTATCTTCACCTAATTCTGAGTCAGTTATATTTAAATCCTCTGGATAATTTTAGGAATAAAAAACTTACCAGCATTTCCTGAATACTGTCCTATGTGCATTTTAAAAAATCTTGTTTCATCCTCTAGCCAAAAATTATCATACGAAGCATAAGCCAATGTATCATCTTCAGATTCCAATGCCACATGCAGCATAAAACTGGTATTTTTCTGATTTACTATGTAGAAAATCTTTTTTAGACCTAGCCAAAATTCGCCTGTAAAATAAAAACACAGCTTTTTAAAATATATTTTAATACAAATTAGAATAACCCTTTATCATTGAGTGTTTGGTGTTATTTAATATTTCAATAACTCTGAAATGGCTCACATAAATCATTGGAGGGACTGGATGGATCTCACTCAAATTATCAGTGATTGCCTAATTCGGAGGGAAAAAAACTCCCACTTCTACTTCGCTAGACTGTGGATAACTAGACTCCGTTTTATTTCCCCAAATTAAATTCAAAAATTCATTTAAAGGTTAATGAAGTAAAAAGTCAAGTTTTACCTTAAAACATGTCAATAAAAAGCCAGTTGAAATGTTATAGCAAATAACAAATAATGTGTACTGGTAAATATAAGCGGTCTAATCTCCAAATCGGCACCTTTTAATGAGACGTTCCCTGATAATGCTCAGTTGAAATAATTTTTTTTCTGTCTTTGAGAATAATGCTTTGTGAACAAATATTTCTTTGTTATAACGCAGCTTGTGAATTACCTACAAATGGAAACATAATGTAATAACATTGGAGTATCCCCAGATTTAGGGTCAATATTTCCAAGACAATTGTAGATCTACTGAAGGAAGTAAGGGTCTAGTCAAAATAAACTTCAGAGAGTTGGGGGACAGTGTGACAGCATTCAAATTCTTAAAACTATAGCTAAGATTCTAAGTCCCTCTCCAGGGCTAACAGGGGTATTTTAGCTACATACCCACTTGGAATTTAAAATTATCCTGAAGAAGTAAGGGTAGAAAGGGTGTACAGGAAGTAATAAAGAAATACAGGAAGTAAAATGGGTCCTCAAGGGGCTGTGTAGTGTCTCAAATCTAGGACTGTCCATTTTAAATGCCCCTGCGATCTCTCCCCTCTACCATCATCCCAAATTTAAGACTGAATATATTTAACTTAATCACAAGTTGTTTAAAATATATATATGAAGTATAAAGCAGTCTGTGTGAAAGAAATCAGCCTGAAGACCATTTTGTCAAAACTCATATAATTTCCCCAACGAAACAAGCATAATGTAAGGAAGATGAAAATTCAAAGGCTGAATTCAGGAAGAAACACTCACTGGAAATGTAACGGTTAATGCTGAGATAATACCAGCATGTTAACTACACTCCATAGCAGGGCAGATATTTGGCCTTCTACATAACATTTTATTTCATTTCACGTCCCTCCTAAAATCACTGGCATTCAGTGCTAAATCCTTGGATGACATTATTATGGGATGCTAACGATTTAAATTATAACAACAGTAACTTAAACTAACATAAAAATGATCAAAATCACCTGCAAACATTCCAACCAATGTAAAACCTACAGTATTCAGAAATACTGATATTTCTATTCACCAGCAAAAGTTACGCTGTTGTGTGGCAATAATGTAAACAGATTTTACAATCAACCTAAGGTTTACATTTTCCAGATTTTGAATATAGTGATTTTAATTGATATTTTTATAAAACACTACTCCCAGTTCACATTACTCGAATTTTTACAGCCACATACCTAAATTCTCCGTTTAATTTACTTGTGTAGACACAACACACATCTGAAGAATTTCAAGGTTTATGACAACCATGTCCATACATTTTTAGTTCTACAAATAGTTGTTGAGCACCTGCCAGAACTCTTCTGGGTACATAGCAGATACTTAATAAATACCCAATTTAGAATTTTCACACAAATCATATTTCAACAGGTATCTAAAATTAAAGATTTTCAAATTCCAACTAAAGACCTACTTATCTATATATATAAAAGCCTAAGTGACTGGCCAACCAGCTGACCGGCCAACCGGTAGCTATGACACGCACTGACCACCAGGGGTCAGACGCTCGATGCAGGAGCTGCTGAGCTGCGATGACTTGGCAGCTGTGGTTCTCAGGTGACACACCTGGAACCAGAGAGGAGTGAGCTCGATTCCAGGGTGCGGCACCCGAGAATCGCCCTCTTGCAATCCAGGACCCCTCGGGGGATGTCAGAGAGCCGGTATTGGTCTGATCCCTGCAGGCCTGGCCAAGGGACCCCACTGGTGCATGAATCCATCACCAGGCCTCTAGCCCATTGGCTCCCCACTTTGGGTCTGGCTCCCCACCAGGCCTCTAGCCCATTGCAGAGGTCGTGGGGCTGGCCCTTACAGAAACTTTTTGACTCAATTAGCTAAATGATGAGATGTGCAGGACCTACTGGCTGTGGCCCTGACATCTAACGCCTGTGCCGGCCCACCCACTTAATATCGATTTCCAGTGGAGGCAGCAAATTTTCCCACTACCACTCTCATCTGGGAAACTGGCCACAGCTTCCCTCCTTCTGGGCAGACAGTAGCGCCGGCAGGCAACCTCCAGGGAGGGAAGGAGGCGAAGGAGCAACTCAGGTGGGAAGAAGGAGGTTCCTGCTGCCACAGGACTCCACCTGGGCAGAAGGGCCTGGGCGGGAACCTGACATTGGCAGAGTCCTGCCCTAGGCCAACTGGATTCCAGGCTAAGTAAATCCTGTTTGCTAAATAATTGCATTTTGCAGCTAAATGCCCACAAGTCGTCAGTTACCACCAAACTTAGGGTAAAGTGAGATGAAAGAAGTGAGACATAATATTGGGAGAACAGAGGAGGGAGCCCGATTCCTGGGTGTGTCACCCCAGAATCACCCTCTTACAATCCGGGACCCCTCGGGAGTTGTCGGAGAGCCAGTTTTGGCCCACTCCCTGCAGGCCAGGCTGAGAGAGCCCCCCACCACCACCACCATGCATGAATCCATGCACTGGGCCTCTAGTTTTAAATAATTTGTCATATTAAGAGAGAATGATTTAGTCATATTTTCATATTCACAAGCATTTACTATTTTCTTACTAACAATTTGACCAAGAGACAGTCTATAGGTGTAATACCAAAAAGAAGAAAAAAAGATAAAGGAAAAATAAATATAATTTGACCTAAAAGGTCACCAAATCCATCCAGATAATCACACCACAACCTTTGGAAATCAATTCTCCCATCAATCCTTTTCTGTATCACAGTCCATCCACCTCCTCTGTAATCCATGTCACACATTACCTAAAATAGACCCAGAAAAGACAAAAATAACATACTATGACTTTCATCCTTTTATATAAAACTCATACTTCACCCTTAAGCCTAGAGAAAGAGAAGATGCTTTCACTGAAAGTTTCAATGCAATAGTATATTAATATATTCAATTTACTGATGCAGAGACTATACTTCCGTTAACTATAAGTTGGTTTTATGATAAACTAAATTCTTTGTAGAAATTTAAATGTCATTTCTATGGGTTCCTGTATCCATCATTTTTTTTTTAACATATAGGTGTTTGTAGCATTTTAAGGTTATTCTCTTATCCCTTAACTCTAAATATTTTTCAGTTGAGTAATAAGAGTACCAATAAGATGTGGTAGAGTGATGTATCTCTTGACAAATTAACTTTTCCTTTGAATGAAAGTGTTGATTTTGTAAAATACAGTGTTAAATATTTCCGTGTACCTGTCTTTGATTGTTCTTTTCTCCAAAGCCTGGGAGGACTGTGTGCAGGCTGCAGTTTTCAGGCACAGAGGTGTGATCTGTGTCCCACTTCAGCAGGCACTCATAGGTGTATCTTTTGGCACTGTGTGAAATGCCCCTAAAACAGTGGTTCTCAACCTTGGCTGCCCATTAGAATCACCTGGGAATCTTTTTAAAATCCTGATTTCTGGGCCTCATCCTCCGGAAATTCTGTTTCTTTGTTATGGGGTAGGGCCACAACCCCCATAACAAAGAAACAGAATTTCCGGAGGATGAGGCCCAGAAATCAGGATTTTAAAAAGATTCCCAGGTGATTCTAATGTGCAGCCAAGGTTGAGAACCACTGCCCTAAGAGGACAATGGTAGGGAGCCCATAGCAGTGACATGGGGGGATCAGAGCAATCCTCCCCATTAGAAACTTCCTGCTGCATAGACAGCGGCGGCGTGGAGGAAGCTAGGGAACAAACGCTCTCCCACAAAAGCGGTAATTGTGCGTCCCGCTCTTCAAAAACGAGAAGCCTTCCCTTTCCACATCGGCTCTGGCCCATTTTTGAATTAAATAATTTAAAAATTATTTCCCGCCTAGTTCCTAATCTTTTGACAGCTTGTGAATAGGTGTCAAAGAATAATGTTAGCAATTCTAAGAAAAGACATTGCTAGTATCTACTTAGAAAAAAAATTATTTTATTGGTGTAATAAAGACTATCAACAAGGTGTGATACCACTCTAATAAACTCTCTTATGCATAAAGAAGTATCAGAAAAATTATATATATAATATATATAAATATACAGAATTTCTGGTAGAAATTTCTTCTAGAAATCCCACTATAGAACTACTGAGAATAGACATCAATGATTTATTTTATTCAATTTATAAATGAGTCAGCTTTTCAATGTCTCACTTTAATGTTTTTTTTTAATTATTAACTTATACAATCACATAAAAGCACTTGTCATACAAAAAAATTATAACTATATGCAGGAAAGGAAATCAAAAGTATTTTTAGTGAGCTCTAAGGCAAAGCACACCATTATTTTCTAATATTTATAAGCTAATTAAAGCAAGTAAGTATTTATATTGCACAATCTGCTTACTGTAAGGATAATATAAGATCCTGCACCAGCCCAGCTAGCATAGCAAGTGGTTGAGTGTCAACCTATGAATCAGGTGATCACAGTTCAATTCCTGGTCAGGGCACTAGCCCGGGTTGCAGGCTTAATCCCAGTGTGGGCATTCAGGGGGCAGCCAACCAATGATACTCTCTCATCATTGATGTTTCTATCTTTCTCTCTCTCCCTTCCTCTCTAAAATCA
>NW_005364225.1:3028985-3034417 GCF_000412655.1 Myotis brandtii
TCGGCCTGCGGACTCGGGGGTCCCGGGTTTGATTCTGGTCAAGGGCATGTACCTTGGTTGTGGGCACATCCCCAGTGGGGAGTGTGCAGGAGGCAGCTGATCGATTTTCCTCTCTCATCGATGTTTCTAGCTCTCTGGCCCTCTCCCTTCCTCTCTGTAAAGAATCAATAAAATATATGTTAAAAAAAAAAGATTTTGAACTAAAAGGATTTACTTTGAAAAGTATAACCATGAAAACTCAGAGAGAAAAGTGAAAGACTCTGTAGTCCCTTTACACATTTGTGGTTTGGGCAAAGAACTTTTAAAAAACAAAATTTGAAACTAGAACTTATAATAACTTATTTAAAATTTTTCAAGAGATATGTTAAGTATTAAAATAATTAAATATTAACATTAATTAATGTGGTTGGATATTTACCCTATTTCATATAATAAGGGAAAACTTTACCTCAAATGGGTAGCTAGATCCTTCTGGATAGATTATGTATAAACCACTTGGTGTTTTGGTGACAGAGCCAACAGTATCTTTAATATCAGTACAATCTAAACCTAGAAAAGTAAAATTAGTTATTTAGGATATTTTCAAGTGTACATTTAAGATAATAACTTTACTGTAGAGAATTAACAGTGCTTTGAAATTATTACAAATTCCACTAAGGATATGATGATTTTAACTCTTGGAAATGAAAAATGATCTCCATTTTAGAAATAAAGAGAAAACACATGGAAAGACTGGGATTAAAGAATGTATGCTATAATAAACATAACATCACTGTTAGTTATTAATATTCGCTACTGTTTAAAAGTTTCATTTGGGATCAACATTTATTTAATATATTTTATAATTATACATTCTCTTGCCCAATAAATAATGCTTTTTTAGGAATCTAGGCTTATCTACAGGAAGGAGAAAACCCAAAGGAATTATGTAGATTAACTACTATTAACATACCTTTGACTACTATATTCAAAACTTCAGAAACTTTGATGTATTGAGGACCACTATCACAAGCAGCAAAGGGAGAGAAGGGGAAAATCACTTTCTTCACTGAGAAGAAGTTATGCTTGAAGCCTGCTCGGTTGACAACAGAATTGTAGCACCCTGTAACCACCCTCCCCAAAGCGTTCTACAACTGCCAGGGAATTGTAAACATACTGTATTTATGTGGATATGGATATTACATTTTACTCTACGATACTTTATTCTGTATTACCTTTTATAAATCTAATAAAATAAATTCAACCCTCACAGGTGTCAATTACCCAGAAAAACAAGCACATGAAAGCTTAGGACTCCAGAGCCAAGAGCCTGGGTTAGAGTCCTAGTTCCTCTCCTTACTAATCGAGAACATTCGCTAAGTTACTTAACCTCTTTGCTCCATGTGCAATATAATAATAATAATTACAATAATATCTACTTTGTAGTGTTAGCCTGATGATCTACATCCGAAGGCTTTATGTAAAGCACTTAGCACAGAGCCTAGTACACAGTAAATGCTCAAAAGAGGTCATCTACAAAAAAATTAGCCATAAAATTGTTTGCTTTTCCCTTCATTTCCAGGAGATATTGATTTGTTGCCTTTGTTCTGAATTACTGAGACATTCTTATAATAAATGTATGCTCAAAGATATGATAGAAGTTTCCAGGGAAAGACTGATCTGGATTGGAATATCTTCTTTGACATCACCATCTATATAAGTGTGAACATTTTACTTAGATTTTTCTGGGCTGCATATTCCTCATCTGATGATTATCACCATCACAGCAAACCCTTATATTGTCTTACTACACGTCAGGCAATATTTTAAGAGCTTTGCATGTATATACTCACTTAATCCTCACAACAACCACATGAGGTAGGTATTGTCAGTTTACAGATTAGGATACTGATATTAAGGAAACAGTGGGTGAGATCTGAAGAAAGCAGTCTGACATTACACTCCATGCTCCTCACCACCATGTAACACTATCTACCTCTTGGATGGTTATGGGAAATAAATGAGATACAATAAAGTGAAAAAAAAATAACAAAATAACATGAGAAAATGGTATCCCTGTTAACATATGTTAATCCCTGACACATAGTAGATTCTAAGTAGCTGTTTATTCTCTTCCCTTTGTAAGGAAAAAAGAAAGATCGTACACTACTAGGCCCTCAATAATATTCATCTACTTGGAATTTTTTATATTAATCTATAAATGTAAGATTTATAGGCATTTTTTCTTAGAAACCCAAGCTTCCAGGAATTACTATATATTTTTAGTACAAAAAATGCTAAATCCTGGTTTATTTCTGTCTTTTTTCTTTTTCTTTTCAAATTTTAAGTCCCAATTTGAAATGTTTCAAAAATACTTTTATAGGTGGAGGGAACTCTGAAAATTCTTTTCTTCTAGCTAAAGATTAATTATAATAAAATATAAAGGGGAGCCCAGAATTCAATTACATAAAACTATACTATTTTCAACAGATTCAGAATATCTGTATACAGCCATGGCTTTCAAAATGTCAGAGAAGTTTCCCAATTTAGGAAAGCACACATAGTGTGGGTTGAAATTTGTTTAATGGCAAATATTACTCCTCCAGTCTGTTAGATAATAGTGAGCTGTACTGTTGAAACAAAACTTCTAAATGCCCCAACCTGTCCAGGAAAATTTCAAGCAATAAAAGAGAAATATGAAAAGGTTGAAATGCCAAAGTTCTCACCATGTGACTGAACTGGTCTGTGAGGAAAAGAATCCAGCTGTTTTCTAAACACTTCAGAGGTCAAAAGGAGAACTCGATTCATGAGCTCATTAACCTAAACACATACGCACACATTGAAGCAAATTTATATTTGGACAAACTTCCTTTAGCTGAATTCTATAACGAATATCTCTAAGCTTCTTATAAATCCATCTCTGAAACACATATAATGGCCATATTTCTACATTGAATCCTTTACTGTATTAAAAAAGCAGTAAAGGCATAGCTAAGTAGCAACTGCCCTTGCTTTTATCTGCCTATTTCTGCACTTGACTGCTCTTGCAAATCTGTTCTTGATATCTTGCTTGAACCACTGTTGTAGTTCCCTATCTGGAGTCTCTCTTCCCTTCCTCTACTCCTTCTGAAGTCATCCTGCACACCAGCTGCCAATCTAACCATGTGATTTCGCTGCTCAGACATTTGGGTGACTTGTTGGTGTGGCGTGATTTAATTCCTATCTCTTTTAGTCAGTGTTTCTTCTACATCCTTAACTCAACAGCCACTACATCACTGCACCAATGCCCGAGTATTCTGAGAATACCATGCCCTACCCTCTTACCCACCCTTTGTGACCTTTGAAGCATCTATTCATCTAGAAAGGTTATCATATCTTGGATCTTGGATACCTTTGTGTCATTCTGACAGCATTCAAAACATTTTCAGTACGTAATTCTGCTCTTCTGGACTGTGTTACCCTTAAGTAAAGGTCATTTGTTGTTGTTGTTGTTACTTTCTGTTTGCCTGAGGCTTACTATGGTGCTTCCAATATAGGAGACACTAAATAGATGTCTGGACATGAATGCATTCAGAAAAGTAAATGATTGTACTTCTAGATAACTGTGTCCTTCTGCAAATACAATAACAACATGATACCAAAAATTCATACCTGATTAGATAAGTAATCCAAGGAAGCTTGCTGCTCATCCATTATATTTCTTAGTAGTTTTTTGGTACTTCGTGTGTAAGAAATAATAGAACTTTGCAAATTTCCTTAAATCATAATAAAAAGTGTTTTCTAAATATTAGGCTGTTATAGAAACTAGTTACAATGAAAAATAATAAATTTCACATAATTTTGGACAAATATGTAAACTACAATATCTGTAGATACTCAGAATTGCATATTCTAGTTAGTGTATTTTTTGTATAACTCAGGATGAACCAAGAATGCAGCTGTTTGAACACTTCTTAATGAAGTTATGCCTCCTAATAATTTAGATTACCCCCCAAATAATTTAATATGATATAATTGAGAGACAACATTCTGAATATCAATTCTCACTTTAGAAGACGAGAGGTATAGAAGCAGGAGGTCCAAGACTCATTGATTCTTCCTACATGAGAAAGTAAAAGGCAATAATCCCCTATCATGAAATTTAATATTAAAACCTTTCTTTTAATTTTTTATAATAATGCTACATTTTTATATAAACAAAACATATACACACATCATAACTCTTGGTCACAAGTTTTGGTTGGTTGGTTTCTGACTGAGTTTTCACTATATATTTTCCTTTTAAAAATGTTTTCATTTTTAAATAAGCTTGCTGATAGAATAGTTGCAAGAAGAGTACAAAGAACTTTTCCCTAAATTATTTGAGAGCATCCCGCCATGATATCCCTGGATATTTTGCTGTGTATTTCTTACAAAAAGGCATTCTCTACGACACAACCATCAAAACCACGAAATAAACATTGACTGTCATGTATAGCTCAGACCTCATGCAAGTTTTCTCCAATTATACTGAAGATGTCCTTTATAACAAAAGGAACCACACATTACTGCATACATTATTCTTTAAAAATTTGTTTTATTTCTATGTTCCTTTCACTCTAGCAGTAGAGTAACATTAATAATTCTTGATATTTTGAAATCTACCTCACCCGGCCTTCATCTCTCTTTTTTTTTTCCATTCTCTTATTTTCTATTAGAGTCTTCCTAATTTTAGACATCTGTCTTTTTTTAGAAAGAACTTTTTAATTGAATGTATTGGGATGATATTGATTAAAATTATATAGATTTTAGGTGTACAATTCTATAATACGTTACCTGTATATTGTATTGTGTGTTCAATCAAGTCTTCTTCCATCACCATTACCCCCCCCGCCCATACCCTCTTCTACCTCCTCCCACCCCTCTTTCCCTCCGGTAATCATCATACTATTGTCTGAATCTATGAGTTTTTTGGGCGTTTTGGGGGGGTGGGGTTATTTGTGTGTGTGTGTGTGTGTGTGTGTGTGTGTTTTGTTTTTTTTGCTTAATCCCTTCATCTTTTTCACCCAACCCCTCTTCCCTTTGACAGCTGTCAGTTTGTTCTTTATCTATGAGTCTGCTTCTATTTTGTCTGCTGGTTATTTTGTTCTTAATGGACAGAGAGCTCCACTCCCTGGTTTGAGAAACCTGAGACACCTGTGTTACACATTGAATTAAGCGCATTAAATTGAGTTTTTCATACTTTCTGACCAAGGAATTACGGCCCTGTAAGAGCTGAATCAAATCATCACCTCTTCCACTTCTGATTCCCCTTCTTCACCCCACCCCTCTGTACATATAATAGACCATGACAATTACTGCATTGTTACTAAATAAGTTCTAAACAAAAATTGAGATTTTAAAACTTGTTATGCTTTGTTAAATAAATTGTTGTAAATTTGTATTACACCTTTTTTAAAAGTTATTCAGTATTA
>NW_005364225.1:3034465-3038209 GCF_000412655.1 Myotis brandtii
CCCATAAAGCTAAGGTGAAATTTCCTACTATCACAAATGGAATTAACAACACAGATAATACTGCTATCAGTGCCCTCTGGCTTGCCCCTTCTTTCTGTGGTGTCTTGATGCCAAGGGGCTATTTAGAAGAAGGATTTCTTCATTTACCAAATATTTACTAAGCAGCACTATGTGTCAAACACATAAAACTACCAGCCTAGGATAATCAGGACATCTATAAAATAGTCCAAACAAAAGCTAAGGCATATTTTTCCCATGTCCACCCTAGAAATAATAAAATCATATACCTTTATAATTATGGTTATTTGTAATACTTACTACACATGAAATGTTTTTCTTCTCGTGTAATTTTAGTTTTAATATCACATGATTCCTCACATTCTTCCTTATAAACAGTATCATTTCTCTTACTTTCATCTTTTATATGAGATACATTTTCTACAATGTTAACTACTGGAGAATCCTTTATAATAAAAAAAACAGAAATAAGAAAAAATATATGAAGCACGTTATATGGTCTAATTGCACAATAAATAAAAAGACTAAAGGGAAAAGATGAGATGTAAGGACATAAAAATGATTATTAGAAAAAAAAACATGTTAATAAATTGGTTAGTTCAAACTTCCAGAAATAAACCTTATGGGTAGATTTGAAGTATGAATAATAAGTGTATGTTAATTCAGTACTTTTGTTCTCTTTTCTTCTCAAATTTCAAAAGGACTTACAGTCATCCCTTGGTATCCACAGGGATTGACATCCAAATCTACAGTTGCTCAAGTCCTCATGTAAAATGGCATAGTATTTGCATATAAACTATACATATCTTCCTGCATACTTTAAATTATATCTAGATGACCTGTAATGCCTAATTAATGTAAATGCTGTGTAAATAGTAATGCTGTATTATTTAGGGAATAATAACAGATGAAACCATCGTAGGCCTAACTACACGATAAACATAGCAACAATGTAACTCTTTCCCTAAATATTTTCAATCTACAGTTAGTTGAATCTGTGGATGTAGAACCCGTGGGTACAGAAAGCCAACAGCACTTAGAGTCTACGGTCTATAACCATGGCTGTGTGGCTTTAACGTTTGCACATTTGGGGGTGTGATACTGTGCTGAGCCATCCCCCTTTTAGGAATCTGCAATTTTAAGTTCCTTGAACATGGACTAAGAGGGTTCCGTACAACATTTCTATGCCAAATGGACTTTCTGCCACCAGTTATTAGGAATCATATTGAGGAGTAGAGGTTGAGGAATGTGTAAGAGAATTGTCACCTTTGTGTAAGCTAACAATTTAAAAGTAAAATACTCAGGTTTGAAAGGTAGCAATAATAACAGAAAAAAAGCATGGAATTTTGCTTTGCAAAATTAACAACAGATGTCATTTTAAAAAGCAAACTGCAGCTGTCATTCCAACAATATCTACTCTGTTAGTACTCTGGTTTCTTCAATGTTAAAATACTCTTTGATAGAAGTTATATCGATTTTAATGCTAAGTTATATTTCTTTAATAACAAGCTTTGTCCTCCTTAGACCTGGATATTGAGAGAATGATAAACATATTTTGTTACATAGATTTATTTTTAACTTCTTGCTCCTTCTCTTCTACTCCTATAATAACTGACATACCAGATGTTTTCAAAAACCTACATTCTAGGTTATTTTTTTCAGATTTAAATGAGATTCTTAAATAGTATTTTAGAGAATTAGATTATTAATATTTCTGTAGCTTAACCTTGGAACTTCAGAATTTGGTATCTATAGAGTAGTAAATACATTTCATAATGTTTGAAAATATATAAACCAATATTTAAATATGTAACATTCAAATCACCATCTCTTCATAGTATTATCTACACTATATTAAGTTATTACTCTGACATTATTTTAAATAACATTTTCTAACATCCTAGGTAACCACTCACAGACTATATTGGAAATGTGAAAATTTATAGAATAGTGTTTTTATAAGTGAAGTGAATCTTTTTTTTTTACTTACCAGATAGTTCATTATCAAAGTTAATCAGAAAGTTGATGGCTAGTTTTTAACCTAGGCCTGCAATTTGAATAAAATATTTTCACAAGAAATAGGTTAAGAGTCAATCCTCAGTTTATGGTTTCCTACATTTACAAATAACATCATTTAAGCAGAGTTTCAACATTTCTAAATAAATACTTTAATTTTTCCATAAATTATATTGGGTGGTATAATTAATCTTTTCAAACATCTAATATAAGTATTTAAAACCATATAATCATGCTTTCCTAGCTAAAATAATATTGCTGAAATTCTTACCGTAGATTGATGTACACAGTTACCTTGTATAGTTTCTCCACAAATAAAAATACATATATTAAAGAACAAGAGTGAGACTTGGGAAAGATACATTTTTCTTGGAGAAATAAAAAAACTTCTTCAAATATCAGTCAGCTCTCTGTGGAAAGAACTACAGTGCATAGAGTCTTGAGTCAAAAATTTCTGGAAAGTGTACAACAAAAACAGAAGCCAATACTTACTGGTTTCCATGCCTTCATTCAAAATAGCACCCTTCACATAAAAAACAAGGTAGCTTCTAGAGATGCTGTCATTTGAAGTTATAAATCCCCCCCTTTTTTTTCACTACAGGTATTCATTATAAATCCATGCCTTTTTATTATGAGCAATAAATAGCTAGATCATGAATTTATAAAGTCACCTAGTTTTTATGAGTCAGATTTTTTTTTTGCATTAGAAAAAAATGCCTTTGATAAGATATACCTCAATAATTATGAGCCAGTTTGAATAAAAATGATAAGTGGAAATAAGTGATGGTGTGGAAATAGTTTTACATTGGAACTATTTCTACAAAATGCTAAGTAGAAATTTAATCAATGAGGACATTCAGAGTAGATAGATAATTCAGAGTTAAAATATGCTTCTAACTGAATTTAGCTATCAATAATGGTTGTATTAACCTCATAAATGCCAAATATCTAGGACTCTAATTGATGTGTATGTTTTATATCTAGATTGTTAAAACTTAAAAGTTTTTGAACATACGGGAACTGTTGTTATTGAAAATTACCACGCTCTGAAAGTTGATAGATCAATGTCTGTGACAAGTCTTCATTTTCCCATACAATGCCTCCTTCTCTTCATTATGCAAATATAACTAAGTCTTCTCTCTCTTAAAATTAAGAGGCAAAGCAAAACTTTCCTGAGTCTTGCTTCCTATTCAAGGCTTTATTTTCTCTATTTCCTGTCCTAGTCTGAGAACCACAGAGCAGAAACCATCCTTTTTATAGTTCTAGCATAGTGATCCTATCTAATAAAAGACAAATAGGGTAATTAACGGTACCTCCGATACGCTTCCCATTGGTTAATCAGGGCGATATACAAATTAATTGCCAACCAAGATGGCGGCCGGCAGCCACGCAGCTGAAACTAACATGAGGCTTGGTTGCTCCAGTGATGGAGGAAGCCAAGGTTCCCGGCCTGCCGTGGCCCGGCTCTGAGCTCCAGATGCAATAATGTTTCAATTATAGAAGCTAAACAAACCCAGATACCTGCTTTCAGCCAGCCGAGGTCTCAGAGCTGGAACTGCAAAAGTGTTTCAATTATAGAAGCCAAACAAACCCCAGATACCTGCTTTCAGCAGCCGAGGCCTCAAGCTGGAGCCAGGCCTCAGAGCTGGAGCCAGCTCTCAGCTCCAGTGACAGCCATAGAAGGTAAATAAATCCCAGAATAAAAAAAAA
>NW_005364225.1:3038614-3043756 GCF_000412655.1 Myotis brandtii
ACCCTTCAGGGCAAACCAGCCGGCCCCCACCCATGCACCAGGCCTCTATCCTATATAGTAAAAGTGTAATATGCAAACTGACCCTAACAGCAGAAAGACTGGGAATGACTGGTCACTATGACACACTGACCACCAGGGGGCAGACACTCAATGCAGGAGCTGCCCTCTGGTGGTCAGTGCGCTCTCACAGGGGGAGCTCTGCTCAGCCACAAGCCAGGCTGATGGCTGCCAGTACAGCGGTGGTGGTGGGAGCCTCTCCTGCCTCCTCAGCAGCGCTAAGGATGTCCGACTGCAGCTTAGGTCTGACCCCGCTGGCAAGTGGACATCCCCCGAGGGCTGCCAGGCTGCTAGAGGGATGTCTGATTGCCATCTTAGGCCCAATCCCCCGGGGCGCAGGCCTAAGCCAGCAAGTGGTCATCCCCCGAGGGGTCCCAGACTGCGAGAGGGCACAGGCTGGGCTGAGGGACCGCCCCCCCACTGAGTGCACAAATTTTTGTGCACCAGGCCTCTAGTTGGTATATAATAGGCACTCAAATATAAATTAATGAAGCAATATCCTAAATTAATTCTCTATTCTCTGGCTTTATTTCCTCAACACCTGTTATTTAAACAACTCGTCTCTTCACCTAGTGAAACTTTCTCAGCATTTCTCTAGAGCGGCAAGGCAGTATGGGGTGGTTAGGAGTGCTGGCTCTAGGACCAGACTGCCTGGGTTTGAATCTTGACTCCCCCACTCCCTTGCTCTGGAAACTTGGGCAAAATTACTTAATGTCATTGTAGCTTAATTATTTCCTTTGTAGAATGGGGACAGTTGTGTGGATTCAATGATTTAATATATGTGAACACTTAGCACAGAACATGGAAAACACAAGCACTCAAATGTTAGGTGGTGTCATTATTATTATTGGACTTGGTCTATACTACAATTCTAACATTGCTGACAATATCGATGACTTTTGAAAACTACATTAGGAGTAGATGAGTGTATATCTTAAACCTTCAATTTCTACTTGAAGTCTTATGAAATTGAAATGAAGATGGTAAAACTTAAGCAATTTTTTTTAATCAGTAGACATTAAAATTCTTTGTTCTTTCACAGCTTGCCCAGAGACAAATTCAGAAAATTCTTACTTGAGAAAAAAAAATACTTCAGCAGAAGATGGAAAAAATAGCTTCAGCCAAGATGAAAGTAAAACCTCAAAAATTGTTCATCACAGGCTGTTTGACCATATAAGTCACAAGGTTATAGCAGTATTCAAATTAGATTAAGTTATGGAACATGCTTTGTAGACATAAAGTGATTATTAATTTATTTTGTAAATACAACATATTTTTATGAGACCATGTTAATAAAGTTGGGTGTCTAATAGGCATCTCACATTTTACATGGTTGAAACCTAACTCCTATTCCTTCTTCCATCCTCAGCCCATCCCTCTCTATCTTAGTATTCGGCAATACCCTTTAATCAGTGCTCCAGTTCCAAATCTGAGTCACATTTAACTCTTTTTTCCCCTACTCACCACAACCACTCATCAACACTTCTTATTGGCTCAAGGTTAAAATTTTGAACACTTCTTGCCACTCCCATAACTACCATTGTAGTCCAAGTCTCCATAATCTCTCACCTTACCAACTATAACATTCAAAACCAGCCTCATTGTGTCTAGTTTTATCGATTATAGTCTAAATTTCCCCACAGCCACTAGTATGATTATTTTTTAAGGTTGAATCCTATCATATTACCCCCCTACTCAAAATTCTCCAATGGCATTCCCTCCATTGGAAGTTGGATTTTATATTCATTTCCTGGATAATGAATCTGAAGTACATCCCCCATGCACTTCTCCAATCTCATATACGAACACACTTCCCCTACCTCACTCTGTTCTAAACACAGTGGTCTTGTTGCTGTTCTTTGAACACATCAAATAACACTGCCCTTCAAAGCCTTTTTCCCTTACAGCATCCTTTGCCTATAATATTCTTCATTCAAATATTTGAATGGCAACTTCCTTTCTTCATTCAGACCTCTGCCCTAATTTCCCTTTCTCAGAGGACTTCCTTGAACACTTTACCTAAAATAGAACTGACATCAGTCTTTATTCCCCTACACTATGCCATTTTTCCTCATAGCACTTGTCACTACATGATCTATTCTGGAGGGAGAGAAAATAAAAATGCAAGCTTCATGAGCATAGGGACTTGGAAATTTTGTTCCCCACTGAATCCCCAGCACCTAAAAAGCTTGGCACATGCTCAATATATGTTTCCTTAATTAAAAAAAATAATTTTAGCCCTAGCCAGTTTGGTTCAGTGGATAGTGCACGGCCTGCAGACCAAAGGAGCCTGGGTTTGATTCTGGTCAAGGGCACATACCTTGGTTGCAGGTTCCTCCCCAGGCCCGGCCCTGGTTGGGGCACATGCAGGAGGCAATCACATGAATGCTTCTCTCTGTCTTTCCCTCTCTCTTCCACTCTCCCTAAAAATCAATGGAAAAATATACTCAGGTGAGGATTAACACACAAAAAAATATTTTATTTCACACTTTTATTTAAATAAAAATATTTTATTTCACACTTTTGGAGTGTGAAAGAATCAAGCATTATATTTAATATGGATATCTCTTCTGACAAAACATAAAGATTTTAATATATCTTTTTTTTTGCTTCAATCATATTTGCCTTTCCTGTCAAGAGATAAAATTTATAACTAATTCAAATTATCTTTCTATTACCCAAATATCTAATCATAAAGCCCCTTTAAAAGAATTTATAGCCTAAGCAACCGTTATGGCGGAACGACCAGAACGACTGGTTGCTATGATGCGCACTGACCACCAGGGAGCAGGCGATCAATGCAGGAGCTGCCCCCTAGTGGTCAGTGCGCTCCCACAGAAGCTGGGCTCATGGCTGGCCAGCGCAACAGCGGTGGCAGGAGCCTTTCCCGACTCCATAGCAAGACTAAGGAACAGCAAGCTGAGCAGTAAGGAGCAAGCAGGCGGACATCTCTTGAAGGGTCCTGGACTGTGAGAGGGCATAGGCCGGGCTGAGGGATGCCCCCCCCCCCACACACACACACACACACACACACACAGTGCACAAATTTCATGCACCAGGCATCTAGTAACTAAATAAAATGTGCAAAACTTGCTTAATATTTTGAAGAAAGAAATAACTTAGGGTCAAAAATTAGTTCGTGTGATTTATTTTTAAAAAGATGGAAATATTATGTTTACAATTTACCTATTTTTTTGGCTATTGTAAAACAACATATAAATGAAGAACCTTTATATGAGCAAAATATTTGTAGGCAACCAATTCATGCTTCTTAATGTTAATACTCCATACAACAAAGCAGTAAGGTGTCTAGGAGTTATGAGATACTAAACTTAATAATTAGCAAATGCTAGATTTCCAAGAAGGCAAAAAATGCATGCCTAAATACTCCAAGCAGCAACCACACCTTCTCCCTTTTATTTTCACTGTGCACTGCCCTACTTTGGCACGCACTCTCTCTCTCTCTCTCTTTCTGTCTTTCTTTCTCTCTCTGCCCCTCTCTCCTACTCTCATTGCTCTAATTGGCAGTAGAGAAACATACTTGTGATAATAACAATGGGAATAGAATCAAGGTCAATGCCTGTGGCTAGACCAGTTAAAAACTTGCCAAGATAGTTCATCGTCCAAGTGTACACATTTAGCCTTTCTCTGCCAGAATTATATATTATATCATCTTGGCATTGTCCTTAAAGGGGCTTATGTGTTTCATGTTCCAAGTCAAAATTGGATTTGGCCCCGGCCAGTGTGGCTCATTTGGTTGAGTGTGGTCCCATGCTCCAAAAGGTCGCCAGTTCTACTCCCAGTCAGGCAACAGATTGATGTTTCTCATATTGACTTCTCTCTCCTTCTTTCCTCTCTCTCTAAAATCAATAAAAATATATTTTTTAAAAAAACTGGATTTGTTGTGGCACTTTAAAATCTGTTACCAGAGCACATTTCGAGTCAATGCACCCAACTTTGCAAAAAACTTCATTTTAAATAGTTTCAACTGGAAAAGTTTATTATTTGAACTCTAAACATGAACAAATTGATTCACAAAGGCAGACATGTTTGCATGATGGATGAGTGATCTTTATTGGTTTGTACATTCTGCTTCCAATCTGGGAATTTTTCCACCAAAATAAAACCTGGCTGAAATACAGTCCGAATTTATATGGACTTTTATAATGGGCTCCAACAGAAAATTTCAGCCTTTTTTCAAATTTTCACTTGTAGAGCCATTACACTGATAGCTCGAAAACCCATTCAATTTTCCATACCTCCTGGAACAATTTCAATATGATCTCTTTTGGCATGTCTTCCCAGGAGATGACGAGGCTAACTTTGGACTTCTTTCCAGGCTACAGATGCTCTGATGGTCTATTTCCAGAATCTGGCCACAAGGCACGCACCATTAGGAGCCTTTGAAATGTCAGCCTTTTAGGTAGGGAAATGGCCAGGAAAACGGCTGCAGATCCCAGCAGGAGTGGGTGAGAGAATGCGGAGAAAGGACATTTCCATTTCAGAAGCTTTTTAAATGATATGGTGTTGGGGATAATAATGCCCCAGAAAAACAACTCAAACCCCACAACAGGATTCAGGTAGTTCAACACCAATTATCCCCGAGGAAATCATTCCCGAATACCCACAGCAGCTGTAGCTGGGGATTTTGCATCTCCTGTCTCTGATGACTCAATACCCCCACGAAAACATCTTCATAAAAAAAGATGATAGAGCCCTGGCCGGTTTTGCTCAGTGGATAGAGTGTTGGCCTTCGAACTGAAGGGTCCCAGGTTCAATTCCGGTCAAGGGCACATGCCCGGGTTTTGGGCTCCATCCCCAGTGGGGGACTTGCAGGAGGCAGCCGATCCATGATTCTCTCTCATCGTGGATGTTTCTATCTCTCTCTCCCTCTTCCTTCCTCTCTGAAGTCAATAAAAATATATATTTTTTTAAAAAGATGATAGAACCGAGTCAGATTCTGACGCAGAATTGAATTCACTTCAGCAAAGACGCGGGTCCCAGGAGACGCCAGGGTTCCCACCGGTCGCCAGCCCGGCAATTGGAGCAGGCGGGGCCGCCAGAGCCTCCTATTGGTTGCCTCGG
>NW_005364225.1:3044210-3080485 GCF_000412655.1 Myotis brandtii
GACCCGGCGCTCACCTGTATCCTTCCTTCCCAGCCACGGCCGCCGGGGTGGCGTGTTGGCCGCGGGTCCATCTTTCCCCGTTAGATTCCCTCTCCCGGGGGCGCTGGGTGACGGAAGCTAGCAGTCATCCCGGGGGGGACCTTCGCTTTAGCTCCGTCGCTGCTCCCCCTTAGACCTGAGATGACACCGTTTTACCCTGTGACCGCCTCCCCCGCCGCCGCCTTGTTCTCCCGCCCCCATTCCTCAACTTGGGTGTAAAGTTGTTGCGAATTTTAAAATGCAGGCACGGCGTGTGCCGCGGAGATTGTGTTCTTGCCTTCCAGGATTACGTCCTTTACTTGGTGGTATTCTCCTCCTGATCCCTCATGCTACTTGGAGAGACGACTTCCACAAATAAGTAAAAAATGTTTTTGCATTGTTGCATGTTTGAACAGTCCACCTAACGCGCCGCTAATTCATTTACCAGAGCTGCGCCGTGGGGAGTTTTGTTTTTTGTTTTGTTTTGTTTTGTTTTGTTTTGTTTTGTTTTGTTTTCCATCCCCTGCCCCGTCCGTTGTCGGAGCGACAGCGCAGCGAGCGGGAGAAGCCAAGGGCCGGGTGCTTCCTGCCGGCTCCTCTCCGACCTCCCCGGGGAGGGGGCCGAGCCCGCCGGGAGGTGGCTGTGGGTTGCGTTGTAGAAAATCGAAAGAGTGCGAGTTTTATTTTCAGAGTGTGTACGTCGTGTTTATTCCTTTTGGAGGATATTGTGAGAATTAGCATTTCACCGTTGTGCTCTCAAAGGCCTTGGCTGGCAGGGATGGTGTTGCAGCAGCAGCATCTTCATTTTTGTCGGGAAGTGGAGTGCCTCCTCTTTACTAGTTAACCCCGGGTTACCCACGTTGTCTGCCACTACTTCTGGGAGGCTGCACCTTTACCAGCAAGTCGGCGCGTTTAACCTCCTAGGGCCTGCTCTTGGCAGACTCTGTTCTGGGTCCTGGGGATCTCTGTGAAAACACCTCTCCTCTGATGGTGCTTTCCTCGAGCTTCTGCCCTTCCCTCTTTTCCTTCTTTGGCTAAGTTCCGAAAATGGTAGCCGGCAGTAGCACCTTCTGGTTCCGCTCATCTATTCACTATTCACCCTACTCACTTTGGCTTTGGCTTTGCTACTCCCCAAAATCGGTCCCCGCAAAGAAGTATTCTGGAATAAGCAGTATTGTTTTCAGCGGGGATTTGATTCTGACCCCTTCACATTGTATTTTCTTGAACACTAAACTCCTATTACACTGTCTCTGATTTATCTCTAAATTTAGGGAAGCATTGACAATGACTCATTGACAGAGTGTGTAGTTCTATCATTTTCATTAATGAAATGGTCGTAGACTGAATTCTTTTAATTTTATATAGCATGAATGTTGATACATGTATCATAGAAATTCAGCAGTACCTCAAGTGAACAAAACCAAAAAGACCTAATTCCAGAATTTGTAATGATGGCTTTCTTAAAGACATATATTACTAAAAATATACTTCAATACTAAATGTATTTATAACATATGGTTAAAAATTTTAAAGCTGTAAATGATCATTTTAATAGATGCCCAGGGTGCTTTGACAAAACCCAGTAAGGTTTGCTAGTATGTATATATACACACATACATATATAAACATGTGCCTACATATATATTTTGCTAGTATATATAAAATACATAGTGTGTATATATATTTAAATTGGAATAAAGGAATTCTTTTTTAATATCATAAAGACTGACACTAAATCAAGAATATGTTACTAATTAAAGAAACACTTAAGCATCCTTTATAAATATTAATTTGTGTTTTCTTAGTGTCTGTAATGCTCACATTTATTTGAATGAATGACAGAAAAAAACTGAAAGACCTGTCATCTTAAAAAAATTAACTAACTTGGTAAAATTTCCACAGGTGATTTTCAAATATGAAGTCAGTACTGAGCGACATCCAGCTTTCTATTTGTCAAAACTTCTTTACTCTAAATGCATTTTCCTAATTATAATTAGCTGAAGTGAATTGTCTCATGTCCCCTTCACACTGAGCTTCTTCTTTTCTCATAAGTATCTCCACTCTTTTTCCCTTCCATTTTTATCCTAGACCCACTTTGTCTCTCTTTCTTCTCTACCCAATTTATACCCTATTCTTGATTACCTGCACATATTCTCTCACTAACATCCTTGGTTCTTTGCACCCTGAAAGGATGAGTTAGTCAAGCATGTGCTAAGAGATAATGGCATGATATATCATGGCATGTTCTGTTCGTAAGTATCCTTGTGTGGCTGGACATAGGATTCATGCAGGGAACTATTGAGGAGTAATGTTGAAATGTTAGAAAGTTTTATATTCCAAGAAATTTGGAATTTGTCATAAAGATGATAGGAACTTTGGAGAGCAACAAAAAATGAAAAAACTAATCAGATTTGCAATTAGCTAGCTTTATAGCGTTTCAAAGGGAAGTTAACAAGTTTATTTTTTTAATATATTTTTATTGATATCAGAGAGAAACAGGAGGGAGAGAGGGATAGAAACATCAGTGATTAGAATCATCAATTGGCTGCCTCCTGCACACCCGCTACTATGGATTGAGCCCAAAACCCAGGCATGTGCCCTGACCAGGAATCGCACCATGACCACCTGGTTCATACGTCAACACTCAACCACTGAGCCACACAGGCCGGCAGGATGACAAGTTTAGAAGTAAAGAGATGAGTTAGAAGATTACTGAGTGAGTCCAGGCAAGAGATTTAGAATGCCTGAGCCAAGGCTATGGAAGGGGTTACAGAGAAAAAGTTTTAATCAGGAAACCTCTAATACATTTGGCAGTAATATAGCTTGTATGATACATAGTTGTTTTTATGGTAACATATTTAAAATAACTGTAAATGAGCTCTAATTGGAGAAAGACTAAATTGGGAGAGATGAGGATGAGGTGGAGTAGATTAGACTATGTTTTTAAATTCTTATGTGTTACTTAATTCTACAACCCATATTATTCTTCGTTGGTTGGTTTTTTAATGTTAAGTACATAAAAATTATTTTCCTTTGAACAGGTATTTAACAGTGATTCTTATGAAAATATTTTACCTATATATTACAGCTTATAAGAAAAACAAAAGTTTAACTAACCATCTAATATTTTCTAAACTTGAGGAGCATACTTTGAAAAAATGCAAAGGCAGCAGCATTCTTTATAATTTAGCAGGCAAAATTGTGTACATAATACACTTTTTATATCCTAATATATAAAAACCCTGGGTCCGTCACATCCACAACGATCAGGAGGCTCGACCAACTGGAAGTCAGTCCTACAGTCAGAGCTGGATTGCCCCAGCAATCCAGCGCTGACTGCTAGGGCTGCAGGCACGGTGACCCAGCACTGACTGCTGAGGGGGCTGCGAATCAGGGCCAGAGAGAGGCCTGAAGAGAGAAGCAGGGTCTGATCCATAGCCTCTGTGGCAGCTGTTGATCAGTACTTCCCTCTCTCTTTAGCTTTGGGCCTGGTCAGCAGCTGTGCCTCCATTTCTATCCAGGCTTCCAGGGGGCTGCTGATCAGCCCTGCCTCTCTGATCAGGCCCTGTTGATAGGCCCAGAGATGCTGACTCGCATAGAAGCCAATCAGAACAAAATCTGGGTCAACTGTGAGGAGCCAGAAGCTGCCTAGGAGGCGGAACTTTTGACTCTGACTGGCATAGAAACCAACTAATCAGAACCAAATTGGCCGGCAGAGGAGGGCAGTTGGGGGTGAGATCAGGCCTGCAGGGGAGGGCAGTTAGGGGTGATCAGGCCAGCAAGGAAGGGCAGTTGGGAGCGAGATCAGGCCAGCAGAGGAGGGCAGTTGGGGGGGACCAGGCTGGCAGGGGAGGGCAGTTTGGGGGGACGAGGCCTGCAGGGGAGGGCAGTTAGGAGCAATCAGGCCAGCAGGGAAGGACAGTTAGGGGCAATCAGGCCAGCAGGGGAGAGCAGTTGGAGGTGAGATCAGACTGGCAGGGGAGCAGTTAGGTGTTAATCAGGCCAGCAGGGGAGAGGTTAGGGTGTGATCAGGCTGGCAGGCAGAAGTGGTTAGGGGCAATCAGGCAGGCAGGTGAGTGGTTAGGAGCAAGCAGTCCCGGATTGTGAGAGGGATATCCGACTGCCGGTTTAGGCCCACAGGGATCGGGCCTAAACCGGCAGTCGGACATCCCCCGAGGGGTCCCAGATTGGAGAGGGTGCAGGCTGGGCTGAGGGACACCTCCCCCAGAGCACAAATTTCATGCACCAGGCCTCTAGTGCAGTGATGGCGAACCTATGACACACGTGTCAGAGGTGACATGCGAACTCAATTTTTTGGTGATTTTTCTTTGTTAAATGGCATTTATTTATTTTTTTATTTTTTTTATTTTTTTTTTTTATATATATGTTTTTATTGATTTTTAGAGAGAGAGGAAGGGAGAGGTATAGAGATAGAAACATCAATGATGAGAGAGAATCATTGATCAGCTGCCTCCTGCATACTTCCTACTGTGGATCGAGCCTGCAAGCGGGGCAGGTGCCCTGACTGGAAATCGGATGGGTGACCTCTTGGTTCTTGGGTCAATGCTCAACCACTGAGCCACACCAGCGGGGCAGGACTTTGTTTTTTAAAGCAGTTTTATGTTCACAGTATATACATAGCCTTTTCAGATTGGCTTCCTTTACTATGTAAATATACATTTAAGGTTCCTTCCTGTCTTTTCATGGCTTCGTAGCTCATTTGTTTTTAGTGCTGGATCATACTTCATTGTCTGTCATCATCCTATATAATGAAGAGCTAATATGTAAATGATCATCAAGCCCCCACACCCTTGAGCCCTCTTGCCCTCACGCAGGAACTGCTCAGACACTCAACACTGGGGAGAGAGGAATGGGGACCAGCCAGGCTATGGCCCAGGAGAGGGACAAGCTGCATGACCCGCGGTCCCAGGCACCAGCACCTGCGGCCCAGGCGAAGCCGGCCCAGGTCCTGGGTGCCTGCAGCTGGCTGGAGGAGGGAATCCTGGGTCCCGGGTGCGGGGTGAGGCAGAGGCGGTTAGGGGAGATCAGGCCAGCAGGGGACCAGTTAGGGGAGATCAGGCTGGTAGGGGAGCAGTTAGGGGCAATCAGGCAGGCAGAGGTGGTTAGGGGCGATCAGGCAGGCAGGCAGAGGGGTTAAGGGCGATCAGGCAGGCAGGTAGGCAGGTGAGTGGTTAGGAGCCAGCAGTCCCAGATTGCAAGAGGCAGTTGGACATCCCCCAAGGGGTCCTGAATTGAAGAGGGTACAGGCCAGCTGAGGGACTCCACCTCTCCCCTTTCCCCTCACCCCCCACCCCCATGCATGAATTTCATGCACCGGGCTTCTAGTTTTATATAATGTGATGAATAATTATATTTTTAAATGTGTGATATCTTGATTGCACATGAGATTTTTCTGGCTTCTTTGCTGTAAATTCATTTATTAGATCACCAAAAATGATCATTTTGATGGATGATGACCCCCCTCATATGTTTTCCTGGGAAATCCAAACAAAATGAGGGAGAACTCCCTAAAAAAATTATAATTTTAGCAATTTTCTTTTCAATCAATATCATTGAAAGCAACATTAGTCACTCTTGACAAGCACAAGATCACAAATGACTGTGGCGAATTTTTAATTTTGAGGATGTAACTACTTCTGAAGCGGTTAAGAGCACTTATGTTCTGTGACAACATTGGAATAAATGTGTGGTAAATTATTTTGAAATATAACGTCTAACCAACCTAGCGATGATGATTCTCAGAATAAATTTTCTAAAATAGATTTAATTCTTCATACCAATCAATTTTATGTAAATCTGAATTAAATTTAACATTTAAAATCTTCACAGTGATATTTTGAGGTTTCTCTGACATTTCCTCTAACGCGTGGAAGTTTTTGAAACTGGCTTCATGACTTTTGTATAACTTAAGACACTCACTTATGTATTCTATAATTGTACCTTCAATTACAAGGAAAATCTAATTGAAAAGTTTCCTTCCTCATTGGTAATTGGTTCATTTGAAGCCTCTTATGAAAATAGTGCTCTTTTCTGTTGAATGCAACGACCTTTAAATGGAATGTGCAAGGCTGTGGGAATTTGCTTTGCAATATCCCAGCAGCTCTAACAGGAGATCTAAACTCTGAGAATTCTCGTAGCTTCCCCATATGCTCTACCGCCATGCCCTGAGCATGCTTTCCTTCTGGAATAACTCACTGACAGGCTTACTGCCTGAGCCCCGCAGGGCCTGTCCTCACCCCCACCCCACCCCCAGGGCCCTGGCACTGCCCCCATTCGGAGCACTCTCTTCTCCCGGGGCGGCAGCTGCTGCCACTGCCATCGTCACCCACAAAGCCCAGGTCCTGGCCGGGCCACCATGGGACTCCACGTGCCAGACTGTCCCCCGGCACGTCTGTGTGCCTGGCCCTCCAGCCAGTTGCTCGGTGCCAGGGCCCCTGGCAGCTCTCTGCTGCTCACAGGCACATTCCCTTGTCCTGCAGGATTTCACTTACAAAACACAAATTCCAAGATGAATGATGAAGAATTTCAAGATGGCAACCGCAGAGCAGTAAACACATGCTGAGTGACAGAAGCTCGTCAGGAAGGCCACATAGCATATGATCTGTGTATACGAAGCCCAGCCTCAAACTCAGGCAGCCAGCCTGGCTTTCCCTTGCCCGTTCCCCCCTGTGGTGCCACCTCCCATCAGCAGCCCCTCCGGGCCACGTCAGGTGGTGGCAGCTTCCTTTACCCTGTGTTCCCCGCCCCCCACCCGCTGTCGCCCAGGGCAGTCACCCCACCTGCTCCGTAGGTCCCTGCACATGGCAGGCCGTCCTCCCAAGTGGCCGCGCCCACTGCCTCCGTGGCTTTCGAGACTGTGACTCCATGGACCCTTGCGATCCATCCGAGCTTCTGATCCACGCCCTCTCTTGCTCCCAGTCAACATGCTGCCTGTCTTGTCAGATAAAGGACTGACATTCCTGGCATGAATGGGACCATGTGTCTCTTCCCACCCATGGCCCCGCCAGCCTCCCTGGGGGTAGCAGTGTCTGGAAGGGAGGGGTGCACACAACATTCGAAGAGACCAACAGTCTGGCAACGCAGGTATGGAACTTGGCATCAGCCCAACTGGAATCACGCAACCGTCGTCAGATTCAGTGGTGCCGTCCCCTGCCAGGCTCCGGGCACTTGGCACGCAGTGTTTCGGTTCACCATCCTGACAGTCATTGCCCCGTCACTCTCACAGCAGAGGACACAGACACGGCAGCCTGGTGTCACCCTGTCAGCAGCAGCGGAGCAGGAATGGAAACAGCGGGGCCCGACCGCTGCCTCTAGGTCCTAGGTGCCACTATTTTATTCGGAAGCCCTTCCCATCAGTCCAGGAGCCTCTAACTGCCATTCCGTTCTATTGTGAGCGGCCGATGCCACTCACCCAGGGATTGTAACGGTGGCTCAGGGCGGCTCCTGTGCCGCGCAGCCATGTTCTGAGTACTCGTGTTCAGGTGATGAAATAGCACCATTTGTGAAACTCATTACTGGCAGGTGAGCTGCACGTCTCTGAAAACATTGGTCAAGGTTATGTTTGCAAATGAGCCCCAAAGTGTCCTTTATAGACAACTAGAGGCCCGGTGCACGAATTTGTGCACGAATGGGGTCCCTCGGCCTGGCTGGCGATCAGGGCCGCTCTGGGCTGATCGGGGCAGGCCGGCCAGGGGGAAGGACCACAGGAGGTTGGCTGTGGGAGCACACTGACCACCCGGGGGCAGCTCCTGTGTTGAGCATCTGCCCCCTGGTGGTCAGTGCACATCATAGCTACCAGCCAGTCTTCCGGTTGTAAAGGTTGTTTAGGCTTTTATATATATCGATGAGGGCTTCTCGAACGGCCAGTTCAGACCTTGCTCCTCTGCAGTCTGAGACTCCACACAAACCTCCCCTCCCCAGAGTCGGGGCTGGGCTGCATTCGCAAGGCTAGACTCTAGAGCAGCAGTTCTCAACCTGTGGGTCACGACCCCTTTGGGGGGTCAAACGACCCTTTCACAGGGGTCGCCTAAGACCATTGGAAAACACATATATAATTACATATTGTTTTTGTGATTAATCACTATGCTTTAATTATGTTCAATTTGTAACAATGAAAATACATCCTGCATATCAGATATTTACATTACGATTCATAACAGTAGCAAAATTACAGTTATGAAGTAGCAACAAAAATAATTTTATGGTTGGGGGTCACAACAGGAGGAACTGTATTTAAAGGGCCAGAAGGTTGAGAACCACTGCTCCTTCCTTCTGCTCACTCTGGGGTTTTCTTGTTGCTCTCTTTCTAATTCTTTGAGTTGAAGAGTTAGATGATTTACTACCATTTTTTCTTGTTTTTTGAGATAGGCCTGTAGAGCTATAAACTTCCCTCTCAGGACTGCTTTCATTGTGTCCCATAGGTTTTGGATTGTTGTGTTTTCATTGTCATTAGTTTCCAGGATGTTTTTAATTTCTTCTTTGATCTCATTGGTAACCCAATCAATATTTAATAACATGCTATTCAGCTTCCAAGTGTTTGAGTATTTTGGGTTGTTTTTATTGTAGTTTATTTCTAATATTATGCCATCATGGTCTGAGAAGATGCTTTTTATGATTTCAATCTTCTTGAATTTGGGGAGACTTTGCTTGTGACCCAATATGTGGTCTATTTTTGAATCTGTCCCATGAGCACTTGAGTAGAATGTATATTCCGCGGCTTTGGGGTGAAGTGTTCTGAAGATGTCTATTAAGTCCATCTGATCTAGTGAGTCATTTAGGATTGCTGTTTCTCTGCTGATTGTTTGTCTAGAGGACTTATCCAGTGATGTCAGTGGTGTATTAAAGTCCCCTACTATGATTGTATTGTTGTCGATCTCTCCTTTGATATCTTCCAGGAGGTTTTTTATGTATTTGGGTGCTCCTGCATTGGGTGCATATATGTTTACCAGGGTTATATCTTCTTGTTGTATTGATCCCTTTAGTATTATGAAGTGGCCTTCCTTATCTCTGGTTATGGCCTTCACTTTGAGGTCTATTTTGTCTGATATAAGTATTGCTACCCCAGCTTTCTTTTCCTTTCCATTTGCCTGAAAGATATTTTTCCATCCCTTCACTTTCAGTCTGTGTGAGTCCCTTCTAATGAGGTGGGTCTCTTGTAGACAGCAGATGTATGGGTCATGTTTTTTTATCCATTCAGCCACTCGATGTCTTTTGGTTGGAGCATTTAGTCCGTTTACGTTTAAAGTTATTATTGAAAGGTACTTGTTTATAGCCATTTCTTTTTGTGTGTGGCTGTTTTCTTTCTGAGCTTTTTATTCCTTCTTTTTACACCAGTCCCTTTAGCATTTCTTGCATTGCAGGCTTGGTGGTGATAAACTCCCTTAGCCTTTTTTTGTCTGTGAAGCTTCTTATTTCCCCTTCAATTTTGAATGATAGCCTTGCTGGATAGAGTATTCTTGGGTTCAGTCCTTTGCTTTGCATCACTTTGTAAATTTCTGTCCATTCTTTTCTGGCCTGATGTGTTTCTGTTGAGAAATCATTTGATAATCTAATGGGAGATCCCTTGTATGTAACTTTCCGTCTCTCTCTTGCAGCCTGTAAGATTCTCTCTTTGTCCTGAACATTTGCCATGGTAATTATGATGTGTCTTGGTGTGGGTCTTTTCGGGTTCACCTTGTTTGGGACTCTCTGTGCTTGTGTGACTTTTTTCTTCCCCACCTCAGGGAAGTTTTCTGATATTATTTCTTCGAGTAGGTTTTCTAATCCTTGTTCATCTTTCTGTTGTTCTGGCACCCCTATTATTCGTATGTTGTTTCGTTTCATGTTGTCCCAAAGCTCCCTTAGGCTCTCCTCCTGTCTTTTAATTTTTTTCTCCAATTGCAGTACAGTTTGGGTGTGTTTTGCTTCCTTGTCTTCTAATTCACTAATTCGGTCCTCCGCTTCTCCTAGTCTACTGTTGATGCTTTCAATGGTGTTTTTTATTGCAGCTATATCGCTCTTCATTTCTTCTTGGGTCTTGCATAAGTTATTGATTTTTTCATCTGTTTCTTCTTGCTTCTTGCATAAGTAGTTGATTTTTTCCTCCATCCGGTTTATGCACGCTAGGACCCTTATTCTGAATTCTTTTTCTGTCATGTTGCATGCCTCTGTCTCACTTAGCTGCTTTTCTGGCGAGTCCTCCTTTTCTTTCCTTTGGGGGTTTCTTTGCCTACCCATGTTTGATCTCACTGACATATCTAGATGTTGAGTCGTTCAGTGGCTGCTCCCTGGGTGGCAGTGGCTCCTTGGGCTGTGGTTGCTCCTTGGGTGGTTGCGGTAGCAGCTGCTCCTCAGTTGGCAGCAGCTCCTCTGGTGGGTGTTGTTCACAGCTGTGGTGGCTCTTCTGGCTGGTGGGGGGAGGCTTCACGTACAGCTGCTGTTCCTCAGACAGAGGGTGTGGTGATCAGGAGGCTGCTGTTGCTTGGATCTGCTTAGTCCTGCCAGGTATTTAGGAGAGTGTTGAATTTCCCTGTGATACACTGTTCCTCCGTGTTGTAAATCACAGTCCTGATTTTAAAGCAGGCTGTATTTGTGATCCAGACTGCCTTAATTTGTGTTCACCTAAGAGTCAGTTTGTGGCTCAGCCTCTGGGTGGCAGTGTTTTGGGGTTGGCCTCTGTTAAATGGCATTTAAATATATAAAATAAATGTCAAAAATATAAATCTTTGTTTTACTATTTTTGCAAATATCAAAAAATTTCTATATGTGACACAGCACTAGAGTTAAGTTAGGATTTTTCAAAATGCTGACACACGGAGCTCAAAAGGTTCGCCATCACTGCTCTAGTGTACATATAAAAAATATTTATCCATGTATATATGGAGAGAGTCCTTTGATTAAATTTAAGAATATATATAATTGTCAGAACCTTAGAAACATTACATATGTGATTTTCTTTAAGTTCTTATGATGAGATCTCAAACTTATTCAACAGAGAACAGAATTGGCTTGCTTCACTCAAACCAAAGCAACTTCTCCCACTGACCCCCCTTACTGTTGCTCTTGTGTGCCCTGAAAGGAGCTAGCACTTTCCTCCACTATCTTGTTGTGACTTTCAGTAGCTAGCTGTCTTGTTGAAGTCCAACTCCTAATAAAATACTATATTAGAGAAGAACAAGGTAAGTCTTTAGGTGTTTCTGTGCTAGCAAAGAACAAGATGTCCTTCTCTTTGTTTCATTTTTATAAGTCCTTCAAGAGAAACTTTAAGTAAAAGTGTGTGTGGGTGTGTGTGTGTGTAGGTAGGTATATGTTTGTGTTGAGGTGGTGCAAAATTTTATAATGAAGAAAAAATAAATTATTGTCAATGGTATAAAGATGGTTAAATAGCAATATCATTGAAAATTAATAAGCTCCCATTAGCAAAGTTTCAAACACCCAAAAGTTCAAATAAACATGATTGTTTTGAATTATATAATAAAGTTTTTATAATATTAATACTGAAAGGATCCTGAAATCTACTGAAAAGTATAATTGATATACTATCTATTAGTAAAATATAACATTCATTTTCCTACATATATGCCTAAGATAGTAATTTGTTCATCATCACTCAAACATCTAATAAATGAAATGATATGCAGTCTCCTTATCTGAGCTCATGATGTCTAAAAGTGATCCCCCACCCCTCTCCCTCAGGGAAAGTGAGATATAGCTTCAATTCTAATACCAAGTCAGAATTTTTTTTACATAAAAAATTTTCTGGTCATATACTGACACTAATGTGTACACATACTAATTGTTCCACAAAAAAATCATGATGTCATTAGTATGAGGCTGTAATTGTATTTATCATATAACATTGACGCTTACCCACTAAAAACATAAACCATCTCCTTAACTTTATTTATCATTAGAGATATGAAAACCCATCTAGAGAAAAATTTAGAAGAAGAGCGTCAAATATTACTGCAGCAACAAAAAATATTTCGAAATCGAGCACGTAAATATTTCGTGGAGTCAAGCCGGAGAAAAAAGTAAGTAATTGTATTTTATTCAGAGTGTAGAAATTCAGTCTTTATAAAATAATAGTTCTTCTACTTTGTAGCATTTTATGAGCCTAAGTCATGACAACGCTTTATCTGTAAAACATTAATCAAGATTTAGGTGGCTTTGTACATTTCATAATTGTTTTTCTGCCTAAAGCACAAACATGGTGATGTAATATCTAGATTACTGACTCTGACCATAATCATCTTTTCTTGTCATAGAACTTGATTACAGTGTCATATGCACTTCTTAAAATGACTAAAATGTATTCTTTATTTTTATATAATTTCGCGATAAATTAAAAGATTACCAATTAATATTTAGTCTCTAATAGAATATAATTTTATTTTAATTTATTATTCACTTCTATATACTTTTTCTGTAAGAGCTATTCTCAGAAATATGATAATGGTGGAAATGTGATAAAAGAACTTTATAAATGACTGCCATAAAAGAGTTTTCTAGTATAAGCTGGAAAGTAAAGTAAAACCACCCAATCACTGCTTAACATTTTTCAAAATTTGTTTGAATTATTGGATTTTCTTAACATACAGTAAGTAAGCCATTTTTTATTATTGTTTTTGCTACCTTCTCTATATTCCTACAATACCCAAATGGCAGAAAAGCACTGGAGTTTATTAACTACATCATTAAGTATATGTTTTAAGTCCCGTTTCAGAAATACAAAATTGTTTGCTTATAATTTGTTTTTCTGGCATATGTTTCTTTGTATATTAACTCTTTCATTGCCTGGTGTACTTAAAATTATTTAATAAAACTTGTTTTTGTTTTGTATTTGTGTGCTTCTGTTTTTCTCCTATCTTTTAGCTCCTGAAATTTACAAAAGGTGCATGATAAATGTTTAATAAAGATGAATAAAAGGGTCATGGGCTTTGGAGTCAGAGATCTAGATTAAAGTCCTAGCTTCATGAGTTAGAGGAAGTTATTTAATCTCTCTAAGTCTCAGTTTCTCATTTATTATTTGAATTAATACCATCTATTTCAAGGGATTGTTATGTAGAACAAAAAAGGTAATATTATAGAGGAATCGTTGAGAACACAAATACTAGTAAAAGTAATTATCATGGTGTCTGTCACATAGTGCTTCTTTCCTGTTAAGCTTATTTATTTTGTTGATTAATAAATTAACATTTGTCCATTGTGTTTTCTAATAGTTGACTTGCTCTGTGAAATAGCAGGCTTTATATGTGGATTTGATTTTTTTATTTTAAATATGTTTTTATTGATTTCAGAGAGAGGAAGGGAGAGGGAGAAATAAAAACATCAATGATGAGAGAGGATCATCAATTGGCTGCTTCTGCACACCCCCTCCTGGGGATCCAGGCCGCAGCCCGGGCATATGCCCTGACCAGGAATCAAACCGTGACTCCCTGGTCCATGGGTTGACACTCAACCATTGAGCCACACCAGCCAGGATGGATTTGATCTTTAAACTTCCTACCTGTCTTCTCTCATCAAACATTTATATAAATTTGTATGTGGGAAATATTGATTTAAAATTCTAAAAGGCAGAACATTTTCCAGTACAATTTCATTATTTGTTATTTTTCAGTTATACTACAATGCTATGTAAAGACATAAAAATTTATTTTTTAGCCTGGCCAGTGTGGTGCAGTGGTTGAGTGTGGACCTATGAACCAGGAGGTCACAGTGCGATTCCCGGTCAGGGTACATGCCTGGGTTTTGGGTTTGATCCCCAGTAGGGGGGCATGCATGAGGCAGCCAATCAATGATTCTCTCTCATTATTGATGTTTCTCTCTCTTTCACTCTCCTTTTGTCTCTGAGATCAATAAAAATATATTTTTAATTTCTTTTTTAAACATTAATCATTTGTATCTATATTTCACCTTTTATAAAGGGGGTCAAATTATGTACACACTAATGAATTTTAAAATATGTATCATTATGGTCTTTTTGGCCTTCCTATTATCTATCCATTTATGCTTTACATCATCTAAGTTCATACTGTCCACTCACATTATGGTCACCAATTTGCGGGGGGAGGGGGGGGTTAAATATTTTTTTCTAGAGACAGTCTACTTTCATTATTTCTCAGTTATACTTTGACATTGTCAGTGCTATCCCTAGTAGTATTCAAAGGACAATGTTCATAGTACCAAGTGCTATTTATTTCCATTAATTGCTAAAAAAAATCTCACTCATTTGAGTTTTTTACTCCTTTTTTCTTTGCCAGTATTTTTCTTGAATGTTTTTACCATATTCTCATGGTTTCCACTCTCATATTCAGTGTCTATACAATGGAGTCCTTGTTTCCCTTTAAGACCGTTTCCCTTCATCAATAGGTACTGGTTACCTTTTAGGCCTAATGCACACTGGCATCCTGGGACTTCCCTTTACTGCTCTTAAGAGTTGGAGCCACACTTTCTTGCCTCCCATAGCATTCTTGTTTTCATTTTGTTTTATATCATTAGTTTGCTGGAGCACATCCTCAAGCAACTTTCTAAGATGCTGCTTTGTAGACCAAGTGATTTTAAGATACACAGACACATAAAAGAACTAATTTATTTCCTACATTGTTTTTAATTTTAAATTTTAGAACTATCTTTTAGTAAATAAATGAACAGGCATCTATTCATTTAACATAGTTGATTACCAATGATTAAACATAATATCAGGGAAAAATATTTTATTTTACCATTAAACTTTAGAAATGGCAATAGATTAAATGTGACTTCATGAAGAAAAGGTATTGTAATAAATTTTAAGAAGTAAAAATTCCAAAAGGAGTCTTCATACATTTTTTAAACAATATGATGTAAGCATATACAGATGATCAGAAAAATTTCTCTGTAACTAACTGTCAGAATAAGAGAGAAAAGGTCAGAATAGGCAAAATAGCCCCCCAAAAAAGAGAAGAGGAAACACTACCAAATAACAGATGAGGGACAAGCACTTGGGAAGAATCACTAAAATCTTACCTAATAATAGACAAACATGTAAATTGACCATACCTTCGCTACGCTAACCAGCCAATCAGGAGAGTATGCAAATTAACCCAACAAAAATGGTGGTTAATTTGCATATGTAGGCTCCAAGGGGCGGAGCGAAGACGGAAGACTGAAGGCGGCTCCGGCCAGGGTGAAGGCCTGGGTCCTGGGTGCCAGAGGAAAACCGGTGCCAGCAGCCAGGAGAAGGGAAGGCCTATTGCACGAATCTCTTCATGCAACAGGCCTCTAGTATATAATAAAAAAAGATTCCTTTAAATATCCTAAAGGCATAAAAAACTACCTAGAGAATCATGAAATGAATTATTTTGTGAACATGAAGTAGGGGATAGCTGCATTACCTATTAGAATGACAAAGTTTGGAGTTGCCCATAAAGCGGAAAAAAATGTACCCTTATAATAAATAGGAAGGAATTATACTTTAAACAATAAGTCATATTTGTCAAACCACCATAAATGAATATATGGTATAAGCTAAAAAATATAAATTGATTCAAATAAATTTAGATATCATAGGTTTAAATATCTGTGAGTATATTATTGATAATATATTAAAGAAAAACTTTTCTGCCCAATCTAAAGAAATTAAACTCTATCCTTAGGACTCTGAGATGCTGTTGAAATAGTAAAATAGAAATGTCATGATCAAATTTATATTTTAGCTCATTATAGCAACGAGGTGGAGGATGACTTGAAGCATAGGCTATAGGCAAAGAGAAGAGGCAAAAAGCTGTTATAGTGATCTGAGGTAGAGTTGGGTTTGAGTAGATAGAGTCAAAAGGAGTCAAAGATCAATTATGGGTGGTGCATGAACAGCATTATCATAAATGGAATACTTATAGATTATACAAACTTTATTTTAACATTTTAATATAAATCTTTTTAAATTACAATGTATATTTCTATAATCTTTTATACAGATTATGATAAATGTAGTTTGATCTTTTCTTCTTGCACTGATACTCATTATTGTGAGGATCAAATATTCTACTCTGTTATATTACTAGTATTGTCTTGCCCTTGAGCTGTTAAGCTTTTTTAGTTTACAATAGCAGCCTCTGACAGGTATTCTTGGTGAATTCTTTCAATCAAAAATTTTCTCCCTCTGTCCTGGCCAGTTTATTGGAACAGCATCCTGTTCACAAAAAGGTGGCCAGTTTAATTTCCGGTGAGGGCACATAGCCAGCTTGCAGGTTCAATCCCCATCAGGACATGTACAACAGGAGGCAACCAAGCGATGTTTCTCACGTCCAAGATTCATTCATATTCTTTCTCTCTCTCTCTCTCTCTCTCTCTCTCTCTCTCTCTCTCTCTCTCCCTCTCTCTCCCTCCCTCCCTTCCTGTCTCTAATATCAATTTTAAATAATTTTAAATTTTTCTCCATTAGCTGTAATTTTTTAAATTAAAGTCTTTATTTTAAGATAATTGTAGATTCACATGCAGTTTTTAAAAATAATATTGTAAGATCCCATAATAACCTTTATTCAATGTTTCAGAATGGTGAAATCTTGCAAAACCTATAGCTCAGTCTCACAACCAGGATGATGACATTTATACATAGTCAAGATACAGTACATTTCCATCACCACTAAGATTCTGCACATTGTCCTTTTATAGCCAAACCTACTTCCCTCCCACACCACTCCCCTGGAAATCACTCATCTGTTCTCATTTCTAGAGGTTATATAAATGGGGTTATACTGTGTGTAACCTTTCAGATTGGCTTTTCTTACTCAACACAATTCCCTGGGATTCATCCAGGTAGTTATTTCTTTTATTTTTTTCTCCTTAAATATATTTTTAATTTCAGAGATGAAGGGAGAGGGAGAGAGAGATAGAAACACCAATGATAAGAGAATCATTGATCGGCTGCCTCCTGCATGCCCCCTACTGAGGCTGGAGCCCACAATCCAGGCATGTACCCTGACTGGGGATCGAACCGTGACCTTCAGTTTCATAGGTCAATGCTCAACCACTGAGCAACACTGGCCAGGCAGTAATTCATTCTTTTTTATTGTTCAGTTTTAATCCATGATATAGATGGACTGTAGTTTATTTAACCATTTGCCCATTGTAGGACATCTAGGTAATTTCCAGTTTGGGGTTACAGTGAATAAAGCTGCTATAAAGATTCATGGATAGGTTTTTGTGTGAACACAAGGTTTTATATCTCTGGGATAACCAAGAATACAGTGGTGGTATGTTTAGTGTTGTAAGAAAATGCCAAACTGTTTTTTCAGTGTGACTGAACTCACCAGCAGTATAAGAGTCATCCAGTTTTCTAATCTTCACTAGCATTAGTGTTGTCTACTTTTTATTTTAACCATTCTTATAAGTGTGCAGTAATATCTCATTATGGTTTTAACATTCATTTCCCCAATGATTAGTGAAACAATATCTTTTCATGTACTTATTTGCCATCTGCCTATTCTCTTTTAATGAAATTTCTCTTAACATCTTTTATCTATTTTCTAGTTAAATTATTTGCTTTTTTACAGTTGAGTTTTGATAGCTTTATATATTCTAGATACTAGTCCTTTGTCAGATAAGTGGTTTGCAAATATTTTCTACTGTGCTAACGCTTATCTTTTTATATTCTTAATTTGGTTTTTCTCAGAGCAAAAGTTTTTCATTTTTAGGAAGTCCAGTTTATCAGTTTTTATTTTTATTTTTATAGTATAATTATCAAAAGATAATTGTAGATTCACATGCAGTTTTTAAAAATAATATTGTAAGATCCCATAATAACCTTTATTCAATGTTTCAGAATGGTGAAATCTTGCAAAACCTATAGCTCAGTCTCACAACCAGGATGATGACATTTATACATAGTCAAGATACAGTACATTTCCATCACCACTAAGATTATACTTTTGATTTCAAGTCTGAGCTCTTTGCTTGGCCCTGGATCCTGAAGATTTTCTCCTATGTTTTTTCCTAGAAGTTTTACAAACTTTTTATAGCTTATCCTATATAATAAAGAGGTAATATGCAAATTGACCCTCATACCCTCACAAGATGGCGGCCTACAACCAGGCTGGCAGGGTGGTTAGTGAGGGACGACCAAACAACTGAACAAGCAGGCTGCATGGGGCGACCAGGCCAGCAGGGGGATCAGTGAGGGACGACCAAATGACTGAACAAGCAGGCTGTGAGGGGCAACCAGGCCAGCAGTGGGGGCCTCTTGGGGGCAACCAGGCCAGCAGGGGGTCCATTTTGGGTGACCAGGCTGGTGGAGGGTACAGTTGGGGGCAGCCAGGCAGGCAGGGGGGGCAGTTGTGGGTGATTAGGCTGCTGGAGGGCAATGAGGGGCAACCAGGCTGGCAGAGGGGGCAGTTAGGGGCAATCAGCCCGGCACGCAAAGGCAGTGAGGGGCGATCAGGCCAGCGGGGGGGGGGGCAGTTAGGGGAACCAGGCAAGCAGGCAGGTGAGCGATTAGGAGCCAGTGGTCCAGGATTGTGAGAGGAATATCCAACTGCCAGTTTAGACCCGATCCCTGGGATCAGGCCTAAACCGGCAGTCGGACATCCCCCAGGAGGTCCCAGATTGGAGAGGGTGCAGGTTGGGTTGAGGGGAGCCCCCCACCATGCACGAATTTCATGCACCAGGCCTCTAGTAGGTTTATAAACTATATAAAGTTTATAGTTTCATAGTGATATATTTTAATTTAACTTTTATATAAGGTATGAGACTTAGGTCAAGGTTTTTTGTTTTGTTTTGTCTATGGATATCCAGTTAGTCTAGCATCATTTGTTGGAAAAGCTATCTTTCCTCCATGAATTCTTTTTGCACCTTTTCAAAAACCAGCTGAGCATATTTGTGTGGGTTTAGGTCTGGGTTCTCCATTCTGTTAATTTTTATGTCTATCCCTCTACCAATACTACACAATTTTGATTTTATATATATATATATATATATGGTAAATCTTCAAATACAATAGACTGATTCCTCCCACTTTATTCCTCTTTTTCAAAATTGGTTTAGATATTCTCATTTGTTTGCCTTTCATATAAAATTTAGAATAATCTTGTCAGTACTTGCAAAAAGTATTGCCTAGATGTTTCTAGAAATTCCATTATTACCTGTATATCTATGTGGTGTAGGGAGGACTGACATCTTTTCTATGTTTTCTCCTAATAAATCTACTGAGTTTTCATTTCAGTTGTATTTTTTAAGTTTTAAAATTTCCATTTGGGTAGTCTTTATATATTCTATTTATTTTTGAGACCTATTTTTTTCATTTGCAAACATGTCCATAGTTGTTCATTGAAGCATTTTTCTCATGCTTCAAAGATTTTATCAAGCATTTACAATTTTTGTCAGATAGTTCTAACATCTCTATCATCTTGATTTTGGCATCTTTAGATTATCTTTTACATTCAGTTTTAGATCTTCCTAGTTCTTGGAATGACAAGTGATTTTCTTTTGAAATCTGGACACTTTTGTATTGTGTTATAGACTCTTGGGCTTATTTAAACCTTCAGCTTTAGCTGGCTGTCTTTGGCACTGTGCCAACATAGAGAGAGAGATTAGGAGAAACCACCTCATTGCTAGGTTGGTTGGGGGAGGGGCTCTTTATTACTGCTGATCAGTAGTGGGAGTGCTAGCTCTTCACATGGTCTCCATTGACACCCTGGTGGGAATATTCTCATTTTAAAATGTAATATTTTATTCTTAAAAACATTTTTTCTCCAATTGCATTTTTTAATTTGAAACAGTGATAGTTTATCATATTTTAAAATTTCTTTAATTTCTAATTATCTCAAAAAATAATTGAATTTTAAACTTAAATATGATCATATGTCCAGACAGTTGTAACTACCTAAATCTGAAATGTGGCTTCATCCACAAAGAAAAAAATGCATCACAAAAGGCCAGCTCCCCAGTCTTGCCTGTGTCTCCTATGACCTTGAGTACTCTTAATACTGCTTGAGTTCTATTGTTAAAGAAAGTTGTGGCCATGATGGTTATTTCTGTGGTAGCAGTTGTCACTTCCCCTCTTTCATTTTTAATTTTATTTATTTGGGTCCTTTCTCTTTTTTTTTCTTCATGAGTCTGGTTAAAGGTTTATCAATCTGGTTTGTCTTTTCAAAGAACTAGCTCTTAATTTCATTGATCTTTTGTATTATTCTTCTAGACTCGTGTTTATTTTCATTGTGATCTTTATATTTCTTTCCTTTTATTCACTTTGGGCTTTGTTTTTTTATCTTTTTCTAGTTTCTTTACATGTAAGATTAGATTGTTTATTTGAGATTTTTCTTGTTTCTTGAGGTAGGCCTGTATTGCTATGAATTTTCCTCCTAGGACTGCTTTTACTGTGTCCCATAGATTTTGGGTTGTTGTATTTTCATTTTCATTTGTCTTAAGGTATCTTTTTTGTTTTGTTTTGTTAATCCCAAGGATATTTTCCCATGGATTTTTAGAGAGAATAGAAGGAAGGGGGAGAGGTACAGAGAGAGAAACATCATTGATGTGAGAGAGTCACATTGATTGGTTGCCTCCCACATGTGCCCCAACCAGGGCCAGGATCGAACCTGCAAACAAGGTACGTGCTCTTGACCGGAATCAAACCTAGAACCCTTCAGTCTGTGGGCTGACACTATCCACTGAGCCAAACTGGCTAAAGGGGCTCAAAGTATCTTTTGATTTCTTCCTTAATCTCATTGTTAACCCATTTATTGCTTAGTAGTATGTTTTTTAACCTTCATTTGAGTGCTTTTCCGTTTTATTCTTGTAATTGATTTATAGTTTCATACCATTGTAGTCGAAAAAGATGTTTGATATTACAGTCTTCTTAAATTTCTTGAGACTTGTTTTGTGTCCTAACATGTGGTCTATCCTGGAAAATTTTCCATGTGAACTTGAAAAGAATGTATATTCTGGGGCTTTGAGTGAAATACTCAAAAGTATCAATTAAATTCATCTAGTAGAATATGTTATTTAAGGCTGCTATTCCCTTGTTGATTTTCTGTTTGAAAGATCTATCCATGATATCAATGGTATTTTAAAGTCCCATAATATAATTGTATTACTGTCAATCTCTTTCTTTATGTCTATCAATATTTGCTTTGTATATTTAGATGCTCCTATGTTGGGTGCATAAATGTTTACAACAGTTATATCCTTTTGTTGCAATGATCTCTTTATCATTTGGTATTATCTTTGTCTTTTATTATAACCTTTGTTTTAAAGTCTATTTTATGTGATATAAATAGTGATACCCAGCTTTTTTATTTCCAATTGCATAAAATATCTTTTTCTATCCCTTTATTTTTAGGCTATACGTATCTTTTTATCTGAATTGGGTCTATTGTAGACAGCATATACATGGATGTTGTCTTCTTATTCATGCTACTACCCTATGTCTTTTGATTGGACATTTAAATCTACTTATATTTAAAGTAATTATTGATGTATACACAGTTATTACCAGTTTATTATTCATATTTATATTCCTTTTTTAATCTTCCTCTTCTTTAAAAAGTCCCTTCAATGTTTTTTGTAATAATAGTTTGGTGGTGATAAACTTCTTTAGCTTTTTTTGGTCTGGGAAGTTCAATTTAAATGATAGCCTTGCTGGGTAGAGTAGTCTTAGTTGTAGGTCTCTGGGTTTCATCACTTTGAATATGTCATCCCAATCCCTTCTGGCCTGCAAAAGTTCTGTTAAGAAATCAGCTGATAGTCATATTAGAGGTCCCTTGTAGTTAACTGTCTTTCTCTTGGTGATTTTAAGATTCTCTTTTTGTCTTTAACCTTTCCCATTTTAATTATGATGTGTCTTGGTGTTGGTGTTTTGGGGTTCATCTTGTTTTGGACTCTTTGCTTCCTGAACTTATATGTCTTCTTCCTTCACTGGGTTAAGGACGTTTTTCAGTACTTCTTCAAATAGGTTCTCGATCCCTTGCTCTCTCTCTTTTCCTTCTGGTACCCCTATGATGAAGATGTTCTTACACTTGATGTTTTCCAAGAGGTCCTTTAAACCAGCGGTCGCCAACTGGTGGTCCGTGAGGTCTGAAAGGTTGGCGACTGCTGCTTTAAACAATCCTCATTTTTTAATTCTTTTTTTCTTTTGGCTTCTCTGATTAGGTGTTTTCTGCTGCCTTGTCTTCCAAATTTCTAATTAAGTCCTTTGCTTTATCTAATTTGATATTGATTCCTTTTAGTGTAGTGTTCATTTCAGTTATTGTATTCTACATTTCTGGCTGATTCTCTTTGTTATGGTTTTTATGTCCTTTTTATACTATTGAAGTTCTCACTAAGTTCGTTGAGCATTATTTTAACCATTGTTTTGAACTCTATATCTGGTAGATTACTTGCCTCCATTTCATTTCACTCTTTTTCTGGAGATTTCTCCTGTTCTTTCATTTGCAATGTTTCCTTTTCTCCCCATTTTGACTGTCTCTCTGTGTTCATTTCTATATATTTTGTGAGTCTTTTATGTCTCCCATTCTTGGTATCATGGCTTTATGATGTAGGTGTTCTATGGGGCCAAGTGGTACATGTCCCTGATCACCTGAGCCAGGTGTTTCAGGAGTGTCCCTTTTGTGGGTTATGTCTGCTCTTCTTTTAAGTTTTTCCTTGTTTGTCTTAATTTTTTCATTTGTTGCTTCCAGTTTTGTATTCCATATGAGTGAAAGTCATATGGTTCTTGACTTCTATATCTGATTTATTTCACTTAGCATGATATTCTCAAGATCCATCCATGTTGCTGCAAATGGCAGTATTTTATCATTTTTATGGTTGAATAATATTCCATTGTATATATGTACCACATCCTATGTATACCATCATCTATCCAAGGACACTTCAGTTGTTCCCATGTCTTAGTCACCATAATTAATGCTGCAATGAACATAGTGGAGCATCTATCTTCGCATATAGATACCAAATGTTTCTAACATTATTAGCTAAAAAAAACTCTTTTCCTCATTGAATGGTTTTGGCACCCTTCTTGTAAATCATTTGACCTTGCAAAGGTTTATTTCTTGGCTCTATACTCCATTGGTCTGTGCATCTATCTTTATGTCAGTACTACAATGCTTTGATTCCCATAGATGTTAGGAAGTTTTTAAATCAGAAAGTATAAGACTTTTGTCATTGTTCTTTTTCAATAAAATTTTGATTATTTGGGGTCCCTTGTGATTACATATGAATTTTAGGATGTATTTTTTATGTTTCTGAAAAAAAAATCATTGGGATTTTGATAAGGATTGTCACTTTGGGTAGTATTGACATGTTAACAACATTAAGTCTGCCAATCCATTAACGTGGGATGTCTTTCCATTTATTTTGTGTGTGTGTGTGTGTGTGTGTGTGTCTGTGTGTGTGTGTGTGTGTGTGTGTGTATGTATGTTTTAATTTCTTTCAGCAGTGTTTTGTAGTTTCAGTATACAAGTCTCTCACAACCTTGGTTAAGTTTTTTTTCTAAGTATTTTATTCTTTCTGATGCTATTGTAAGTTGAATTTTTAAAATTTCCTTTCCAGATTGTTTGTTGTTAGTATACAAAAACACAACCAATTTTTGTATGTTGATTTTGTATCCTACTGTATTTGTTTAATTAGTTTTAACAGTGTTTTCATAGAATCTTCCAGTGTTGAATCAAGTGGTAAAAGTAGGCTTCTTTGTCTTGACATGGAGGGATTATTGAAGGAGTTTGTTTGGAGAGGTAAAAATCTTCTCTCTCTCTTGTGGCACTACACTACAACCTCCTACTTACCACAGGGGTTAGACCACTTGAAGATCAATAGCCCTACTTCCCAGAAATATAGTTCTACAACTCTGAGTTATTTAGACTGGAATAATGCCCCAACCAGTGGATGCTTTGGAAAGATAGTTACTAGTAACCTAGAACACTAAAAATCTTAAAGATTAGTTCTAACCAACCACCCCTATCACCATGCATTCCAAGAGGCTTCTCTACCAGTGAGTTGCAGGCTTGCTTTTTTTATTTTTCTCATTATCCAGCAAATAATAATTGAAACACACACATATTTTTCAAAAATTAATTCTTTGAAACAGTTTAAAATACAGTTTAAATTAGATAACATGAACTTAAGTGCCCAGGGGCAATCAAAAATAAATAAAATGTGAATGTTAAGAAAAATAGGGAATGGTAAGGATTACAGATAGGTGTTTATAGCCATAAGTGAATAAGAGTCCAGGGATGCCAAGTCTTCCACACTTTCAAGAGAGGTTAGAAATCAAGATTTTCATGTAAATTGTCTGGATTTTTAGCACAATTCAGACTTAACATGGCAGCCAATTTTAAATTTTTGGTCTAAAAGAAAAAGAGAAATATACAGTATTTCCTTGACTGTCTTATAATTTGCAAGACTGCTTCTTTCACCAATGAATTAGTTCTTCACATTACAGAAAATAAGGTAGCTTTTTAGAAAAGAATTTTTCTGCAGCAGAACTTGGGAGGTAGGAAATTAGAAAGAGCCTCATTGTAAAGACTTCTCTTTGACCTGGATAAAGTTCTGAAATTACCACTTACAAAGCTATTTAAATTTTTTGCCAATGGCTTTTTTAAAATGCTAGATGTGTTGTTTCTAAGTCAGTAAAATTTTTAAATATATAGGGTGCCCCAAAAATGTATACATACTTTAACAGCTGGTAGCTCAATTTTGATAATGAAATGTATTTTAATAAACACTGCTTTTATAATTATTCAGAGTGTGTGTATACATTTTTTGAGACACCCTATATTACTAGTATATAATGCATTGTTTTGAAACTATTTTCTGTGTTGAGATTTTTAAAACTTATTACCTAATTCTGCTATCTTCTTTATGTTTAAATTTAGATATTTTGAAGAGAAACAAAAAGAACGAGAAGAAAGAGAACACCAAATTAGAGAACAAATACTTCAACAAAGAAAAGAGAAGTTTGAAGAAGTTACTGAAAATTTCCAGCGGGCCCATATCCCTCTTTCACAGCGGAGGAGAGCAGGTATCTTAATTTCTAGAATAATATGAGAACAAAAATGAAAGCTATAATCACATTTGACTTGAGTAGATGATAAAATAATAAAGAGACAAAGTAGAAATTTAAATTAAAAAGACTAGTATCCCTTTTTAAGTAATAAGACTTTAACCAAATGAAAAATTGCAATTTAATTTAGGTTTAATTTGGAGAATATTTTGTTGGCTGTATTAGTAAATTTTGAATTTTCACAAGTTTGATTCTACTTTATACTGGCTTAAATGTTTTGTTATTTTTAAATCTGATCTAATAAATAGCTTTATAAAAGGAAAATTTAACATTTAGGTTCAGTAAATTAGTGTCACATTTATTCTGGCATTTATTCACATGTTACTCAAATTCATATTTGAGAGACTGGCAAAATAAAAGGAAAGTCTACACAGTGATATAATCTAACAATCTAAGACCTGGAATCAATTAAGAATTTAAATGTGATTGTGGTTGATTCTTTGGTATCCATCTACATTTTTTATACCTTAAATAATAATATGGAATTAACAACAAACTGTCAAAGCTTCAGAAAGAAAAGGGATAGGCAGCATCTTTATGTGTTCGCCAAACATATGTTATACCTGGGCTAAGCACAACTATAGAGAAATCTAATTGTACTCTACCATTAAAGATCTCACAGCTTATTTTGGAGCTGAGAATAATATAAACATTGAAAAATAAATATAGTGATAATTGCTATGGTAGCAGAATGTATTATAAGAACATAGAAAAAACACTAACCCTATACAGGAATATCAAGGGCATCATCCCTGGAAAAATAACTTAATTTTAACCTTAAAAAATAAGCATTTTGCCAGGCAAGAGAAACCAAACCAAAAATTTAAAAAAAAAAAAAACTTCCCAGACAGAAGGAATAGTTTTTACAAATAAATTATGTATTGCAGTATATCTGAAGCATAGTATGGTGGAGAGGGGGAAGAGAAGAGAAGTGGTTTTGAGGCTAGAAAAATTTTAGTTGGAACCAATTCTCAAAGAACACTGTATGCCATGGTAGGAATTTCATCTTTCTCCAGAATGCAATCAACTTAATGTATTTTAACTGAAATGCAAACCATTATTGTGCCAGTAAGAAATATTGCTGTCAGTAAGGGCAACTAGTAATACTACTAAAAATAATAATAGCTTAAAGGTGAAAGGGATTCATTTTTCTCTTGTATATTATGAAAGCCTGAGGTTGTTTTGATGATTATGCGGTGTCACTAGTAACCCAGACTCCTTCTGTCCCTCAGCTCAACCATCCTTAGTATGTGGTTTATATCTTCACTCTCATGGTTACATGGTAGCTTCTGGAGCTCCAGCCATCATCAATGCTATTGGCAAGGAAGAAGGAAGAAATGTAAAGGCCAAAAGGCTATACCTCTGAGCTACCTTTAAATTTTTTATATGTCCATCTGCAAGAGAGACTGAAAAAAAATTTTATGTGTTTATATTGCCACCCCTAACAATATAGAGTCTATTGCCAAGGAAGAAAGGAAAAATTGATATTAGGAAGGAAATTAGGGGTCCCTGCTACAATTAGATATATTTGTTAGAAAGATAATTACAGTTACCACATGGAAGATGGATTGAAGTAGAGACACTAAAATAGGTAGAGTAGAGATTATTTTAATATTTGAGGCAAGAGATGCTAAGCTACTAAATTAAAGCACTTCACTGGATATGGTAATAAGAGGTAATATATTCAGGATATATAATCAGTACATTGAATTTGAGCCTCACATGACTCATTCAAATGGGGAAATCAAATCAGCAACTAGAAATATGGGCCTGAAATTTAAGAAAAAGATATGGAATTGAAATGTATATTTAAGAGTCACTAATGAGTAGATATATATAGTTGATAAATGAAGCCATAGGAAAGATAAGCTAAATAACAGAGTATAAACCAAAGACTGAGTATAGGGCCTAAAATAAAGTCTTTATACACACTATTACATTTACTACAGGTAGAGCAAGAAAAACTAAAAGTGGATTTTGAGAAGTAGTTATCAAGAAAGGAAGTGCCAATCAAAAGAAAGCAAAGAAAATAATGTATATGAAGACAAAAGAGGAGGTAGTTTTAAGAGAGAAGATATAATCATTTGTGTCAAATGCCTCAGAGAAGTAGTTACCACTCATGAATATTGTTTGCTTCAAAAAGGGTGCTATCCAAGCGTCTAGTTACAAAGAGTCAAAAGAGTTTTTGCAAAAACAAATTATATGCTTTCATAAAACCTGTATTTATCCTTGACTTCCAGGATATATTAATTGTAAAATCAAGGCCCAGATCAGTATACATAATATTTTGCCTTCTATGTGAAAAAGGGGAAAATTCCAATATATTTACATAAAGAGACAATGAAAGAATATATGAATGAGCAATGAGAGTAAGCTGCCAAATGTGTATCATATATTCTTTATTTCTGAATATGAATATATTACCTGTACAAAATATTAATAATTTAAGAAAATTCAGTGCTATCAATGAAGAACAAAACTATGTAAGACCGCTATTGGCCTATGAGTTTAGTTTATCATGTATGCATGATAGCTGACTCTTTCCCATGCTACAAAAGAAGGATGACAAATTGATGGTTTCAGTGAGGTCAGAAAATTGTTAGAGGGAGAATATGAGAGTAAAACAATGGCACTAGTGGGTTAAATGAAATAATAACACCCTAATACACAGTAAGCACTCAAAAAACGAAGGCTTATATTATCCTCAGCAAATGAGAGGTAGTTACTGGGAGGTCATAAGATAACAACAAAAGTAGTAATGGTGGTTGTAAATTGACCTAAGTTAGTTTTTAAGTTGTCTTTGATAGACAAGTGGTACAAGTTAATAAAAGCAAATCTCAGACTATCATCTAGCATGACTAGTCATTAACAAAGCAGATATAAAACAATTTATACAACTTTTTCAGTAAATTCAAGGAAGTCCCAGTTCTCTGTCTTTTTAGGTTCTCTGACTGCACCTTAAATGAAAGGTCCTTACACAGCCACATTCCAGAGACAGAATTCTATGCCTTCTGGTATTGGACATCAAAAATGTTCCTATATTAACGGCTGGACACCAGACTGGTTAGAGATCAAACCTGAAATGCCATTTGTAACGTAAAGAGTATAGACCTCCCTAGATTCTTATTCTTTGTTCATGCAAGGGTTGGGACTGATTAAAATGTTTAGGCAAATCCACTTGTTTTGAATGCCTTTAATTTCAACAAAGAAAGCCCATATTAAATATTCATCAGGCTACTCAAAAGGCTATTATTTTTTACTAATAAAAATCCATTTTGGACATTGATTATGCTAATTAGAAAAAGCTATAGCTTGATAGTACCTGCCTCAAGAGGACTGGTCCTTTATGATTAGAATATCCAGCAAACCATTTCATAATTGTGTTTTGGTCACTAGTATATTATGCTATTACTCCTTGATTAGGGAAATGGACTATCTCTGGAGTTCAAGTTTGAACTAATCCATACATAATAATATACTGGTTTTGCTTAAGCATTTTAGGGTAAATAACAAACATTGTAATAAGGGAAGTTTGATGACATGGGTTTTTCAAAGGAGAAAGCAGGAAAGACAGTGTGGAGGTGCCAAGATTTGAATTATAGGTAGTATGTAATCAGAGAAAAATCATGTCTTAAGAGAGTTTCAGGAGAAACAATATACTTAAAAGACAGCTGTGTTTCGCCAGGCCAGTGTAGCTCAGCGGTTGAGCACCAGCCTATGAACCAGGAAGTCACAGTTCAGTTCCCAGTCAGGGCTCATCCCCAGATTGTTGGCTCGGGTTGTGGGCTCAAAGCCCAATAGGGGACTTGCAGAAGGCAGCTGATCAATGATTCTCATCATTGATGTTTCTATTTCTATAAAGAGATTGTTGAAGATGCAGTAATTCTGAACTATTTGATTTTTATTATCCCCTTACTTTTTCAAAAACCAGTGCCTCCATTAGAAGAGGCCCTCAAACAAATTCAAGAATCCAACTTAAAAGTAAACTTTCCCTCTTCCCACAGACCAACAATAAACTTGAGGTAAGTAATTTATTATCATGTGTAATTATTAATGTATAATAATTAAATAAGTCTCTAGTTGCTGAGTTTATAGGCCTTTTCATCAGTTACTCCTCGCTCCTTAATTACTATTTTATTTTCACAGATTAAATTAAGGTTAAGTGGAATATAAATATTTTGCTTCAAGAATAAGGCAGAATTTTAGTTTGTTGTCTTGGAATTACAATGCTGCTTAGGTTGAATAATTGTCTTTGGAAACTATCATCAAAACCATTTTTAAATATTGATATTGGTTATTCATCTTTGCCAAGATGAGAAAATTGTGTTGAATTATAGTGATATAATTTTAAGTAAAAGGAGTAACTCTGTGGTTAGAAATGGGTTTTTCCTCACTGAAAATCTTTCCTTGGTGTCTTGAAAAAGCTACAGTGTCTCCTGCTTCCTCTCCAGGTTAGCTTAAATGTGTCATCTAGAAGCAATAAGATGGCCAACCAACACAGTACTCTCTGACATCCTATATTTCCCATTTATTTATTAGAAATGTTTGTTGGAGCTACTACATGCATAACACTAGGTCAAGAATTGTAAAGGGGATATGGAAAAGTATAACAATGTAAAATACAATCATTATATAAACTAGGAGAGAAGTGAATGCTTCAAAAGTATAGAATAGTACCAAACAAGTAATGATAATAATATTTAATAATTATTTACTAGAGACAGCTACATTTCAGGCATAAATTATGTTAATATTTTACCTGTACCTGATGTCATTTACTAAAGTACTTCCATTTTTAGAATACCTGTGGCCAATAGTTTCCTTGATCAGAGCTAGGAACAATTAAATTATCCTCTCAGTCTTCATTGTAGTTCAGGCAAGACCTCATGGAATAGGAGGAGACTCTTCGGCAAAGCTTTGAAGAAAATAAGAGTTAATCATTAAACAAGAGGATGGATGTCATTCCAGACAGAGGGATGAACATGTGCAAAGGCCAAGAGTAAGGAAAGATGTGGTCTGGGAGTAAGAGCATGGCTGAATAATAGAATGCAAAATAACAATAGCTTGGCTAGATATGGGATTGGTGAGGTAAATACATCTGCATGCTTAGAAATATAAACTTCATCCTGAAAGTTTAAGAGATGCTAATGAAGTATTTTAAACCAATGGGTGATAAGATCAACTTTTCTTTTTTAACATATTCCAATTTATTGTGAACAAGTGTGGATAATGGATCGAAGATGACCAAAAAAAAGGCTATTTCATCATATCTATTGGATCTAAAGCTCAAGAGAAAGACCTACTAGTAAGCTTAAGATATGTGAAGCTAACACAATGAATGAGATCAACCATGGAGAATTATGTGCTGTGATAACAAGACTAGGATAAAACACTAAAAAACAGCAACATTTAAGAAATGAAAAAATAAAAGAGAAGCCTGCAAAGAGGAATAGAATGGATAATATAGGACTAGAAGAGGGTGGTATCATGGAATTAAAGAAACAGTTTATGAAGATCAAATTGTTTCTAGGGAACCAATAACAAAAAGTTACATCTTCCAAGATCCTGGCAGGAAACAGGTGGCACATTTAAAAGGAATAACTGAAAAGAGGTTAATAAAGGGACTAGGAAACCAACTAAAGATGCTGAAGCACCCATGGAAGTGACAACAAGTCAGTATGACCATCACAGACCTGAACTATAGAAGAGGGCTGCCAGACAGCACCTGCAGTCCTAGTAGAGGAACATTGCCACTGTTAAACCAAGCGCAGCAGAGAGGAAGCCACCAGAATAATTATCAATTGTCACCCTCCCATTTCTTGCTAGTGTCTTCCATTGGCCAAACTCAGCCATAAAACAAAAGCCAGGGATCACTTGGTCTCTGCCAAGCAGAGACAAGTGGAGAGGTGAATCTGAGGGAGCAAAGAGAGAATATCCAGCACAGATGTGTCACTATATTCCACAACAAAATAGTCACACTGGCAGCCTTTGTCAGAGCAATTTTATTGGAGGGATGGGGACAGAAAAGAGATTGCAATGAGTTGTAAAAAAAATAGAACAAGAAAGTAACGATAACGAGTGTAACTTGGCTGTGAAATGAAAAGAGTGATAGAACAATAGCCAGACAGAATGGAAATGTGTATGATATATGGTCCTCTCTCCAAGAAAGTTTTGCAGTTAAGTTATAATACCATGCAATGATAATTACATTATAATACATGTGTAATACCATGTAACGGGGGCTGTTACAGAAATATTAGCATAGTAATAAAGTACAAAATTTACAGTTGGGAAGAGGACTTAAAGGATGCGTATGAATTGTCTAATAAAGAAGCATAGGTTGAGTTTAGGCATGTTTAGGCCTACAGTGTTATAAAGGGCACCAACCTTAAGGAAGTAAAACTGTTCAGAATGGCAGGACTGCAGGATATGTTGCTGGTAGAACAGGAGATGATCTAGAATGCAAATTGGGATCAGATTTTAAATACTTGTGTTGGCTAGGAAGCAGGGAGTGTTAAATTCCTCTTTATTATTTTAGAAAGCTTATTGGTATGGATGTTGGAGAATGAAAAGGATGGAGAGGAACTGGGGGCAAGGAGACCAGAAAAAAATTAATGGAACAATCCAAGGGATTGATTATTACTGCCTAAACTAGAATAGTACTATCTTTATAAAGAATAAAAATATTTTGAATAGTTAGGAGAAAAGGATGAGAAAGAAGAGAGAATGAAGTTGCCTTTTCACAATGCAGAGAAGTGACATAAATAAGTTTTAAAAGGTTTCTCAAGCAGAAGTATAAGAATTGGAGTATGGAGACAATAGTGGCAGGAAAATCAGAAAGATCCAGCTATGATTTTTTTTTTAATCTTTATTGTTGAAAGTATTATATGTCCCCCCATTGACTCTGTCTAGCCCATCCTCTCCCCTCACCCTATTGTCTGTGTCCATGGGTTACGCGCTCAAGTTCTTTGGTTGATCTCTTCTGTCCTGGCCGGTGTGGCTCAGTGGTAGGGCATTGGCCTGCACACCGAAGGGTCTCGGGTTCGATACCCAGTCGAGGGCATGTACCTGGGTTGCAGGTTCATTCCCAAGCTCCAGTCAGGGCACTTGCAGGAGGCAACCAATTGATGTGTCTCTTGCATCAATATTTCTCTCTCCCCCCACCCCTGAGGAGACCTAAGAATAACTGAGGATCAGAACTCTTTTTCCCATCCACCCCCACACAATATCAGAATATTACTTCAATGCAATGAGGTACAGGCTTCAGAGCTCACAAATGTTTAGTGCTTTGTCCTCTTAAAAACTTGAATTGAGACATGTGCCAACCATCAGGGAGAAATAGGAATTCTGACTTCAATTAAACAAGATTAGAAGTCCCAGGAAGCTTTTGAAATCAAGTATCAATGACTAAGAATAGCTGTTATCAAAAAGGTAACAAATGCTGGAGAGGATGTGGAGAAAGGGGAACCATTTTGTTGGTGGGAATATAAATTGGTACAGTCACTATGGAAAAAAGTATGAAAGTTCCTCAAAAAACATATCTAACTAGTTATAAAAGGAATAAGTTCTGGGATCTAATATACAGCATGGTGACTACACTTAATAGTACTGTATTATATACTTCAAAGTTGCTAAGAGAGTAGATCTGGAGTATTCTCACCACCACAACAAAATAAAAAGGTAAATATATGAGCTGAAGGATGCATTAATGGTTAATGCATACACACACACACATACACACATATGTGTATCAAATCATCACATTGTACACTTTTAACTTACACATTGTTATGTGTCAATTTTTTTTCTCAATAAAGCTCTGGGGGCGGGGTGGATCAGTTACTAAAGTGACATTAGCAAAATAATAGCATAATAGCCAAAAAAATGAGATAAAATTTAATTACAAAAATGTTTCAATCCAAAAATAAGGAAATAGATATAATAAGGAAGATAGGAGACAAATAGAAACAGAGTAAGATCATTGATTTTAACCAAATCATAGCAATAATTACATTAAATGTATATGATTAAAAATCCCTAATTTAATGGCAGAAATTTTAAAATGGGATAAGAAATCAAAACTTCCCTAACAGGTTTTATTCAGTGGATAAAGCATTGGCCTGTGGACGGAAAGGTCCCAGGTTTAATTCTAGTCAAGGCATGTACGTGGGTTGCATGCTTAATCCCTGGCCCTGGTCTGGGGTGTGCAGGAGGCAACAAATCATTGTGACTTTCTCACATTCATGTTTCTCTCTGTGTGTCTCTCCTGCTCCTTTCCACTCTCTAAAAATCAATGGGAAAATATCCGTAGGTGAGGATTAACCTAAATAAATAAATAAATAAATAAACAAACAAACAAACAGACTAATGTTAAAAGGGTGGTAGTGAAGTAGAAAAGAAAAATAGAAGGAAAAGATATTTCATGAAAAGAGTAGATTATGACTTTAGTATATGATAGAATAAAGAAAATGAAAAAAGCAAAACTATCAAAAGAAGCTGAAATTTTGAGTCTTGACAATTGAAGGAATTTGGTGACTTTAAAAATAAAAGGAGCATAATGAGAGGGTACAGGTTTGGCAAGATATTGCTAAATTTTTCTTGAGCCTTCTGAATTGAGATAAATGTCCAAGTAGAAATGTATAAAAATAATTTCAACTGAGATGACATGAGTGGTCAAGGCTACAGAAATAGATTTGAAAGTCAAGATTGTATATGTTGTTGCTTAATTTTTATATGTACCTATGTCTTCCCAACCAGATTTTAATATTTTAGAAAACAATGGCTAAATATTACACATGCTTACACATCCTACAGTACTTAGCTCAGTGCTATCTATACACTGTGGAGGTATTCAATAAATACTTTGAATGGAAAAAGATCACTGATATAAGTGAACACTTCTCAGAGGATATAAACTTGACCTGAAACTTATTGGATGAGGAGAATATTCACCAGAGACAAAGATTGAGAACTCTAGACAAAGGTAGTGTAGTGTGCGAAAAGGCATGAAGACATGAAAGGACATGTTGTGTTAAGATAGCTGAAAGTAGTTCAACTTGGCTAACGTGTGGGGTGGAAAGATAGGTTGGTTGGAAAGGAAATCATGAGTTAAATCATGATGAGCCTTATTAAGAAGTTTGTCCTTAACCAATTACTGAAAGATTTGAAGCAAGCATACAGCATTTATTATTTTAGAAATATTGCCGGAATGGAAAAGAGTAGGGTAAGATTAAAGGTGGGAAAAATCAGATAGAGTGGTACTTTAGTTCATGAAAATGATGACTTCTTGAGAGCTTTTAGGAAGTTGAATCAACATGATTTGGTACTGGAAGTTAATTGAGAAGAGTCAAGGATGACTCTGGAGATTGGGTATGGTTAATTAATGAATAGTGAAACCATTTATCAAAATGAGGACTATTAGGGAAGAAGCTGTTTAATGGAGGAAATAACTGGGAGGAGAGTAAGTTGTTGAGTTTGAGACACTTATGAAATATTTCAGGATCAGTTACTCATGGTAAGAAGTCTTGGCCATAAATATAGATATGATAGTTGCCAATGAATAGAAGAAACTAAAGCTGGGGGTCAATACTCACTAGTGGTAATTTTGGGTTCAGCTAAACAGTCAAACTACCATGACTACAAAAAGCCATGTTTGGCTTCAAATAGAGGACAGAAGACACCTAATGTCAACAATCAACATTCTTCAATAGGAGGAATCTTCATGGCAGGCCACAAAGCAGTCCAAGAGCTAGTCTTTACTTTGCCCTTCTCCTCATGAGGGACAGTTCAGCTATAAGGAAAAGAGATCACAATGGGTGGGCACTCTGGGTTAGAAATCCCATGTTCTAAACATGACCAGTATTTCTTGTGATGGCTCCACATGAATAGCTTCCAGGTCCATGCAAGAGACATGTCCAGCCAGTTATAAGAATTACCACACTCAGGGAAACCCAAAGCTATAGCTTCCTACCAAATACTTATGGTTTATTGACAGTTCTCTCAATTCATATGCAATTTACCAATGAAGGGTCATTTTTAACATAATCTATGTGCCTTGTAATACAGTTCAAATCCTACTAATTATCCAGGGGGACAGATTTAGAAAGTTAACACCAAGTCACATTGGTCCATAGAGAAGAACGGATTGTATTAACTCTTCACTCACATGCAGATATAGATAAGATAACACAGGCAGTATAAAAAAGATTACACAGAGAATATATATGAATAGATAAGCAAAGAAGAGGGTCACATATCTTTCAAAAATTCTAGCATGTAAAACACAAACAAAAAAAGAGTAGTCAAGAAAGACCCTGAGAAAAAACAACCAGAGAAGTTGGAAATAATCAGGAAAGCATGAAATATGGAAACCAAAGGAATTAAAGTCAGGGAAGATAGCAGTCAAGTGTCTGTTTTTGCAATTATTAGATCAGTTAACTATTAGCAAAATCAATATGTTGAAGTGGTGGAGGTAGAAGCTAGATAGCAAGCAGTATGTTAAGGAAAAAATAAAAGTTGAAGCAGTGAATACAATGCTTGTAGAGTACTATGGAAAAGCTTGTGTGAAAAGGGAAGATGACAGACAATTAGAGGGGGGTTTAGGATCCAGAGGGAATTTAAAGTGATAAATATTTCCAAACTATTTAGTGTAGAAGTAATGAGCATTTTTGTACACAGTTTTTTACTCTGGGGTTTCTTTTTCTATGTATCCAATTGTTATCCCTTGTGATATCGGATATTTTTAATAAAAAAGCTCTTTGTACTATGAATGAAAGGATAGAATTTTTTGTTTAACAGTGTATAGTTTCTTAAAGTCTTCGAAGAGGTAAAATATCAGAACAACTTTGATCTCCCTGTAACAAACAAGCATAGTTATCATTACACTAAATCTTTGCTAGGACTATTGAATAACATCATTGTTTTATGAGAAATTGTCTTCATTCTAAATTAGAATACATAATTTTCATATTATTCTTGTAATCCTATATAATAAAGAGCTAATATGCTAATTAGACCGAACAGCAAAACGATCATCCAGACGACCTTATGGACGAAGCCAGGGCTGCGAGGGCCCAAGGCAGCTGCAGCTGCGAGAACCGAGCCCCTTGCATGAATTTTGTGCATCGGGCCTCTAGTCTACTTATATAAAAACCCTGGGTGGTGTTCATCACGACCAGAACCGCGACCAAGCGGAAGGAAATCAGTCCTGCAGGGGTTGTCTTGGCAATGG
>NW_005364225.1:3082189-3106928 GCF_000412655.1 Myotis brandtii
GGATAGAGAGTTAGAAACATCGATGAGAGAGAAACATCGATCAGCTGCCTCCTACACACTCCCCACTGGGGATGTGCCCGCAACCAAGGTACATGCCCTTGACCAGAATCGAACTTGGTACCCTTGAGTCCACAGGCCGATGCTCTATCCACTAGGCCAAACTGGTTAGGGCAATTAATTCCCTTTTAATGTGCACAAATTTTGTGCATCGGGCCTCTAATCTATATAATAAAAGCCTAAGCAACGCTTATGATGGAACAACCAGAATGACCAGTTGCTATGATGTGTACTGACCACCAGGGGGCAGACGCTCAATGCAGGAGCTGTCCCCTGGTGGTCAGTGTGCTCCTACAGGGGGAGCGCCACTCAGCCAGAAGCCAGGCTCACTATATTGAAATATACTGTATGACTATGACTTTATGATATCTATATCTATATATACACATACACACATATAAATGTTATGTTTTTGTAAAACAACAGATGTACAAAATTTGTAGAGAGAACACTGGTTTACTTATTAAAAAGTTGACCTTTTCTTCACAGATAACTAACAATATTAAATAATGTGTGTGAAAATGCTTTGTAAACTATAAAATGCTATAAAATATAAGATATTGAAATATTAATGACCAGATGTAAGGTTAATAGAAATATTTATATGTACTATTTATCACAAATATAAATAAGTTGCAAGTATTGAAGAGTTATTATTACATTAAAAAGGCTTTTTTGTGGAATATAAGTCTAAAATGCATTAATGAATAAAGCACAGTCATGCACCAGTTAATGACCGGGATACATTCTGAGAAATGTGAAATTAAACAATTTTGTCATTGTACAAAATCATAGAGTATCCATACACAAACCTAGATGGTATAGCCTACTACACATATAGGCTGTGAAGCATGTTACTATACAAAACAACAGCAGATTAAATCAAACACAAGAGAAAATTATGCAATCAAGAGACAGTGAATGTGAGATGTATGAGCCTGCTGCCAGTGTAACACAGCACACTGTTTTACAGCAAACGGTTTTTATAAACAAATAGAGTACACTCTAAAATAACAATAGAAAGTACAGTATAGTAAATACATAAGTAACATAGTTGCTTATTATCATTATCAAGGATGATGCACTGTACATAATTTTTTGTGCTGTAGGTTTGCTTATACCAGCATCACCAGAAACATGTAAGGAATGTGTTGGGCTAAGATGATATGATGGCTACAACATCACTAGACAATAGAAATTTTTTATTTCCCTAATAATCTTACAGGACTAAAGTCATATATATTGTCTGTCATTGACAAGAATGTCATTATGCAGCAAATCACTGTAATGCCAAGAAATAGGGAGTTTCCAAAGAAAGAGATATATCAGTACCCATAAACAATTGTTCTAATATGAAAAATATTAATAATAGATTTTAAAAAATTTAAGATGTTGGTAATGTGGTCTTCTAAAGGAGAAAAATTTTATATGAAAAAATGAAAGGTATTCAAAGCTTAAGCCTCAAGAAAAAGAGAATATGTTCATATGACAATTGAAGCTGCCTCGGGAAATAATGAGACACAAAAATGTTAATGTGGGACTAACATTTAACATATAAGTAATCAACCTTCCAGCACATTCGAAATCCTTATCACAAAGATAATATACTTGACTCTCTGGTAGAAGTGCGGTAAAAGAAGCTCTATTTTACTCTCACATTGAATTTTTATACTTTAAAAGATGTTGTTAGATACCTATCTCCAATATCCATGTATTTGTGGTTAGACCATAAATTCTAAACCACATGCTATCCTGAGAAATCTGGCCAGAACTGAGCAGCGGTCTACTTGACCTCTATTTGCCCTTTGTACTAATGCTTTAAACCAGATCATCTAGTCCAGTGATGGCGAACCTATGACACTCGTGTCAGAGGTGACACACGAACTCATTTTTTTGGTTGATTTTTCTTTATTAAATGGCATTTAAATATATAAAATAAATATCAAAAATATGTCTTTGTTTTACTATGGTTGCAAATATCAAAAAATTTCTCTATGTGACACGGCACCAGAGTTAAGTTAGGGTTTTTCAAAATGCTGACACGCCGAGCTCAAAAGGTTCGCCATCACTGATCTAGCCTATATTCATTATCCATATGACTATCAGACTTCTGAGAGGTGAAAATATTCTAAGAGCAAGGAATGAGAAAAAGGGAATCTGAATAAGCTATGTACATTTCTCAGCCCATGTGAGAGCACATGATTGAACAAAGAAGATTATACATGGATCCTAAGCACAAAAAAATATTAATCAAAAGCCTGTAGGCAACCCATAAACTAAAACTAAAACTAAACTAAAAAACCATTTATGAAGGCTGTCTCTCTACCTGCCTGTCCAAATGCTTTCCCACCTGTGCAGATGCATTCCTGCTTGTCCAGCTGTCTCCGCATCTGATCCCTACTTACCTGATCAGCTGTCTCCTTCACGGGCCCCATTGCTATCCCACCATTCCCAAATTCTTCCAAGCTATCCTACTGTCTCTCCCACTCGCCAGCCCTATACCCTGCCTATCCGTCCATCTGTTCCCTCTACTCTTCCAAAGACCTTTTTACCAGGCCCATTATTGTCCTACCCAACTAAATATCTTCCTCGCCCTCCAGCCCCAGTAACTCCCAGATTTTCTAGCAGTTTCCCTTTTCTACCAGCCCCAATTCCTTGTGGCCCACCTGACCATTTACCACAGCCACCCCGAAGTTCTCCAACCATTCCTGACTCTGACTCACAGAGCAAGTTATTTTATAAAACTTTCAGGCGTAAACATTTCCTTCCAGCCCAACATTGTACCCCAGCCACTCTAATGCCTGCCCTTGTGCGCCGTTCCCTTCCAGCTCAACTGGTTGTTTCCCCAATCCCTTCAGAAGCTCTCCCAGCTTTGAAGCCTTCTGGTTTATCCAGTCGTCCCCCTCATCAATTTGTCCCCACCCTTTCTTATGTTGCTCCATTGCCAGAACATCCTGCTAGCTTAGATTCTTTTCAGTCAGTCCAGCAATCTGTTCCACAAACCGCATTGTCAAATCTGCCCCAGGCCATTGCAGACCATCCGCCTGCCTCTCTTCTCTCCCACCTGCCTCCCTATCACTCTCCATCCTCTTCTTTGTCTTCATCTCCTTCTAATTCCACATCTTCTTCACCCTCTGTACAGTTTTCTTCCTCTTCATCCTTTCTTGCTTCTCCTTCACCTTCCTCTTCTATCTCTCCATCCTCCCCTCCCTCACCTATTCCTCTTTCTTCCTCATCTTTGCATTTAACTCCCTCTCCATGTTTGCTTCCAACTTATTTAGATTTTCCCTCTCCAATTCCTCCTGTTTCTTCTTCCTTTATGATTTCTTCTTCCTTTCCCCCCATGCTTGACTCTCCCTCTCTTTCTACCTCCCCATCTCCTTTTATTCCTATCCATCCCTTCAATCCTCCTCACTGGGGGAAGAATGTAGAGAAGAGAAGAAAAGCAAGTGGAGTAGAGAAGAAAATAGAGAAGAAAGAGTTGAGAGACGACAACTTTAAAGGTAAATAAATTGAGTTTATTGGATACTTTGTAGATTTAGCAATATTTTGTTTGGGAAGGGTGATTGAAGGGGAAGGAATATGTTAGAGGAGAAAGGCCTAAAAGGAAGAGAGAGAAACATACTTTCAATGTTCAGAAATTTGTGTTAAATAACTCCTTGCTCTTCCTGATTTCCCTGTGGTCACAAAAAGATAGTCAGGAATCTAGTATTCATTGAGCCAGACTGTGTCAGTTTGTCCAAATAAAAATGTATATGGGTATTGGAGATAGGTATATACATACCTCACCTTCTAAAACATTTTTATCTTCATTGACTCGAATAATTGAATTCAAATGAATTAGGAGTAAATGCCCTTGGGATTCACACTAATGGCTCTAGTGCAGCAGCAGTCAGCTTTTTTTATATACCTCATCCTGATCCCACCTCCACCCAAAATCTTCCTTTGTTCTTTGTTTTGCACTTTGTACTTACGCTAAACTGTAGCATGCTGTAAGTTTCTAGAAGTTGCAAAATTCTAATAGAAGATGATGTCATCCCCTGATGATTTGGGGTGGCATTTTGGCACACTAAAAGTAGAGTCTACATTAAAGATACCTTTCTGTGACATAAAAGCCATGCTTATATATGTGATTCAACTGGAAACAAGTGTGTTCATACTTCTCCATGGAATAAGATGCAAGCACCCAAGCCTAGTAAGTTAGAATGGAAATTCCTGCCTGCCCTGACAAGCAATTGTTTACCTACCTGAATCTTCAACCAACTCTCTTAGAGTTATAGGACTATCTACTAGCCATGACACCAACTTAGAACTAATGTAATGCAAATTATTATCCAGATAGGAATGCTCTTAAAGAACTGAGGACTGACTCTACACATCTGAAGGAATTCCTTCTGTATCTGTCCTAAACAATAGAGGAATAGGATTTAATAATCAAAGCCATAAATAATTGGACATTCCTACATGAAGGTGGAGTGCTTTATTAGAACTATAATGCTACAACCATTTTTATGCTATTGTTGACTGCCTTAAATTCCCATGCTAATATATATATTTCTCCAATATCCTTATATGTAATTATCTGGACACACACACACACATACACACATTATATGAATGTGTCATTTATATGTATGTAAAAAGAAGTTAACTTATTTAAATGTACTGAGCATTTTTATGTATGGTTCACAGAGCTATAGGTAATGCCTTGCCTTCATCACTATCAAAAAATGGCCAGAAATATCTCTTATCCAAAATCAATTGTGATAAAGAAATGAAGGAAAACAGCAGGACACACTTGGCTACTAACAAAGATGGATTCCAGCTTAAACTAATGGAAACTCAGAAATTCCTAGAAGATCAACATCTAAGGAGTTTGCAAGTATGAAACTATAGATATGGTATTAATATTTTATGATCTAGTAACAATTCTATGTTCATTGCAGTTTTCTCCATTAAAGAAATGTATGCCATTTGCCAGTGATAGGCCATGAAAAAGAATGTGGATGAATTAACACAAATTCATCACAGATACTAGAAAAATAATTTCTTGGGTTTTTTCCTTACATTTTATTCATTTTCCCCTCTGCTTCCTCTATTCTTCTTTTTCCATCTTATATTTAGAAAAATATGCTATATGAATGATATTTACTGACTAACAAGAAAGCTATTTGAAAGTAGAATGTAATATGTGTCACTATTAGAGACTGGATTATAAAATGCAACCTGAAAATTATACTGCATGTGGACAGTAGGTTCTTAATGAAAATAGGGTGCAATTAGCAAAAATGGTGCTTATATTCTATCTCTTAGGGCACTTACTTTGTTATTTTCCCACCAGTGAGTGGGATTTCAGCTGATTTTCCTGAAATATTCATGTGCTTTATTTTTCAGTCCTTAGTAAGCTGATACCAAGATTAAATTCATAAACTTGGCCCGATTAATTCAATAACTAAGCAATAGTGGCAAGGTTAAAAAAGCAAAGCAGGAGACTTCTGACTATGATGAAGTATCTTCCTGCTATAAACTACTATAATTATGAATAAAATGTATGAAACAAATGTTTTCAGACATTACACATTAGGCAGTACAGGATATAATCTTGAAAAAAAAAGGAAACAAATGGGGTAAGTCCTATGATTACATAGACTTTTTACCTAGACATACACTCTGGATAAGCCTCAAAAAAATCCACAAGTTACTCAATAGCCTGTCAAAAAAACCTTAACACTCTCTTAAAGAAGACTGAAATCTTGATACACAGCATAATGCTCACAGTGTCCAACATTTAATCACAACTTACTAGACATGTGAAGAAACAAGAAAATATAACAGTTAACTAGGAAAAACTTAGTCAATATAATCAGATGCAAAAATGACAGAAATGAAGGAATCAACAGGCAGGAATTTAAAACCATTTTTATAAATATTTTCAAGGAATTAAAGTAAAAATGAACATAATGAAAAAGGATATTTTAAAGGAACTAAATAAACCTAGATCTGAGAAGCATATTTGAAATGAAAATTTTACTGGGTGGGCAAAAAGATTAATGGACTTGAAGACATGGCAATAAAAATTATTCAATTGAATCACTGGGAGAAAAAGACTAGAAATAAGTGAAAAGAACATTACTGACCTGTGAGACAATATCAAGCATACAGTTAATTAAAATCCCAAAAAGAAGGGAGGGAATATTTAAAGAAACAATGACTAAAACGTTTCAAATTTGATCAAACTATAAGTCCACAGATCCAAAACTCAACAAACTCCATGAAGGATAGCCAGCCAGTGTGGCTCAGTGGTTGAGTGTCAACCTATGAACCAGGAGGTCATGGTTCGATTCCCGGTCAGAGCACATGCCCAGGTTGCAGCCCCCTCAGCAGACAGTGCTGGGTCGCCGGGCCTGCAGCGGCGGCAATCAGTGCTGGGTCGCCATGGCAACGCAGCACTGACTGCAAGACTGACTTCCAGTTGGTTGAGCCTTTGGTCATTTTGGATGTTACAGACCCTGGGTTTTTATATATTAGGATAATAAAAGCCTAATATGTTAAGTGTCCGGTCCTCCGGTCCACCATTCAACCAAATCAAAGTGTAATATGCTAATAATATGCTAAGGCTACTCAACCACTTGCTATGACATACACTGACCACCAGGGGCAGACAGTAGACCAGTCAACCAGTCGCTATGATGTGCACTGACCACCAGGGGGCATACGCTCCCGACCAGTAGGTTAGTTTGCTGCTGGGGTCTGGCCGATCAGGACTGAGCGTGATGGACCAGACATGCCCTGGAACCCTCCCATGGCCCCTCCCCAGCTGGCTAACCTCCTGTGTCTCTCCCTGGCCCTGATCATGCACCAGTGGGGTTTCTCGGCCTGGCCTGCTGGTGGTCAGCACACATCGTAGTGAGTGGTCAAACTCCCAGTCGAACGACCGCCCAAGGGGACGATTTGCATTTTAGGCTTTTATTGTATAGGAGGATATAGCCCTTCCAACAGGAAATTTATAATAGGGCCATAGAGCTTTTAGGAGCTTCATTCAAGTCTAGAGAATGTTTTAGGAAAAAATGCCATTTGTAAATAACTTTTTCACGTGCTGTTATGAAACCTTCAAGAAACTTCATATTCTAAATGGAATAACAATAGCAAAATTATTTTCCAAGCTACAACTGTGCCTAGAATAATTGGGTAGTTACTTTAAGCAGAGAAATTAAGGCTACAACTCTATTATCAAAGTCTTTTTTGGTTCCCTCTTTTTTCATTCTGAGGACTGCTCCAGACATATAGATTATGGATATGCCTACACTGTTTATGATTATTTTACTGTATTTTATATGCCAAGGAGAATTGGGCTCAGGAATAATGATGTGTTGAATCATAAATGTTGGCATTTACAAAATTTCTAAGCTATAAAACTTTGTTCTTTTTTCTTTCAGAAATTTTGTGATGAAGTTAATCAGATAACAAATTCTGAAACCCTCTCAAGTATAGATAGTCTTGAGGCTGGAGAACGTGAACAAATCTATTTAACACTTGTTAATAAGGAGCCTCCCACGTCAATTCAGCAGAATTCTGTTTTCCTCAAATCAGCAAATCTACAGTCAGCTAATCTAGGCTGCTTTGATAAAGATAAACTGACATTCTCTAAAACTCAACATATAAATAATTGGCTAAAAAATTTAGATGATCCAAATACTCAAACTGACATACCTTTCTCAGATATTTTAAGTAAACCTAATGTTCTACCTTCAGGTGAATATTTTAATAGTAAAGAACAAAATCCATCTGCTCTATGTAGAACTGTGGAAGGAACCACAAATACTAATAATAATTTAGTAGATTTTGTATGTAGTCCGTCCATATTTATACCCAATAAAAAAAACAAAAAGACCTCTGAAACCAGCACTGTGAGTACAGCTGACTCCTGTTCTGGGGCATTCAAAAGAGAGAGACCATCAGTTACTGAGAGCCCAACATTTAAATGCAGCAAAGCCTGGGACACTCCAGATTCTCTAACTCAAGAAATGGCTACAATTTCAGACCAAGTGAAATATTCTGAATTAACTCAAGAAAATAGAACTACTTCAATTCCTACTTCATTTGTACCTGTGGCAACATCTTTAATTTTGCCATCTAATACACAATCAACTGAACCTTTACCAAAGAAGATTATCCATAATAATGAAATTGACCCAGTGCAGTGTCCTGATAAGTTAGGAGAATTGAAAGATGATAAAAAGAAAAAATATTTTAATTCTAATAAGGAAGAGTTGCCTTTATTTTCAGACAATTTTCCAGCTGCCTACATACCTCACAACTCTGATTCAAAAGATAAAAAACAGAAAATAACTGAAACATCAACATTATTGTCTAAAGTAACTTCTAATTATGACTTAGTTGGTCAGCAAAAGAAAACGAAATACAATATTGCTGAAAGAAGCAGTGTGAGGTTTCTTAAAAGTATTTTAAAGAAAGAATCAAAATACGAACATGATTCTTTTAAGGCACTAGTTATAAATCAAGGCTTTAAGTTAAGAAATAAAAAAGCAGAAGCTATCAGAGATAGTATTGAATTAACAAAAGAAAAAGGGGAAGTGGCAGAAATTCCAAAGACTATTAAAAAACTGAGATGGGTTGATGAAACTGAATATAATCATTCACTGAAGAATGGAATAGAAATATCTCAACAGTGGTCTCAATCATTCCACACTCAAACTAAGAGTGGTGTTTCTAGCAACATAATTAGTGTTCCTGCTTGTGCTGTAAATTCTGCTAATAGAAAAAAGCCCAAGGATGATTCTATCTCTCAAAATCTTGCTGCTTCAGGAGGGTCTAGGACAAACCATGTGTCTTCGAACTGCTTTATACCTTCAGCTTTTAATATTGCTAAACAAGCCTGGCCAGCCTCAGAAAAAGAGGAAAGTAACTCTCCCACACATAATAGTGTTTCTAAAACTCAGAAAGCTAATATACAAAGAGGTAGAGAAAAGGTAATTCGAACAAAATCTGCTAAAGTCCAATCAGGATTTCTATATACAAACAGAAAAGGCACTGTTATTCAAGCACAGTCTGAAAGCAAAGCCAACACGTTTTTACAAGCTCAGGGTAAATTAGTTGTACCTCATCCTCCTAAAACTCCACCAAATATTAGGAGTGATAAAAATATACAAGTGTTTCAGTGTCAATCAGAAATGCCTGAAAATTCTCAAAACATTATTACAAAGAACTATTTTAATTCGAAACATGTGCTTCCAGCAGAACACAAGATGAATCAGTGGAATAAAGTATGTAGTCTTCCACTCTCACATGTTTGCTCTGACTCAATCCCTGTGATGCCATCTCTACCATATTGTTGTTCTGAGTGCCAAACTTTAGCAAAAAAACCAAATCATTCAAATGGCACTCAAATCATTGCCCAGCAGGATGAGACATTATATTGTGCACAAAGATGTCCTGTTTATGAAGAAAGTCATCACTCGGTGGCTTTCAGACCTACTAAAGAAGAATCTGTTCCCTCGTGGAAAAGACAGCATAATAGTCTGGGTCAAAATGAAAAGGCTGCTGGTAAGAATAAATTTATATATTTTTATAGACGAAATATATAATAACTTATTTAAATGCATGTGAAATTTTTCTTATTGTACAGTAATGTAGACTATATATATATTAATGTTAAATAATAACCTTATAGAAACAACTTATCTTCTTTAGTATTGCACCCTTAGCTATCTAATAGCTGAAGTTAAGAGAATTACCCAACCATTGCTCAGCTAAAATTAGAAACTTTTGCTAGCCTCTATTTTTTCCATTACTTTTGTTAATTTAAAAGAGGGAGGACAGAGAATAGGGTCTAATTGTTATACCATTTCATTCTGTCATTACCCCAATATTATAGCCAAAATGTCTGTAAAATAATCTCAGTAAAAATATTGTTTAAATTATTCCAGATAGGTAAATAAATGATGTTATAATACTTTCCTTTTTTGTTTTAAATGTTTGTGAAATTGAATTATTATAAACTAATGATAGATGTGCCAAACTCTTCCATCCCCTTTCCAAAAGAGTGGCAGCTCTACTGTTATCTGCTATATATGTTGGTTTTCATATGAAGAGAAAAAATAATAGCGTTGCTTTAAACATTTTTGAAAAGTATTTCTCTACAAAATGTGATTGCCCTTTGTAGCTGGTTGCTGCTTCATGAAGCTACTTTCCTCTGAAGAATGGACTAGGTGACCATAAATTTTCATACCACTGGGAATCAGTTCCCCATTGAGAAATAGCTAGGACTTGGAGCTGGGGCAGCGGGGGAGGGGGGAGTGTGAGGTGGGGGGGAGACAGAAAAGCAATGCTTTTTTTCCCCAAAAGGTATGAATAAATATTAAGAAGATATAAAGAAGGGAGTTACTTTAAAATTGACTATTTAAAGCTTTCTTCAGTTAGACCATGAGATTTTAAGAACAAAGAACTTTTTTGTAATTTATCAGGTCCTAACTGTGCCTGGTACTTAATTTAGACACCCAGACTTTCTTGAATTGAACAGACACAAGCCATATTGGCAGATGGAAAGCTAAATGCAAAGACTATAATCTAAAAATCTTCAGTACATATCTACAAAATTTAGATTTTAAAAAAATTATATCTCTCACTAGAGTGGAATAAAAAAAAATAGTCCTCTACTCTCACATGTTTGTTCTGACTTGCTCTCTATGATGCCATCTTTTTCTATTCAGCCATTTTACAATGTAACTTTAGTTTTCACACTGCTTCCAAAAGATGAAAGCATCATACAGATTTGACACTCTAAAGTAATAATGATAAATAAATTATGAGTTCCTACCCTGTGCCACTTACAGTGCCAGGTGCTTTATAGTTATTGTCTCATTTAAACCTCACAACAATCCTGAGAAATAAGTATTTTTTATAACACCACTTGCAAAGAAAGAAATAGAATTGCCCAAGGTTAAGAGCTAGTAAATAGCAAAATTGGTATTTTAAATTGAATATCTATGACTCCAAGTTCTGTGCTTTTTCTACTAAAATTATATATATATAGTAAGCAAATATCATTTATCAGAGTCTAAGCTGATCAGGCGTGCTTTTTCTACTAAAATTATATATATATAATTATTAAGCAAATATCATTTATCAGAGTCTAAGCTGATCAGGAAAAAATATTAAGAAACATAGTTTCCCAGTAGCTTAAGCATAAAAGGATAGCATATTAAAATTATGTTCTCATTCTCTGGTGAAAGAATATATGTATTCATTCCAATATTTAATCAAATGGGGTATTTCTTATGGATATTTATATAAGGACACTAGAAAATGTAATGAATTTTAACACTTCATTGAAAGAGAAGTATTCAAACTGTTCTATATGTCTATACTTCTTAATACAGTGATTATACTTAGAAAATCTAATACTAACAATACTAAATATTTTGTATATTTAGTCACTCAAACTTATTTTCAAAACTATTTAAATATTAAACATTATAAATGAACCCTTTGCTAATAGTGAATTATAGTTCAATGAGCATCTATTCATTGTTTTCCTACTTTGCTATTTACCAGATCATTTTTATTCTCAGACTAAATGTACCCAGGGTTGAAAATATGGACGGCATCTTCCTCTTCATTGCATTTCCAGAACTCTCTAGCAAAACTCTCCAGTAAAAACTCTATTCCCTTGAGGCCTAAGCCATTCAAGTATCCCACCTCCTGACTTCTCAAGTCATTTCTTCCCTTAAAGATGACTTTGGCATCTGGTTCACAGTCTTCCTTTCTATGCATTCTGATTCAGCATTCATGTGGATGAACAATCCAACACCCTAATCTCTCTCAATTATTTCTCATCTCTAATGATTTTCTGTGCCATTCTGCTTCAAGTACCCATTCCCTTTGTCATACCGTGCACCTTGTCAATACCCATAACTCCTCTGCATCTAAAATCAGTAGTTCAGCCCAGCCGGCATGACTCAGTGGTTGAGCAATGACCTATGAGCCAGAAGGTCATGGTTCAATTCCCAGTCAGGGCATATTCCCAGGTTTCAAGCTCAATCTCCAGTGTGGGGTGTGCAGAAGGCAGCCAATCAATGATTCTCTCTCTTCATTGATGTTTCTATCTCTCTCTCCCTCTATCTTACTCTCTGAAATCAATAAAAAATATATATTAATTAATTAATTAAATCAGTAATTCAATTTACATCCTCCTCTCAGACGACAGTATGGTATCTGCACAAGGATAGTTAGACCAATGGAATAGAATACAGTCTAGAAACACCCACATATTTGAGATCTACATGTTTAATTTTTGGCAAAAGTGGTACTGCATAGCAGGGAGAAAAGACTTGTCTTTTCATTAAATAGTGCTGAATCATTTCAATGATCATCTGGCATTAGTAAAATAACCCTTAATTCACACCATACATAAAAATCAATTCCAGGTAAACTGTAGATATAAATATGGAAAAGAAAAAGGAATGTTTCTATAAGATAATGTAGACTTTAGAATGTACAGAGATTTCTTACCCAGACATACAACTATTAAGGAGAAGATTGATAAATTGTACATTAAAATTAGAAAATTTTTCATCCAGAAATGCCCCTGAGGTATTGAAAAGGCAAACCACAGAGTGACAGAAGATATTTATAATGTATAATACTAACAAAGAGCTCATATCCCAAATATATAAAGATTATGTGATATTTATCTTTCCCAGTTATGTCAGTCGGGGTTTAACTAGAGAAGCAGAACCAATAAGATATATTAAGGTTCATTGCAAGGGATTAGTTTATGTGAAAATGAGGGCTGTCTAGGCAAGTCTGAAATTTTTAGAGCAGGCCATGTGGGAAGGGACAGGCCAGAACTCACAGGGGTGAACTAAAATTGCTATCCACAGGCAGAATTTTTTATTCTCTCAAGGAAGCCTCAGTCCAGCTTTTAAGGCCTTTGACCTGACTGAAGTAGGTACACAAATTATCTACAGTAATCGCCCTTACTTGAAACAAACTGATTATGGGTTTTAATAGCATCTACAAAATACCTTCGCAGCAACACCCATATTAGTGTTTGATTAAATAACTGGGCACTCTGGATTAGGTGACACTTAAAAAAACTATCACACCAATTTCTTTTTATTTCTTTTTAATGCCAATTTATTTTTAAAACGAAAATATTTGAATAAGCCTTTCATAAAAGAGGATAGCCAAATGGTCAATAAACATGAAAAGATCTCAGCCTCAGTCCTCAGGAAAATTGGCATTAAAACAATTAGATACAGGTAGTAAAACTATCATATCTAGAAATTTGTCCAGATATGCCAGTGCAAACTGTATTATTTTTGCAAAAATACCAAGTTTTCCAGCTAGTATAATAATTGGTAGATAGTATTTAAGTGCATGTATGTGAATGAAACAATACATAGTTTTAAGCACATACTGTATCTGTTCCTGGGATCGGTAATGTACAATCCATAAAACTGGACATCTATACAAAGAACAGTAAAGCACAAAAATAAAGTTATGTTACAAATCAAGGAAGTACAAAAGTGTTGGTAGGTCTTGCCTCGAAGATTTAGAACCGAATGGTTTGTTCAATGCTTCTGGATCTATTTTTGTTCATCAGTTTATGTTGTTCATTATATTCCACAAATGAGTGAGATTATGTGATATTTATCTTTCTCTGGCTAATTTCACTTAGCATAAAGCTCTCCAGGTTCATCCATTCTGTTGTAAATAGTAAGAGTTCCTTCTTTTTTACAGCAGCATAGTATTCTATTGTGTACATGTACCACTGTTTTTTAATCCACTCATCTGCTGATGGGCACTTAGGTTGTTTCTAAATCTTAGCTATTGTAAGTTGTGCTGCTAAGAACATAGGGGTACTTAAATCCTTTCTGATTGGAGTTTCTGATTTCTTGGGATATATTCCTAGAAGTGGGATTACTGGGTCAAATGGGAATTCCATTTTTAATTTTTTGAGGAAATGCCGTACTGTTTTCAATAAGGGCTGCACCGGTCTGCATTCCCACCAGCAGTGCACAAGGGTTCCTTTTTCTCCACATCCTTGCCAGCACTTGTCTTTTGTTGATTTGTTGATGATAGCCATTCTGACAGGTGTGAGATGGTACCTCATTGTCGTTTTGATTTGCATCTCTTGGATGATTAGTGACTATGAGCATAGTATATATTAAAAGGTTAATATGCAAATCGACCGAACGGCAGAATGACTGGTCATTATGACACGCACTGACCACCACGGGGCAGACGCTCAATGCAGGAGTTGCCCTTTGGTGGTCAGTGTGCTCCCACAGGGGGAGCGGCAGACGCTCAATGCAGGAGCTGCCCCCTGGTGGTCAGTGCGCTCCCACAGGGGGAGCGCCACTCAGCTAGAAGCCGGGCTCACAGCTGGTGAGCACAGTGGCAGTAACAGGAGCCTCTCCTGCCTCTGTGGCAGTGCTAAGGATGTCTGACTGCCATGGGGAGTGGGCCTAAGACAGCAGTTGGACTTCCCCCAAGAGCTCCCAGACTGCGAGAGTGTGCAGGCCAGACTGAAGGACCCCCCTCCAACTACACAAATTTCATGCACTGGGCCTCTAGTTGGTGTATAAAAAAGCCATAGATTTCTGGATGTTAATTTTGTATCCTGCTACATTGCCGAAAATCTAGTAGTTTTTTGATGGAGTCTTTAGGGTCTTCTATGTACAATATCATGTCATCTGTGAATAATGACAGTTTTACTTCTTCTTTTCCAATTTGGATGCCTTTTATTTCTTCTTCTTGTCTGATCGCTATGGCTAGCACTTCCAGTACTATGTCCAACAGGAGTGGTGAAAGTGGGCATCCCTGTCTTGTTCCTGTTCTTAGGGGAAATGGATTTAGTTTTTGCCCATTGAGTATGATGTTGGCTGTAGGTATGTCATATAGGGCTTTTATTATGTTGAGGTATGATCCCTCTATTACCACTTTGCTGGGAGTTTTTATCAAAAAAGGGTGTTGCATTTTGTCAAATGCTTTTTGCATCAATTGACATGATTATGTGATTTTTTGTCTCTCAATTTTTTTTATGTGATGTATCACATTTATTGATTTGTGGATATTGTACCAGCCTTGCATCCCCGGAATAAGTCCCACTTGGTCATGGTGTATGATCTTTCAAATGTAATGCTGGATCTGATTCACTAGAACTTTGTTGAGGATTTTAGCATCTATGTTCATCAGGGATATTGGCCTGTAATTCTCTTTCTTTGTAGTGTCTTTATCTGGTTTTGGGATTAGGGTAATGCTGGCTTTGTAGAAAAGCTTGAAATGTGCCTTCCTCTTGAATTTTTTGGAATAGTCTGAAGAGGATAGGTTTTAGTTATTCTTTGAATGTTTGAAACTCCCCTGTGAAGCTGTCCTGACGAGGGCTTTTGTTTGCTGGAAGTTTTTTGATTACTGCTTCAGTTTCATCGGTAGTTACCAGCCTATCCAGGTTTTTTATTCTTCCTGATTGAGTTTTAAAAGATTGTATTTTTCTAGGAATATGTCCATTTCATCTAGGTTGTCCAGTTTGTTGGAGTAGAGTTGTTTGTAGTATCCTATATAATAAAAGGCTAATATGCAAATCGACCAAATGGTGGAATGATTGGTCGCTATGAAGTGCATTGGCCACCAGGGGCAGACGCTCAGTGTAGAAGCTGCCCCCTCGTGGTCAGTGTGCTCCCACAGGGGGAGCACCACTCAGCCAGAAGTGACAGGAGCCGATCCCGCCTCTATGGCAGCACTAAGGACATTCCCTGAGGGCTCCCAGACTGCAAGAAGGCACAGGCCAAGCTGAGGGACGCCCCCGCCCCCCTTGAGTGCATGAATTTCGTGCACCAGTCTCTAGTTTTTTTATAATCCTGTGTACGTCTGTGGGGTTGGTTGTTACTTCACCTCTTTCATTTAAAATATAAAATACTTTTTTCAAATATCTTTTTTTCCTTTTAATCTTTATCAAATGCCTTATCAATAATAGATGACTCCACTTCATATGCCATCATTAGCTAATACCTCCAGGTACACTATGCATTTAGGGTGAAGTTTATTATGATATTTTTATAAATTTTTATTTGTGATCCTAACTTTGTTATAAACATAATTATACTGTCATTATAATTATGTGGCAAAAAGTTTACAATGAGAATAAGAGATGGGTCAGTTGTGCCTTTCTTATTCGCCAATGCTTGCATTACTTGTATTACTTTTGATCTCTGATTTTGCAAATTTATATTTATTTAATTCATTTTTATTGATTTCAATGAGGCAGGGAGAGGGAGAGAGAGATGTAAACATCAATGATGAGAGAAAATCTTTGATTGGCTGCCTCCTGCACACCCCCCACTGGCGATTGAGCCCACAACCCAGGCACGTGCTCTTGAATGGAATCAAACCCAGGACCCTTTGGTCCATAAGCCAACACTCTATCCACTGAGCCAAACCAGCTAGGGCAAATTTATATTTTAATGTTATACAAAAAGCATAGAAAATAATATACACATGTACCCACTACTCACCTTAAATAATAAAATATTACACATGTAATGGAAGGTCTACAAAAGTCTTGTTAGCCTCTTTCTCATTTTGTGAGGACTCATTTAGATACTACAAGATATCCATAACCCACTAAAGCACATATAAAATTTAGTACATTGAAGAAAGCAAAAGTGCACATATAAATAACACTGCCAACTCACACACTTAGAATCTCTTGCTCCAAGGTAACTTTGTTTCTGTGTGCAATATATGACCATTGACCTTGCAAACTGTCAAGGGGGATAGTGCTAACCATATACAAATTTCCCATCCACAGTTGGAAATCCAAGTGTGCCCAGGGCCAACTTAAATTATACAGGATTTTCCACTGCGTGGGTGGTCAGTGCCACTAACAGCTCTCACCCTGTGTCAAGGGTCAACTGTATTACCATAATATAAAGCTTAATTATTACTTTTAGGTCATTAATAAAAAGTAGAATTCCAATATGTTCTTCATGCACAACAGTGATTTATTTTGGTGATGCACCACACTTTGGAAGTCACTGCTCTAAACTGTAAACACCTCAAAAGCTGAGATTATTTTTTAATTAATTTTTTAAAGAGGAAGGGAAAGAGAGGAAAGAACATCAGTTTCTTGTTCCACTTGTCTTTGCATTCAGTGGTTGATTCTTTTTTATATAAATTTTTTAATTTCTTGAGTTAAGAGAGAGAGGGGAAGGAGAGGGAAAGAGCAAAGGGAAGAGGGAGAGGGAGGGCGTGGGAAAGAGGAAAGGGGAGAGGGAGAGGGAGGGAGATGGAGAGAGAGAGAGAGAGATTTGTTGATGCATTCATTGGTTGCATCCTGTATGTGTCCTGACTGGGATGAATCCACAACCTTGGCATATGGGGATAATGCTCTAAGCAACTGATCTACTCAGCCAGATCCCAGAAGAAATTTTGTTTAATTCATCATTGTAACTGTGCCATGTTAGAGAATAGTAGGTAAAACAATAATAGTTTGCTGACTGGATGAAACAGAGTTTTCTGTGATGTTTGAAGGTAATTTGGAAGTTTATGGTGGATATACTACTTACTAGTATAAATTTGATATTGTGCTGGCATTTATTTAAGATTCTACTGTTATGAGAAGAAAACGAATTGTTGAAAATAAACAAAGAAATCTTTTAGAGCAGAGAAAACAAAACCCTGGATCTGTAGGACAGAAGTGCAGTGAGCAAATGAATGTAAGTACATTATTAGTAAAACTTTCTATTGAATGGTGGAAAATAGCTTGGAAAAAAGACTGTTCTGTTCAAGGACTCTGCTCTTGCTGTAAACTGTGCCCCACAACAGAAATATAAGTATACCCAAAGTCATTGTCAAGCAGCCTTGGAATCTCTATGCTAGGAGCTTGCTGTACTATAATTATTTGCTATACTAGAGGCCTGGTGCATGAAATTTATGCACGGATAGGGGGCAGTTGTCCCTCAGCCCGGCCTGCACCCTCTTCAATCTGGGATCGGGCCTAAACCGGCAGTCAGACATCCCTCTCACCATCCAGGACTGCTGGCTCCTAACCGCTCGCTGCCTGCCTGATTGCCCCTAACCACTTCTGCCTGCCAGCCTGATTGCCCCCTAACCGCTCCCCTGCCGGCCTGAGTGACGCCTAACTGCTCCCCTGCCAGCCTGATCGCCCCCAACTGCCCTCCCCTGCTGGCCTGATCGCCCTCAATTGCCCTCCCCTGCCAGCCCAATCGCCCCCAGTCCTCTCCTGCTGGCCTAGTCACCCCTAACTGCCTTCCTCTGCTGGCTTGATGGCCCCCAACTGCCCTCCCCTGCTGGTCTGATCTTGCCCCCAACTGCCCTCCCCTGCCAGCCTGATGGCTCCCAACTGCCCTCCCCTGCCAGCCTGGTCGCACCCAACTGCCCTCCCCTGCAGGCCTGGTCACACCCAACTGCCTTCCTCTGCCAGCCATCTTGTGTTGGCCATCTTGTGGTGGCCATCTTGTGGCAGCCATCTTGTGATGACATCACAGTGGCCATCTTGTGATGACGTCGTGCAACGCCACCTAGGCTTTTATTATATAGGATGGTCAACTCTGGGGGAAAACTGAGGTTATTCACAGCAAAATTATTTAAATATACATTACGAAATTACATGCATGGGTAGAGGAAGCAAGTATGCTAATCATAAAGACTAATATAGTTCCCTGTGTTTAAATATCTTATTTGGGTCTGAGCTTCTGGAAGACATGGTAAAAAGAAAAATAGGATGTTATACAGGTCTCAGCAGATATTGATAATGAATTTGTTTGAGGTATACTATTTAAAAGACATTTACCATTGAGGATCTTCTATAGTGGATCTTGAAGTTCATAATGGACATATCCCTATCAACAATCAATAACAAATGAATAGGAAGTTTCATATGGCTATTTGAAATAGACATCTATACTAATAAAAGGGTAATATGCTAATTAGACCGGGAGACCTTCCGGACGTTCTTCTGGACAAAGCCATGGTGGCGGGGCCGAAGCAGAGGCGGTTAGGGGTGATCAGGTTGCTATGGTGGTTGGGCCAAGGCAGAGGTGGTTAGGGGCGATCAGGCCAGCAGGGGAGGGCCATTGGGGGCGAGCAGGCCAGAAGGGGGTGGCAGTTGGGGGCAAGCAGGCTGGCGGGGGAGGGCAATTAGGAGTGACCAGGCCAGCAGGGGAGGGCAGTTGGGGGGGAACTAGCCTGCAGGGGAGAGCAGTTGCACTGGGCCACTAGTCTTCAATAAAATTCAAAAGCACAATAATATTAATTTTAGTTAGTGAAGATAACTCTATGAGAGCTAAGTAAATGTGACCTAGATATGACATTTTCTAGGGGTCTAACTTGATCCAAGGATTGAATATAAAATATTAAAAATTCTAGATGTGTGAGTGAATAGCATTTTACTTGGAGTTTCTACTGTAAATATCACTTCTAATGTTTTTTAATAAAACTGGAATAGTGCCTTATGAAGAATTTATATTTCAAGTTTTAGGTTGAAGATCCTATTATTTTATGTTATAGAAACTATTGATTTTTATGTGAACAAATTTATTAATATGGAGAACAATCAACCATGATATATCTTATCAGCAAAAAAAATCATTTATTTAAGTAAATTAAGTTGTCCTATTACCAATATATTCTTACTGCTTAATATAAACATAGTACTTATTATAAACCTAACTTCCTGATTATAAATATTAAATCCTTTTATTAACTTCCATGTTATTCACATCAAACATCTCAAAATCTATAAAACAAAATTTTTTATCTTTATATTTTCTTTATTTTTATTAATATAGTTTAAATTTAAAAGTAATATGTAGTTGTTATAAAAAAAAACAAACACAAACTAAATTTTAAATGGCTGTTATTACTGCCCTGTCTAAATTCATCTTTATTTTTCTGGTTTTATGCTGTTCTTCTGTCTTCCTCCTTTACATTTTATATTAGTCTTTAGAATTCTATTTTTGTCCTTCTTTCCAGAAGCCTTACTTCCACTTTCACTCACACACCCACTTTACAAATGTTCTGAATCTAGCTTTAGAATATAGGTCCGTATTCCAATGTCAAAATCAAGTTTGAAATTTAATTTTTTCAGTTTTATTGTTTTGCTTTGATTTTGGATTTTGTGGGGGGTGGGGGGTTGTTTTTTGTTTTTACCCGAACTGTGGTGTTCAGTTACTATAGCGCTGGCCCCTGTCACCTTGTGTTAGGAAATGTATTTTGTCATCCCTGAGTTTTCTCAGCCCACCACTTCTGTGTGGAGAATCTGAGAGATCAGTGAAGATAGAAAGAGCACAATTACCACTTTGTGCCAGGGCCTCAGGCCAGGGTGTCTCAAGTCTGTAATGAAGATGAGGCTAGGCTACGAGAGCTGCTGAAGGAGGGCTGTTGCAGAAACCTGCATCGGCTACTCTTCAGAACAGAATGATCAAAGGTGAGGTGTGGTTGTAGCCGGGCAGTTTTATCGGTGAAAAAGTCATTTCTTAAAGTGGAACAGAATAGGAGTAAAGAAGCAAGTAGAGCATATCCGGGGAAGGAGAGTGGGTATTCCTGAGAGTGTTGAATGGGTGGGTGTACTGACGGCCAGTGCTCTGAGATTTCCCGTTTCCCGGTTCTATGCAGCTCTTTCTGCTTTAAGCTTTGTTATCTAAGATATTTAACCTATCCTTGTCATTGGCCATATCCAAGGCTTTAGGCTGGTAGTAGTGATTCACCTGTACTATGATAAATCAAGTAGATTACAAACATTAAGGTGATTTTCAACTTTTCTTTAATTAGCATTTTTGATTGCCACCCAAATTACTTCTTTCTTCCAAATATCCAAGACAACACTGCAACCTGAAAAGTTTTCAAAATTGAAATTAAACATTTTTTAAAATATTTAGGTACTGTAGAAAGGCCTTATCTCAGTAATTCTTGATTGATACTTTAAAAAAAGAAAATATACAATTTACATGAACAGTGATAGCTGAAAATATATACAGCAAATAACACTTTTTTAAAAGTCAATGTATATATCATGAAATTTAAATACAGAATTATGTTGATTTAATATTCTATTTTTATAGAATTTTGGACGAAGGGTCCAGCTAAGTTCAAGTGAGCCAAAACAAGCTACAAGGGATACTTCTAATATTGAAGAAGGTATGTTTCAACTTAAACATTTTCCCCTGACCAGGGGATTTTTTTTTCTTATATGTATTTACCCAAATACTTACATACTATGTGAGTGTTCAAGTACCACTTGGGACTTAATTGTCCTCCCCCTGTTCATTCAGATTGTTGCCAGTTTTTCTTTATTCTAAGTTGTAATGTACCGAACATCTTTCTACATAAGCCTTCTCCTGATTTTTCAATTATTTTCCTAAGTTAGATTCTCAGAATTAAAATTATAGTAATTGGCACCTAATAAATATTTATTGAATAAAAGTTTGTATTAAATAAATTCTGGATCAAAGCATATAAGTATTGTTATGGCTTTCATACATATTACTAAAGTATTTTCCTGAGTGTATTATTATTCAATTCTGGGGTATGTACTTACTTGAGATACATCACTTATATTATTTGTTTATATCACAGGAAAAGATATGGTGTTTTGTTAGTTTTGATTTGTACATCGTTTATTAATATACTTAATTGTTTTTGTGTGTATATTTATTTTTGGTGAATTGTTTCTTTATATTCTTTTTCCCTGTAGATATTGGAGTTTTTATATTTTCTTGCCAACTTCTATAAATTCTTTAAATATCAAGGATTCTAATCCTTATATTAATTTCAAATATTTTTACTACTTTATTATTTGTATTTTATTGCACTTATGTTTTATTATTACATATAAAGGTCTTATTTTTATTTTTTCATGCAATAAATGATTATGAAAGCCAATTCCCAGCTGCAGCTAAATATTGAGTATACAATAATGAACAAAACCTACAAAAGTCTTGCCCTTCAAAAATTTAAAGTCTGTTATGGAAGACAGGCTTTAAATAAACATGTTTTCAGTCTTTTTTAGTGATTTCTCCATTACTTTTAAGCTCAAAAAACCTTTTCAATATAGAAATTTAGAAATGTTTCTTTTTCCTTTAGATTAAATTTAATTCTTTAATTTATTTGGAATTTGTTTAAATGAATGATGTGAAATGAAACTCCAAGTTGATTCTTTTTAAACAACAAACTTACTGTGTCATCTTTCTTTTATCTCATCTTTGATCAAGTGTTAAGTTCTTATAACTAATTTGATCTGTTTCTAGGTTGTCCTGTTCAGCTGATTATCTAATTTTCTAATCTTTCTTTAAGTTTATTTTCTCTTACTCTTTTATTTATAACTCATCTTAATTGCTATTGTAAAGACAGTCTACTTTATCTCTTCTTTGTACTACCAATGAATGACAAAAATACACAAAATAATTTTAACAGAATGTATTTTTTCTTTACTTCAGGTAACACTTTATAGGCATTGTTATGTCCTCAATGCCATCATTTGGATATCTTTTTTTAAAAAATTAGGGATGGGGAAATGCTAGGTATAGAGGATTCTGATAAACAAAAGGCAAAGGAACAGAAGATTCACTGGGTTCCTGTTAGTGAAATGAATACATATAGACATGTCAGTTAAGTGTGTATAAGTGCTGATCCTGAAGACAAATAGGGATCAAAGAATAGTTAATGTTAAGTTTCTTTAGTTTCAGACAGTACTTCTGAGTTTCTGATGGCTGAAAACCTAGTGAAATCTTCAGTGGCTGAGGATGAAATTCTGTCTGTCATGAGTAACAAGCAGCTACAGAAACCAAATCTGGCTTTAAATAAAACCCAGCAATTGGACATCTGTGCGCTATCAGCTGAAGAGCAGAAGATCCTGCAGTCCCTTAATCGTCTCAATGAAAGGTTATTCTGTAAGTGTGGAAGAACACCTTTAGTAAAAAGGGTTATATTTTCTACTTACTATTTTAATTTAAAATTTAATTTAGCTTAAGAATTAAAAATACAAAATGTATCCAGATTATCACCTCTTAAATCAAGTAAGGAACAATTAACAATATATTTGAATATGCCATACTATTACACCATACTCATGTCCTGTTTATAAATAAGATATTTAAAACATAAGAATATAGAAAAGCTTAAAATAAAAAAGATAGAAAATAATCAAATTCTAACAAGCAAATTCTAACAAAAGGAAACTGGTTTAGATGTATTATTATCAGACAAAATTGACTATAAAGCAGAAAGCTTTGCTGTACAGATAAAAAATAACTTTGTGATGGTCAAAAGTTTTAATTCTGGAGAAATATATACATATTTTCACTTTGTATGCATTTCAGAACATAGCCTCAAAATATATAAAATGTTTTTTAGACATGGTGAGAGATTTTTTTTACATTGTTAGTAATTGATAGACTAGACCAAAAAAAATCAAATAGATATATAAGAATCAAACATGATTAACAAACTTGATCAAAATACATATAGAATATTTATAATAATGGACCATATATTATACCATAAAATAGGCCTTCACACATTTCAAAGGATTAAAGTTATGCACATCCTCTGACACCAATTTAATTAAACATGAATAACAAAATGATAACCATTAAGAAACACATTTGTAAATAAACCATGATTCTGAAAAAGCTACCATAATGGAAATTACAAAATATTTATGTTTTTTAAAATATAGTTTTATTGATTTCAGAGAGAGGAAGGGAAAGGGAGAGATAGAAACATCAATGATGAGAGAGAATCATTGATTGGCTGCCTCCTGCACACCCCCTATTGGGGATTGAGCCCTCAACCCGGACATGTGCCCTGACTGGGAATTCAAACATGACCTCCTGGTTCATAGTTCTATGCTCAACCACTAAACCACACTGGCTGGGTGGAAATTACAAAATATTTAGACATGAGCAATAATAACAGTATTTTATGTGAGAGTGTATTTAGCATGGTCTCTCAGCCTTGGCACTACTGACATTTTGGGCATGATAATTCTTAGTCGTAGGAGCTGTCCTGTGCATTGTCAGGTGTTTAGCCACATGCTGACCTCTCTACACACTGAATGCTGTGTAGTACCACCAGTCATGAAAAGTGTCTCCTGACAAATGTTCCCTGGGTAGCAAAAATCACCTATGGTTGAGAACCACTGGGAAAAAAAATCTAACATAATATATACACATACATCCTATATAAGGCATATATAAAAATGTATGTGTATGTATTATGTGTGTATTCCACTTCTGCTTAAAATGTAGCTATAATGTGTCAGCCCCACCCTAAGACTAAGAAAAAGCAAATAAACAACAACAGTATAGCTTATTTTAAATGCATTAGAAAATTGAAGTCACAGCCCAGCTGGCGTGGCTCAGTGGTTTAGTGTCGACCTATGAACCAGGAGGTCACGGTTCAATTCCAAACCAGTCAGGGCAGATGCCTAGGTTAGGGGCTTGATCCCCAGTTTGGGGCGTGCAGGAGGCAGCCAATCAATGATTCTGTCTCATCATTGATGTTTATATCTCTCTCTCCGTCTCCCTTTTCTGAAAAAAATAACAAAAACATTTTTTAATTGAAAGGAAGGAAGGAAGGAAGGAAGGAAGGAAGGAAGGAAGGAAGGAAGGAAGGAAGGAAGGAAGAGAAAGAAAGA
>NW_005364225.1:3107241-3111062 GCF_000412655.1 Myotis brandtii
AAGAAAGAAAGAAAGAAAGAAAGGAAGAAAGACAAGAAAGAAAGACAAGAAAAGAAAGACAAGAAAAGAAAAAAAAGAAAAGAAAAAAGTTGAAGTCACAGCACAAACAGGTAGCCTGGCATCCAAGGAAAGACAGGAACTTCCAAAGAGAGACAGTACACGACTATTAGCTCACCTGTGGCAGAGTATGGGAGACATTAGGAATTCTGCTTAGACTTTTAACAAATTACGAAAGGATAAGTGTGAACTATTGTGAGAATATAAAACCCCTGGGAGTCACAGACAAAAGAGTTTACACTCATTTATTTACAGATAGTTTTCCATGAGCCTACATGGTGTGTTCATGAGAAAATGAGGGAGCAGAGCAGGAGGTTAGAGAAATCCTTCCTCAGTGGTGCAGCCTGGAAGAGAGGAGCAGCCATTGCTGTAGAAAAGGCATGAAACCCCATGCAGAACCTTCTCTCCTACAGACTAAAGGCCAAGGATACTGGAACAGAGGCAGCAAGTCTTCTGTGAGAGGCACAGAGCATAGAGCACAGAGAAAACCTCCTCATATTGTGCAGACACCTCAATTCCTAAGGTGATTAACTACACACACACACATACACGATTGCCTAGCAGGAGATGCATGCCCATGTCCAGTTTTTACTCAGGTAAGAACTACTAGTATTTACCTGAGTATCCACTATTCCAAACATGAGGTCCAGCATTTCAGCATTTAATCAAAAATTATGAGACATACCAAAAAAAAAAAAACAAAACAAAAAAAAAAACAAGGAGGAAACACACACACACACACACACACACACACACACACTGTCAAGGGACAGAGCAGTCAACAGATTATGATACAGAGATGACCCAGAAATTAAAACTATCAGGTAATTTTAAATAACTATGACTCATAACAGGTTATAGTGGGAAAAGTGAGCAGTTATGGGACAGATAGACAACATGCATGAACAGATGGAGAATTTCAGCAGAGAGATGAAAACTAGAAGAAAGAGTTAAATAGAAAAGTGATGAATAAAAACTGTAACAGAAATGAAAAATGTTTTCTATGGGCTAATCAAGAGACTCAACACAGCTGAGGAGGGAATCAATGAATTTGAAGAATAGCAATAGAAATTTTCCAAACTGAAACACCCAGAAAAAAAACAAACAGAGGGGAGAACAAGAGCAGATGATCTAACAGCAGTGGAACAATGAAATTAGACTAACAAACATGTCATTGGAATCCCAATGTGAGAAATTGTAGCTTTTTTAAATTTTTGCTTTTTTTTTTTCTGGGAGAAGGAGCTACTGATTTCATAGGAAGTTGGATTTAGGCACAGCCCCTCTCACATGGATCCTGTTTTTGGATCCTAGCTATGAAGAACTTATGGGGTTATTTTGAGACAAGTTGTTTGTCTCTCCATATTGAAATAATTGGATATGAAATAGAAAATTAAATTGAACCCCTACCAAATACCATACATAAAAAAGTTCTAAGATTAAATGTAAAAGAAACTATATAAAGCTTTTAGGGGATAATATAAGTAAGTATTTTCTAGCCTTGGGGTAAGGAAGGATTTTTTAAGCAGAGCAAAAGGAACATAATCCATAGAGGAGAAAATAAATTTGATTATATTAAAATCACAAACTTCTGTTCATATCAAACATCATTAAAAGAATGTAAAGACAGATCACAAATAAGAGAAACTATAATACATAGGATGAAGGACTCATTCAAAATATGTAAAGAACTATAAATCAATAAGAAAAAAAGACAACTCAAAAAAATAGGAGATCCTAGCCAAGATGGCTCAGTGGTTGAGCATCGACCTCTGAACCAGGAGATCACGGTTCGAGTCCCAGTCAGAGCACATGCCTGGGTTGCGGGCTCAATCCCCAGTGGGGGGTGTACAGGCGGCAGCCGGAACCAGGAGACAGTTCGAGTCCCAGTCAGAGCACATATCCCCAGTGGGGGGGTGTACAGGCGGCAGCCGAAAAAATGAGTCTCTCTCATCATTAATGTTTCTATCTCTCTCTCTCCCTCTCCCTTCCTCTCTGAAATCCATAAAAATATTTTTTAAATAGGAGGAAAAAAACTTGAAGAGGAGTTTCACAACAAAGGAAATGCAAATGACAATACACATTGATAGATATTTACCTTCATTAGAAATAGGGAAATGCACATTAAAACAATGAGATGTAGTTATATCCTCATCAGAAAGAGCTAAATTTAAAGGCCTGGCAATGCTACGTGTTGGTAAAGATGCAAGCAATTGGAGCTCACATATAATGCTGGTTGAAGTGTAAACTGGGGCAACCTGTTTGGGAAATGTTTTGCCACCACTTAATAAACTGAACGTTCACATACCCTACAACCAGCAATTTCACTTCCACATGCATATCCTAGATAAAACCCTGCACATGTACATCAGCGACTTGTTAAGTATATAGAGACCATCAGAGCCAAACTTTGAAAATTTTAGATGTTCTGGGAATACCAGTCAGCAAGGAAAATGAACAAACTACATCTACAAATATCATCATAGATGAATCTAAATAATATATAATTTTGAGCAAAATAAGGAAAATCAAAGGAGAATAAAGACAGTCCAATTTAATTTATATGAAGTTCAGAAACAGGCAAAACTAAATATTCTTTGAAGGATGTATACATATGTGTTAAAACTATAAAGGCAGTCAGTGTACGAGGTTACCTCTGTGTGAGCAAGGGAAAGGAGTGCAATCCACAGGGCACTACAGAAGGAATATTGTTCAATTTTATTAATCTAGGTGGTTACACAGACATTAGCTATGTTATTCATTAAAATGTACATGTACTATATACTGTTAATTCTAAAATTAAATCTTTAAAATATATAGTAAAAGGGTGCTACAACACAAAAGCAATATGGAACTAAAGCTGTAAGTTTAAAATGCAAAATTAGGCAGAAAAAGGTAAAAAACCCTCAAGTCAGTTTTTATGTAGGGGTTTTTTTCCTATTATATACTTCCATATATTTAAATTCTTCCTGCAAAAGATTCTGCCTGAAATTTTCTTTCTTTTTCCCAGACCCTTGCTATTGTATAGACAGAGGCCTAAATATTGAAAAGGCAAGAGTTGAATTTTTTTGTGCCTCTATAGCTAAATAAACATCTCTTTCCTAAGATTTTCTAAGAATGAAATTCATTTCTTTGGTGTGTTTTTTTAAAGAAGAAAAGGAAAAAAATGAAAGAAAACCTAGCATTTGAGTAAAGATTGTTATAGACTAGTCAAAGTACTAAAAATTCCTTTTTATCAACATAAGTTTTATGTATTGTTTTTAATCAAATTCTATTCCCTAATCTAATATTAAGTCTAAAGACTACTTCTGGGAACAATAGAAAAAAGTCTCTTACTCAATGTTGACTATTTTGATACATCAGAATTTAGTATTTGATTTAGTCATTCTTCTCTTTCAATAAACATAGCAATTATATTTGTATTATTATAATTATTTCAGATGTACAAGCAACCATTTGCAAAAATCCATCCATTAAAAATACCTTGCAAATAATGCCATTTCTGGTAAGTATTTTAAGAATTTTTTTCCCCTTTTTAGGAAACTTCATGATTGTATGTATAAGAATTCTGTATTGATATTAATTTTTGAGATTAGTTTTTAGGGAGTTTTTCTCCTAAAATCAACTTATAATCAACTTTCAATTATAAGACGTTCTGTTAGAATCAAGCAAATATCCTCTCATTTCAAAAAAAACTGTAAATATTTTTACATTCAGAGTATTTCATCAGTCATGAGAACAGAAACAGGTATCAGTGTACTACTTTT
>NW_005364225.1:3119918-3124252 GCF_000412655.1 Myotis brandtii
GTGTTAAAACTATAAAGGCAGTCAGTGTACCAGGTTACCTCTGTGTGAGCAAGGGAAAGGAGTGCAATCCACAGGGCACTACAGAAGGAATATTGTTCAATTTTATTAATCTAGGTGGTTACACAGACATTAGCTATGTTATTCATTAAAATGTACATGTACTATATACTGTTAATTCTAAAATTAAATCTTTAAAATATATAGTAAAAGGGTGCTACAACACAAAAGCAATATGGAACTAAAGCTGTAAGTTTAAAATGCAAAATTAGGCAGAAAAAGGTAAAAAACCCTCAAGTCAGTTTTTATGTAGGGGTTTTTTCCTATTATATACTTCCATATATTTAAATTCTTCCTGCAAAAGATTCTGCCTTAAACTTTCTTTCTTTTTCCCAGACCCTTGCTATTATATAGACAGAGGCCTAAATATTGAAAAGGCAAGAGTTGATTTTTTTTGTGCCTCTATAGCTAAATAAACATCTCTTTCCTAAGATGTTCTAAGAATGAAATTCATTTCTTTGGTGTATTTTTTTAAAGAAGAAAAGGAAAAAATGAAAGAAAACCTAGCATTTGAATAAAGATTGTTATAGACTAGTCAAAGTACTAGAAATTCCTTTTTATCAACATAAGTTTTATGTATTGTTTTTAATCAAATTCTATTCCCTAATCTAATATTAAGTCTAAAGACTACTTCTGGGAACAATAGAAAAAAGTCTCTTACTCAATGTTGACTATTTTGATACATCAGAATTTAGTATTTGATTTAGTCATTCTTCTCTTTCAATAAACATAGCAATTATATTTGTATTATTATAATTATTTCAGATGTACAAGCAACCATTTGCAAAAATCCATCCATTAAAAATACCTTGCAAATAATGCCATTTCTGGTAAGTATTTTAAGAATTTTTTTCCCCTTTTTAGGAAACTTCATGATTGTATGTATAAGAATTCTGTATTGATATTAATTTTTGAGATTAGTTTTTAGGGAGTTTTTCTCCTAAAATCAACTTATAATCAACTTTCAATTATAAGACGTTCTGTTAGAATCAAGCAAATATCCTCTCATTTCAAAAAAAACTGTAAATATTTTTACATTCAGAGTATTTCATCAGTCATGAGAACAGAAACAGGTATCAGTGTACTACTTTTCAAATAATTTTAGATATGTAGCCTAATTGGAAAATTGTTAAGAAATTTTCATTGTCAATGATCCCATCATTGCCCATATCCTTTCCATGTCCTCAGAGTTCAAAACTAGACCCTCCTGCTTTGAATTTTGTTTTTGCCTTGGCATTGGGTCCTGGTAAAGATACATATATAAATGAAAAACAGCAATTCAGGAATTCTCAGTCTAAAGGAGCAAGACACACGTGGACAGAATATCCAGGGAAATAACACAAGGCAAGCTAAGACTGTGCTGCAGGGACTTAGGAAATCACTGGAGGAAGAAATCATGTCTGCCTAGAAGTGAAAGGAGACATTCAGGTTTATAGAAAGGCACATCCTCAGTTTAGGTCTTCAACAAAGAAATGTTTTGTTAGAGGATTAATTGCATGTTCCTTTGTTTTTCCGTTATGTGCCCTCAATTCTGAAATCTTGACAGGAAAAAATAAGATTATGCAGTATACTTCATTTCTTATTTACTTTTACATGAAGTTATGCATTTCTTACCTGCATTTCAGATTTCTGCATGCTCTGAGTGCAGTGGTGAATAATCGGAAGTAGAAAAAGACTGTCCCTGCCCTCCTGGAGCTCATTTAACCACTGGGCACGTGTTTCTTGGAAATGGTCTTTCTGGTGTGGCATTTATGATGCTGTGATTTTTAGACACAACTCATTTGGCAATGGCTACTTTGACTCCTGGTATATTATTTTTTCATGGTTACTTTTTAGATGCTAATTTGGATTTTTTGACCAAATTTTCCATTTCTATCAATTCAGCAATTTAAGTAATTTTTGCAGTGATGGTTTTTCTATGTCTGAATTTTAACTGTGACAATTTTCTGTTACTTAACACATTTATGGTTCTTAACTCACTTTAGTGAGATAAGACCTACAGTGACTGAGATCACTCTTCTATACACCTCAGCTCAACTTGAAAACAGTGTACTAACCACAGACAACTAACTGATCATGAATTGTAAATACTCAATAGGAAGAGAAAGCTACCTAATCAGCAAATTACTGAACACATTGGTGTACTGTGTTATTATATTGCTAGAGTATCTGACAAGTAACTGAAAAGTTAATGGTGAGGATTAGGGACCAGGAGTAGACTTGAAATAATTTTTATTTTACATCTTTTTTCATTCTTTATGACATGTGGTAACCATTAGCTTTATTCAGTCTCTTTATCTCCAAACATGTTAGTCTTCCTTATTATGACATCACTAATATAAGTCAGAAACCTTCCATTTATTTTCAGGGAAAATAGTATAAAATCACAGAATTATTAAGTGCCTGTTTAAACAGCCAACATTAAAATTACCCTGTCCCCGGGGCTCTGCCATCAAAATTCATTTACCATATTCTGTAGAGGGGATTTTAACATTTTATTCTTGTTTGCCCTTTTTCTGAGATATTTTTATTTGTTTATTATTGACATTTTGCCACACTTGCTTTATCTGATGGATGGATGGATAATGGGTGGGTGGAAGAATAGAAAAGAAAAGAATAGAACAGGAGATACATAAACACTCACACAAACATAATGAACTGTTTGAAAGTAAATTACAGACCTAGTGATACTTTCCCTCTAAATACATAATCACAATACCATCATCATACCCAAGAAATTTAATATTGACACAGTATTATCTGATACACACTCCGTATTTAAAGTTCCTTAGTTGTCTGAAAATTAATGGCTTTGTGGCTATTTTATTTCTCTGATTCAGTATCCAACCCAGGATTATACATTGCATTTGATTGTCATGTCTTTTAACCTAGTAAAGTCTTTTTCATCTTTCATGCACAGTGACACTTTTGTAGACTAAAGTCCAAACCAGTTGTCTTGTTGAATACCTTATGATCTGGATTTGTCTGATTGTTTTCTCATTATTAGACTCAGGTTAACATTTATGGTGAATATATAGCTTCAGAGTTTATATTTTTATAGCTTTTTTGCTTTCTTTTTATCACCTGGGATTACCTGTACCTCTGTCTTGCCTTCAAGTCTTCTGTTTAGCTGCTTGTAATTTATTTTAAGTTCAGAAAACATATGTCCAAACTTTCTGAGTTATATTTAAGGCAAGGATACATTGGTACTTAGTGCCCCCTCTGGAAGTAAAGTAAATGGGCTTTAGATATACTTTTGTCTTTTAAAAGCTCTCAAAATTTGTTCCTGGATCCCATTGCATTTCAATAAGTAAAATTATTTAATATATAAGTTCTCAAAATGCAATATATAATTTTAATTCTAAACTTTCTGTATGTATGATCACCAAAACTGTATTGTATTTATCAGGACAATTGTGGTATAGTCTAGTTTTTCAATAGGGATGTGTCTTAGAAAAAGATTTCCATCTCTCCACACAATAACAGAAATATCTGTTTGGGAGTATTTATTGTTTTGGAGATGTTGCAGGTAAGTTTTTTATTAACGTTTTTATTTCCTTTTACATTCAGCTCCAATGTTTTCATACCCATATGAACTTAGAAATATTTTGTTTTTAAATTTTAACATGTGTCATATAATATACTAGAGGCCCGGTGCATGGACATACACCGGTGGGGTCCCTCAGCCTGGCCTGCAGGGATCAGGCCAAAACCAGCTCTCCAACATCCCCTGAGGGGTCCTGGATTGCAAGAGGGTGCAGACCAGGCCAAGGGACCCCACCAGTGCACCATCAGGGCTGGGGAGGAACCACAGGAGGGTCCAAGGAGTGACTGGCCCATCTTGCCCAGTCCCGATTGGCTGGACCCCAGCAGCAAGCTAACCTACCAGTTGGAACATCTGCCCTCTGGTGGTCAGTATGTGTCATAGCGACTGGTCAAATGGTCAGACACTTAGCACATTAGGCTTTTATTATATAGAACTAGGGGCCCGGTGCACAAAAATTTGTGCACTGGGGAGGGGGTTCCCTCAGCCCAGCTTGCCCCCTATCACATACTGGGAGCCCTAGGGGATGTCCTACTACCTGCTCCCTGCTCCCTTGGGGAGTGGGCCTAAGCCACAGTCTGGCCACCCTTTGTGGGAGTCGAACGGGCTGATCAGGGGAAGGCACCAGCCCCATCACCGCACTGTTGCAGCCACTGCAAGTCAACAATTGCTGGCTGGCTCGCCCTGGTTCCCCGCCTCTGCCGCCATCAACAATCCTTGGCTGGCTCCTCCC
>NW_005364225.1:3124862-3139030 GCF_000412655.1 Myotis brandtii
GGGAAGGTTGGAGTCTGCAGCAAGCAAGCCTCGTGCTCGCTTCAGTGCCTGGCTGCCGGCCGCCATCTTGGTTGTCAGTTAATTTGCATATACTCACTGATTAGCCAATGAAAAGGGTAGCGGTCGTATGCTAATTACCATGTTTCTCTTTTATTAGTGTAGATGTCTAGCTTTACAATGTACAATGTATTGTGTGGTTAATTCAGGAACTAAATTTCTCAGCTTAGCAGCATTATACCTACTGGATTCCTACCTCTGAAAAGTACTGTGCTGCCCGATTGGTGTGGCTCAGTGGTTGAGCATCGACCCATGAACCAGGAGATAATGGTTCAATTCCCGGTCAGGGCAAATGCCCAGGTTGGGGGCTCGATCCCCAATAGGGGGTGTGCAGGAGGCAGCCAATCAATGATCTTCTCTCATCGTTGATATTTCTCTCTCTCTCCCCTCTTCCTTCCTTTCTCTGAAATCAATAAAAACATATTAAAAAAAGAAAAGTACTCTGCCAAGTAGTTTCACACATATTCTGTTGTTTAGTCTTCTAAACTAGGGACATCAAATAATGTCCTCAAATCTTAGAGCTGTTCAGTGGCAGAGCCAGGATTTACACTTTCCCTTCACTGCCTCCCCGCCCCCCAAACTATGTTCTACCTTTTATAATTCTTTATTTATTTATCTTAATAGTTGAAAGTATTACAGATGCCCCCCCTTTTTTTTCCATTGACCCCATCCCTCCCACGCCTTCACCACACTGTTGTTTGTGTCCATGGGCTGTGTGCATATATGCATGTAAGTTCCCCATTAATCTCTCCACACCAACCCCTGGCTTCCCTCTGAAATTCATCAGTCTGTTCCATGCCTCTATGTCTCTGAATCTATTTTGTTCATCAGTTTATTTCTTATTTCAATTAATGACACCATCATCCACCAAATTTCCCAGATAAAAATTAGAAGTTTCATCCAAGCTTCTCATTCTCTCATAACCCTCGACCAGTGATGGCGAACCTTTTGAGCTCGGCGTGTCAGCATTTTGAAAAACCCTAACTTAACTCTGGTGCCGTGTCACATATAGAAATTTTTTGATATTTGCAACCATAGTAAAACAAAGACTTATATTTTTGATATTTATTTTATATATTTAAATGCCATTTAACAAAGAAAAATCAACCAAAAAAATGAGTTCGCATGTCACCTCTGACACGCGTGTCATAGGTTCGCCATCACTGCCCTACACAGTAAATCCTTCTAATAATACTTACTAAGTGCATCTCAAATCCATTCACTCCTCTCCACTCTTACTGATAGTGTCTTAGTTTAAGAATTCATCATTTCTCATCTGGACCATTTCAACAACCTCCAGGTTTGCTCTCTCCAGTATATCTTACACCCAATTACTACCAGAATAATTCTTTTTAAAACGTGAACATATCACTCTCCTGCTTAAAACCTAACCTCAGTGGTTACCCATTACCAAAAAGACAAACTCGGGAGAACTGCATTCAAGACCTTTCCACTCTCGCCTCCATTTGTTTCTCAGCTCATAACTTGCACACTGCTGAGCACAGGTTGATCCCAGAACTCTCTGCAGGCTTCCAGGGCCCATGATGCTCCCACTGCCTCACGGGGATTGCTCTCATAAAACCCTTTCTCTTATTCTTTGAGAATTGACTTTAGTGTCATCCCGGCTAGAAAAGCTTATTCAGCCCAAGCTTTGTCTTGTCCAAAATTACTCTGTCCTGTCCTTTTGGCAACCATAGCAGCATGATTTTTTTTTTTTGAAGTTAACATATTGGTCTCTTCATTGAACAGATATTGCCTAAGTCTTGCCACGTGCCGGGCACTCTGCTAGGACTGGGACTAGGAAGAGGAAAACATTTCCTATTCTCAAGTAGCTTATATTCTAGTAGAGATAATATGCAAACAATATAGTATAATAGAGTTACTGCGGGGCATCCTCAGGGCACCTGCCATGATTTTTCAATGTAAAAACTATGAATCTTATAAGCAGGATTTTCATTTGGAATATTTTACTTACTGTTTTAAATAAAATAAATTTAATGAATTTTGAACAATTACCTTTTCAAGCAACTTCTTTAGCCCAGTGCATGTTGTTAAACTACTCCTAAGGTACTATATGAGTTACAAGTGCTTCCTGTAGAAAATAAAATTATTAAATTTTAAACATTTACACATTAGATTATGATTTTAAAAACCTCTTAAACAACTTTTACCAATATCAAAGAGTGAAGATGGTGAATTATTGTAATTAGTCAGATGTCTATGTTGAGATTAATGCATATGTAGCATTTGAGAGTTTTAATTATGACTTTAACCTTATTAAAATCTGTAATCTATAAGGAAATCCACTGTAAAGTCCATAATACAACAGTAAAAGAATATTCTGAAATTATGTTACAGAACATGCAGCCAAGGACCAGTCTGTCCCCCGACATTGGATCCAGATTGTACAGAAAATACTGATGAAATATACCAGTAACTATTAAATGGAATCATTATTTTTTAAAATCTCCTGTAAATATATCATTTATTTATGTATTTTGTTAATGATTAAAACACTAAACCATAAAATAAAGGTAAAGTATAACATGGGTAATAGAAATAAATTAACTAGTTTACATTTTTGCTACAAATTATACTTTATTATGTATTTTTTTGATAATTCATTTTTAATGAATGGAAATATTTATTGTTTTTAATGAGCATGCTACTGGAAATAAAGTCATTATATTTAAAAAGAAAATGAAGGCTAATTTGTTATTCAAATTATTAGTTACAGTTGAGAAGCTTTGTTTATCTGAAATTTCTAGTAAATTCTATTAAATTTGTGTACAGTGGTATAAGAAGTTTATGATTAATAATATCTGTCATCAGTAGTAAAACTATTTGTTTAGGGCTTTGAAGGATCTCTGTACTTTGGAGATGTTACCAAGGGGTCTTGTTCTCAATTCTGCATGTACAGAAATTAGTTATCACTTTAATTTTGATTGGTGTCTAAAGAACTGACTCCATTAGAAAGCTCACAAGGTAAATGGTAAATATAAAAGATAAACTGCAGTCCCCACTAGATTACTTGAATTGCCTGATCAGTATGTTCTTTTCCCAGGAGAAATGTCTATTGGGAAAACCAGTTATATTAGAAGGTTGTATTTTTTGTTTGTTTGTTTTGGGTTTTGGGTTTTGGTTTTTGTGTGGGGGTTTTTTTGCCACAGAATTTTTTTTAATCTTTATTGTTGAAAGTATTACATATATTCCCTTTTCCCCCCATTGACTTCTTCTAGCTGCCCCTGCCTCCCACCCCAGGCCTTCACCACCCTATTGTCAGTGTCCATGGGTTATGCATATATGCATACAAGTTCTTTCCACCCATCCACCCATCCCCGCCTTCCCTCTGAGATTCAACAGTCTGTTCCATGCTTCTCTGTCTCTGGATCTATTCTAGAAGGTTGTTTTTTAAGTATAGAAACAAAGACAAAAGTTGTATAATCACTAAAAAAGATGTATAGAATTATACATTCTCTTATTTCCCCTCAACCTATCTCTACTTCAGATTGTCAGCACCTCTCATCTAGACTTTTCCAAGCTGAATTTTTTAAGTTTGGCATTTCTAACTTGAGCAAAATGGCCTGAGTGAAAATCTGTCTTATCAATCTCATCTTAAAGGTTTTCAGAGCTTCCCGTTCAGCGACTGGAGGAAATATGCACTCCTCATCACAATATCTAAGGCTCTTCATGTTCTGAGTTCGCATTGCTTACCTACCACCACCTTTCCCACCACATCACTTACTCCAAGCATGTCAAACTCGCAGCCTGTGGGCCGCATGTGGCCCACAACGAATATTTTTGCAGCCCAGCCAATATAACGGTATGTAAGAAATGTTTTAATAAAAATTACATAACTTAATTTTTACAATATCCTGTTATTATTATTAATAACGAACTACAACATTCCCTAATGACTGATTACTATAATCATGTTGCATTCACTTCCCTTACGCAAAGGCGCACCATTTCTCTCCACTAATACTAGCAGTGAATATTTTACCAGCCGATTGCCACGTCATTAGTCTTGGACTGACTTGTTTGGTGTGCACAACAGGAAATATTTTGCTTTCGGAAAACAAGAAAAATAGGTTTATTTGTGTTATGCTTAATTTGTACAGTTATTCAGTGTCTAGTAAGTTAATGTTCAAGAAAAAACATCAAATTTTATTTAAATGTTCTATTATTTTATGTTAACGATTACTCATTCATTTCAGCCCTTTGTATTCAGCATGTCTCTATCGAAATAAACCTACGTTTCTATGAAAATTGAAGCTTTTCCTTTTTTTGCAGCTCACATAAACTTAAACCTTGTTTATTTGGCCCACTTAGCCTTTGAGTTTGACATGCTTGACTTATTCCAATTACCAAACTCTTTACAATTCCCAAATACCACCTGCTATTTCATGCCTCTGCCTAGTCATACACTATACCCTTAGCTTGGCATGCCTTTCCTCTAATCCTACCTATACGTGCCTGATAAACTTTTATTTATTACTTTAAATTCTGCTGGGGTTGAACTTTCTCCATTTTTTCCTAATAATCCTCCCTACTACCTCCTCTCTATAATTACATCCTTTGTACACTGAATCATAATTCTCTGTGTGTGTATGCCATATATATATGTATATCCCACGTTCAAAGGCTGTTAAATCGCGTTGTTTACCCATATCTTCAGAAGAAAAAAATCACTTCTACTGTCGTAAACAACCTGCTTCCCTATTTATAATGGTCTGGCCCTCTAGCAACTTCAGCGCGAAATTATAGCTAATTTGCCTACAAACATCAGGTGGTCATAATAATCTGGCCGCTCACTGTATAAGTCTGTTCTTCTATGAAGAGCTCCTGAAAGGTAAAGATTGTCATTCATTTCTGTGCCCTTCGGAATTAAAATAGGGTATATAGTGGCAGATCAAAATAATGAATAAAGGAAAAAATTCATTTGTTCAATTACCTCGTCCCTATTATGTGCTAGATACTGCTCTATGTGCTAGGAATACAATGAAAGATAAAAATAAGTATTTGCCATCATGGCGCTTACATTTTAGTGGGTATTCAGATTTTAAAACATAAGAATATACCATAAAAAAAGGATATACCTTGTTCTTCTTTCTCAGGATTGTGGGGGTTTTTTTATTCCAGATGAATTTTTGGAGAGTTTGTTCTAGATCTGTGAAATATGCCATTGGTATTTTAATGGGGATTGCATTGAATCTATAGATTGCTTTGGGTAGTATGGACATTTTAATGATGTTGATTCTACCAGTCCATGAACATGGTATATTCTTCCATCTGTTTATGTCTTCTTCTATCTCTTTTTCAATGTGCTGTAGTTTTCTGAGTTCAGGTCTTTTATGTCCTTAGTTAAGTTTATTCCTAGGTATCTTACTTTTGTTGGTGCAGTAAATGGGATTCCCCCCACTTCTCTTTCTGTGAGTTCCTTATTGGTGTATAAAAAGGCCATAGATTTCTGGGTGTTAATTTTGTACCCTGTTACATTGCTGAATTCATTTATTAGCTCTGGTGGTTTTTTGATGGAGTCTTTGGGGTTTTCTATATATAGTACTATGTCACCTATGAATAAGGACAGGTTTACTTCTTCTTTTCCAATTTGGATGCCTTTTATTTCTTCCTCTTGTCTGATTGCTATGGCTAGCATTTCCAGTACTATGTTGAACTGGAGTGGTGAAAGTGGGCATCACTGTCTTGTTCCTGTTCTTAAGGGAAATGGTTTTAATGATGTTTGCTGGAGGTTTTTCATATAAGGTTTTTATTATGTTGAGATATGATCCCTCTATTCCCACTTTGCTGAGAGTTTTTATCAAAAAAGGATGTTGGATTTTGTCCAATGCTTTTCCTCATCAATTTGATTGATTGTGTGATTTTTGTCTTTCAATTTGTTTATGTGATGTATCACGTTTATTGATTTGCAGATATTGTACCAGCCTTGCATCACCAGGATAAATCCTATTTGGTCATGGTGTATGATCTTTTTCATGTGTTGCTGGATGTGATTTGCTAATATTTTGTTTGAGGATTTTAGCATCTATATTCATCAGGGATATTGGCCTATAATTCTTTTTCTTTGTAATGTCTTTCCCTGGTTTGGGGATTAGGGTAATGCTGGCTTCATAAAAAGAACTTGAAGTGTTCCTGCCTCTTGAATTTTTTAGAATAATCTGAGGAGGGTAGGTGTTAGTACTTCTTTGAATGTTTGGTAAAACTCCCCTGGGAAGCCAGGACCAGGGCTTTTGTTTGCTGGATGTTTTTGTATTACTGCTTCAATTTCATCAGTAGTTATCAGCCTATTCAGATTATCTGATTCTTCCTGATTGGGTTTTGGAAGGCTTTGTTTTTCTAGGAATGTGTCCATTTTTTCTAGGTTGTCCAGTTTGTTGAAATAGAGATGTTTGTAGTATTTTTTTTTTTTTACAATCCTTTGTATTTTTCTAGGGTTGGTTGTTACTTCACCTCTGTCATTTCTGATTTTGCTTATTTGGGTCCTCTCTTTTTGTTTCTTAGTGAGCCTGGCTAAAGGTTCATCAATCTTGTTTATCCTTTCAAAGAACCAGCTCTTGGTTTTATTGATTTTTTGTAATGTTTTTGTTTGTTTGTTTGTTTTGGGGATGGGGTTGGTTTTGTGTTTGTTTGTTTGGTTTTGGTCTCTTATGTCATTTATTTCTGCTCTGATCTTTATTATTTCCTTACTCTGGGCTTTCTTGTCATTCTCTTTAAGTTGTAGGGTTAGTTAACTTATTACCAGTTTTTCTTTTTTGAGGTAGCCTATGAATTTCTCTCTCAGAATTGCTTTCACTGTATCCCATAGATTTTTGGATTATTGTGTTTTCATTGTCATTTATTTCCAGGATGTTTTTAATTTCTTCTTTGATCTCTTTGGTAACCCAATCATTGTTTAATTGCATGCTATTTAGCCTCCATGTGTTTGATTGTTTTTATTGTAGTTGATTTCTAATATTATGCCATTGTGATCTGAGAAGATTCTTGATATGGTTTTGGTCTTCTTGAATTTGTAGAGACTTTGCCTGTGCCCTAATATGTGGTCTATCTTTGAAAATGTCCCATGTGCACTTAAAAAGAATGTACAGTCCGTAGCCTTGAGGAGAAATGTTCTGAGGATGTTAATTAGTTCCATCTGATCTAGTGAGTTGTTTAGGATTACTATTTCTTTGTTGATTTTTTGTCTAGAAGATTTATACAGTGATTTCAATGGGGTATGAAAGTCCCCTACTATGATTGTGTTGCTGTCAATCTCTCTCTTGATATCTTCCAGAAGTGTTTTTATGTATTTGGGTGCTCCTGTATTGGGTGCATATATTTTTATCACAGTTATATCCTCTAGTTGTGCCCATCCCTTTAGTATTATGAAGTGGCCTTCCTTATCTCTTGTCATGGCCTTCACTTTTGAAGTCTATTTTGTCAGATATAAGTATTACTATCCCAGCTTTATTTCTCATTTCTGTTTGCCTGAAAATTTTTTCCATCCCTTCACTATCAGTCTGTGTGAGTCCTTTGTTCTGAGGTAGGTCTCTTGTAGACAGCATATGTTTCCTTATCTATTCAGCTACCCTATGTCTTTTGATTGGAGCATTTAATCCATTTACATGTAAGATTATTATTGATAGGAACTTGTTTTTGCCATTTTTATTCTTTATATCTGTGTTTATACCTCTATTTCTATTCCTTCTTATTATACCACTCCCTTTAGGATTTCTTGCATTGCTGGTTTGGTGGTAATAAACTCCCTTAGCCTGTTTTTTTCTACAAAGCTCCTGATTTCACCTTCAATTTTAAAAAAAGTTTCCTTATCTGTTCAGCTACCCTATGTCTTTTGATTGGAGCATTTAATCCATTTACATGTAAGATTATTATTGATAGGAACTTGTTTTTGCCATTTTTATTCTTTATATCTGTGTTTATACCTCTATTTCTATTCCTTCTTATTATACCACTCCCTTTAGGATTTCTTGCATTGCTGGTTTGGTGGTAATAAACTCCCTTAGCCTGTTTTTTTCTACAAAGCTCCTGATTTCACCTTCAATTTTGAATGATTGCTTTGCTGGATAGAGTATTCTTGGATTCAGTCCCTTGCTTTTCATTGCTTTATTCCAATACCTCTGTCCTGATGTGTTTCTGTTCAGAAAGCATTTGATAGTCTAATGGGAGATCCCTTGTAGGTAACTTTCTGTCTCTCTCTTCCAGCCCTTAAGATTCTTTCTTTATCATTAACGTTTGCCATTGTAATTACAATGTGTTTTGGTGTGGGTCTTTTTAGGTTCATCTTGTTTGGGACTCTCTGTGCTTGTGTGACTTTTTTCTTCCCTAAGTCAGGGAAGTTTTCTGTCATTATTTCTTCAAATAGATTTTCTATTCCTTGCTCCTCTTCTTGTCCTTCTGGTATCCCTATGATGCGGATGTTACTTCATTTCATGTTTTCCCAAAGCTCCCTTGAAGTCTCCTCCTGCTTTTTAATTTTTTTCCAATTGCTGTTCAGATTGGGTGTTTTTTCTACCCTGTCTTCTAACTCGCTGATTCGGTCCTCAGCTGCTTCTAGTCTGTTGAAACCTTCCATTGTGTTCCTTATTGCAGCTATGCCATTTTTCATTTCCTCCTGATTCTTACACATGTTAGTGAATCTCTCATCCAGATGTTTGAGCATTCTTACAACCATTACTCTGAATTCTTTCTCTGACAAATTGCCTCCATTTCACTTAGTTCCTTTTCTGGTGATTCCTCCTTTTCTTTCTTTTGGGGATTATTTCTTTGTCTCCCCATTTTTGATGTCCCTTTGTATTTATTTTTATGTAATGAGAGTTGCTGTCTCTTTCTGGCCCTGGAAAACCTGCTTGAGGTCTGAGAAATTGAAACCCCTAGCAGTCCAATGGTCCAGGATTCCTTAGCCCAGAGGCTGGGTCTGCCTTGAGCCTCATGCCTTTATTGTCAATGCTCTGAATTGTACGCCCTTACCCCACAATCTGGTCCCTCACTTGTCCGCTGCAGATGCTTAGGGTTGGTGGGGGTACGTGCACAGATCCTCTGTTGTGCACGGGGGGTCCCAGAGCCCTCTGGCATGCAATTTACTGTGTGGCCCTGGCACCCGCAGCAGGGTGGTGCCCCAGGTCCCTCTGGCAGTGCAGTTGCAACATAGTCCTGGGGCCTGGGTGAGGCAGGGTGTGGGGTTTCCCTGGCTTGCACTCACAGCATGGGGTCCTGGAGTGCAGGGTCCTTGAGCACAGGATCCCTGAAGTGTGGGGTCCAGGAGCCTCGGCGGGCAGGCACAGGAAGTCTCTCTAGCAGGCAGTCACTGCAGACATCTGGGAGCCCGTAGCGAGGTAGTGTGCACTCACTGCAGGGCGCGGCATGGTCCCTCGCAAGTTATGGCTGACAAGCAGCTCACTGTGTGGGTCCGGGGTGGTGTCTGAGGCCCATCTGGGTGTTGGTGTGGCTGTGCTCCTGGCCTCTGCTGCCCCCCACCCCCCTTCAAGATGGTGTGGGCTCCACATCAAAGTCACACTTGGCCTGGGAGTGCCTATGGCAGTAGCAGGGACTACCCGACCAGGCGATCCTGATCTGCCAGTCCCCAAGACTCCAATGAGATCTAACTGTCCCTTTCTCACCCACACATACACCACACACCTCTCACTCCTTTACTCACTCACACTCTCTTCCTCACTACCTTCCTGCCAGCCACCATGTTGGGATCCTCAAAAATAATTCCTGAAATATATAACTATAATTTAGTTTTTATATCTCTATAACTCTTTTATATGAAAAATTCCAAAAATTTTTCCAAAAATGTTTATTTCCCTTTTTTCTTGACATTGAGAAACCTGGCTCTCATTATTCACAATGCATGCACTAATTTAACCCTAGTATACAATGAAAAGTACTTTCAGAATTACTAACTCCTACACCTACGACAAACAAATTCAGCAACTAAAGTATAGTGTTTATGCCATTTTGTCTTTAGCTTTATTGATTCACTCAACAGACTCTCTTCCAAAGTTACGTAGGTCAGCTCCTTTCTTCCCCAACCTCTTCAGTGTGGTTATGTCCTCAATTTTAATACAGTTAGATGTAGTCATCATAATCTGCATTCCATGTTGAGTCCAACATCTTGACTGATTTTTTAAAAATATATTTTATTGATTTTTTTGCAGAGGAAGGGAGAGGGATAGAGAGTTACAAACATCGATGAGAGAGAAACATCAATCAGCTGCCTCCTGCACACCCCCTACTGGGGATGTGCCCGCAACCAGGGAACATGCCCTTGACCGGAATCAAACCCGGGACCCTTCAGTCTGCAGGCCGACGCTCTATTCACTGAGCCAAACCGGCTAGGGCTTGACTGATTTTTTTTATTTGGTTCTTATGACTTGCATCCTTTACCACTCACTGTACCATGAAGAATGACTCCATTGAGCCAAAATTTATCTTGTATAGCCCTGACCAACTATTGGTCCATTTTTGTTCTTATGACTACCTTTTTAAGAAAGGAAGAATTCTAGAATAAAACCTGTTAGCCAAATGGCAAACAAAACCACTTTGGGCCAAGTAATTAATACTAGTGTAAGAAGGGGATGAAAGAACAAGGATTATTTAGTCTCAGTCATATATTTCTAAAGTGTGTGTCATCCCTCAAGGTGTCATGGGGGAAATATAATGGAAACCTCAATTATTCTCCAAAATTCCCTTTCTCTTTCTTATTTGCCAAAGCCTAACTTTCTCTCACCATCAGCAAATCAAAACAGTGTGTCTTTGGTTTGCTTTGGAGGTTGTTAGCTGCTTTACAGTAGTATGTATGGAAGGAGAGGATGGAAGGATCAATGAAGAGATTAGGTAGAAAATGATCTCATTACATCATCTGTTCATAGCACTTTAATTTGCTCATGTATTAAATATGCATTTTAAGCACTATGTGACAGGCACTGCCACAGCTAGAGAGACAAAAGTAACGCATCCTCTGCCTTCCAGTAGCTCAGTTTTCTGGAGAAAAGAGACATAAGTAATCAACTCTAATGGGGTTACACTTGGCCCCAAAGGAGTAGAGTGAGAAAGCAGTACCTGCATTTATCTTTGCCTGGGAAAGTCAGGGCATTGGGGCTTGATGTGTAAGTTAGGTTTCACCAGGCAGAAAGAAGCATGAACAATATCCCAGGAACAGAGGATAATATGTGCAAGGCAACTACAAGTAGTTCAGCGTGACTTCAGCTCATGTTGCAAGTTGAGTAGTGTCCAGATATGAAATCTGAAAGGCAGACGTAAGGCAAAAACGCATGGATAACTGCCTTCTATTATCATGGTTTTTTTCTTACTAAATTGTATAATGTTTTAACTCATCAAATTATCGCTAACTCCGTGTATGCCACATAGTAGGTCCTCAAATAACATTAAATTAATAGTCCAACATGTTTCTAGGTGTAATTTTATGTCTAACCTAATCAGTTGCAAAACTAGGTCAAATGTCTTAAGCTAATGTCTATTTTTTTTTAAATCGAATGTAATATACTGCCCTCTAGTGGCCTTTTCTATCACAGTCAATGCAAGTCTCTTTCACCCTTTAAATACTGGTTGTTTCTGTATCTTGACTATTGTAAATAATGCTGCAATGAGCATGGGGATGCAAACATCTTTTTGAGATACTGATTTTGTTTCCTTATGATAAATACACAAAAGTGGAATTGCTGGATCATATGATAGTTCTATTTTTTAATGGATTTTTTTATTTTAGAGAGAGAGAGAGAAGAAGGGAGAGAGAGAAACATTGATGTGAGAGAGAAACATCGATCAGTTGCTTCCCACATGTGCCCTGACTGGGTATCAAACTGAAGCCTGGGTATGTACCCTGACCAGGAATCGAATCCACCACCTTTTAGTGTATAGGACGACGCTCCAACCAACTGAGCCACACCGGCCAGGACTAATAGTTCTATTTTTAAGGAATTTGAAAGTTGCTTGGATGTTAACTAAACTTCTTATGGTAATCATTTTGCAATATATACATATATCAAATTATGTTGTATACATAAATATATCAATTTATCTCAATTTTTTTAAATGCTGGTTTTAATTCTTAAGATAGCTTTACTCACTAATAGCTTGCCACCCTACTTGAAAATCAGTGGTGCCCTAACCGGTTTGGCTCAGTGGATAGAGCGTTGGCCTGTGGACTGAAAGGTCCCAGGTTCGATTCCGGTCAAGGGCATGTACCTTGGTTGCGGGCACATCCCCAGTAGGAGGTGTGCAGGAGGCGGCTGATCGATGTTTCTCTCTCATCGATGTTTCTAACTCTCTATCCTTCTCCCTTCCTCCAATAAAATATATTATAAAAAAAAGAAAAGAAAATCAGTGGTCTCTGACAACACTTGTTTTACTTTAAAATATTGTTTTTGTATTTACATATGAGTACATGTTTATGTATATAATACATAGACTATGGTTCATGATATAATTCATTCTGAAAGTAGATATGATCTAACTTATTCCCAAATAGTAAGTTGGTTAAGTTTAATAATACAGTGATGTAAATAAAATTCCTCATACACTGATACAAGTAATTAAAATGAGTAAATATAGCCCTAACCAGTTTGGCTCAGTGGATAGAGCGTCAGCCTGCGGACTGAAGGGTCCCAGGTTCGATTAAATACTGGTTGTTTCTGTATCTTGACTATTGTAAATAATGCTGCAATGAGCATGGGGATGCAAACATCTTTTTGAGATACTGATTTTGTTTCCTTATGATAAATACACAAAAGTGGAATTGCTGGATCATATGATAGTTCTATTTTTTAATGGATTTTTTTATTTTAGAGAGAGAGAGAGAAGAAGGGAGAGAGAGAAACATTGATGTGAGAGAGAAACATCGATCAGTTGCTTCCCACATGTGCCCTGACTGGGTATCAAACTGAAGCCTGGGTATGTACCCTGACCAGGAATCGAATCCACCACCTTTTAGTGTATAGGACGACGCTCCAACCAACTGAGCCACACCGGCCAGGACTAATATAGTTCTATTTAAGGAATTTGAAAGTTGCTTGGATGTTAACTAAACTTCTTATGGTAATCATTTTGCAATATATACATATATCAAATTATGTTGTATACATAAATATATCAATTTATCTCAATTTTTTTAAATGCTGGTTTTAATTCTTAAGATAGCTTTACTCACTAATAGCTTGCCACCCTACTTGAAAATCAGTGGTGCCCTAACCGGTTTGGCTCAGTGGATAGAGCGTTGGCCTGTGGACTGAAAGGTCCCAGGTTCGATTCCGGTCAAGGGCATGTACCTTGGTTGCGGGCACATCCCCAGTAGGAGGTGTGCAGGAGGCGGCTGATCAATGTTTCTCTCTCAATATTTCTCTCTCATCGATGTTTCTAACTCTCTATCTCTCTCCCTTCCTCTCTGTAAAAAATCAATAAAATATATATTAAAAAAAACAAACAAAACAAAAGATGCCCCTTTTTTGTTCCCCATTCTTCCTCTATGTAAAATCAATAAAATATATATTTTTTTAAAAAGAGTAAATATATCCTTTTCTTACTTATATACATTTCACATGTATCATCTCAAACAAGTCTCTACTATAAAACTCTGCTTTTATTCTTCAGCATTAAAGACTGAATGTCTTCAAGGATAACAAGGTAAATAAATGTAATAAAGCTTATTTTTATAATAGGAACATTTAATAAAGTGCTCTACATGACAATAGGTACATTCATATGATCATTAAAATCATGTTTTTACAGAATACTTAATGAAATAGAAAAACAGCAATAATTCATTGCTAAGTGGAAGAAGAGGGCTATGGGGCTGCACTTTTAATCTTAACTCTGAGAGGAAACAAAGAGAGAGAAAACAGGAAATTAATGCAGGAATTTTATTTCTTAATAAGTTTTTATATTTTTCACACTACTTCATGCATTTATTTTTTTTTTATCAGGTAAGTCCAAAAAATTAAGAGCACTGCCCTAACCGGTTTGGCTCAGTGGATAGAGCATTGGCCTGCGGACTCAAGGGCCCCAGGTTTGATTCCGGTCAAAGGCATGTACCTTGGTTGCGGGCACATACCCAGTAAGGAGTGTGCAGGAGG
>NW_005364225.1:3140371-3161089 GCF_000412655.1 Myotis brandtii
AATCAATAAAATGTATATTAAAATATATATATAATTTTTAAAAAAGAATGTCTTTTAAAAAAAATTAAGAGCACTGTTTGATAAAAGTATACACATGAAAGGAGAAAGAATGCTCCTCAAAGTCAGGCAGAAGTTTCTATTTCCTGTGACAGGTTTCCCTAATGGAGGTTTGAGTTTGCTTGTCCCAAAAGCATTTTCCAGGACATTCTTTAAACAAAATATTTCTAAAAGGGGCTTCTGTACCTTCAGAATTAGAAGATGAGCAACTAAGAATAAACTTGCTTTATTTCCTCCTATATGCAAATATCAGTGAAAAACTCCCCAAGAACTTCCTTTGGAATGGTTACATCAGCCTGACTTTTGTTCCAAGGATTGGTGCTATCGAAAACTCAATTAGAGGCCCTGGCCAGGTAGCTAAGTTGGTTAGAGCATTGTCCTGATATGCCAAGGTTGTGGGTTTGATCTCTGGTCCAGAGCACATACAAGAAGCAACCAATGAATGCATAAATAGGTGGAACAATAAGTCATTGTTTCTCTCTCCCTCTTTAATCAATAAATTAAAAAATAAAGCACTATTAGAATATTGCATGATAAAAGAGTAAACTAGATAAGCAAAAACACAATATTAAAGGGTTGCCTTATGATTGTTAATGCTTATATTTCCTAAAATTTGGATTATGACCCAAAAATGTTTATGAGACACCTAAATATATTTTCAAAAAAATTTTTTAAATCTCTCCATTTTTAAAATTTATTTTTATTGATTTCAGAGAGGAAGGGAGAGGGAGAGAGAGATAGGAACATCAGTGAGAGAGAATCATTGATCAGCTGCCTCCTGCACACCCCCCTCAGGGGATTGAGCCCACAACCTGGGCATGTGCCCTTGACTGGAATCGAACCCGGGCTGATATTCAATCCATTGAGCCAAACTGGCTAGAGCTAAATCTCTCCATTTTTAATATTTTATTCTGTAGTTTATTTCTTATGTAGTAATTGTCACAATGCCTTTCTTCTAGAGAGTTTTTATAATGTTTAGATATTAGAAGTTTAAGTAGTAAGCATTCAAAGAATTCTAAAGTAAGAAAGAACTTTACACATCATCTACTCCACACTCATATTAGTGATGAAATCTAAGTACTTTTTAAATGGATTTAGTTAAAGCATTAACATCTATAATTCTAATGTCCATGGAAATAAAACTAGTAATTTGCTTTTTTGCTTTCTACAGTCGAGCAAAGAAAGGAAAGAGAAAAAAAAAATATCTACAGAAAAATGAGAGCTTTATAAGTTACTGCATATTTAAAAATCTATTCAACGTTCTGTGATTTATTTATTCATGTATTTATTATTGAGTACCTCTTAATCATCTCCAATAGAAAACAAATCCAGGCCCCTGTCAATAAATGTATAGCCTATGAGTTCTTAAAGGCTGATAAACAAGCAATTACAGCAGAGAGAGATAAATGTAACAAAGATCATAATGCAATCACACATCTAAACCAGATCTGGGCTGTGAAGGCACACTTCCTGGAGAATGTAACTACTAAACAGGGACCTGAAAGGCGGGTTAGACAAGCAAAGATGGATAAGGAAGGAAGGGTAATTTCAGGCATCAGAAACAGCATTTGTCAAACTCCACCTGCTTTACGTTAGCTTCATAAATCGCCAAAGCAGAATACTGAGAGAGCTTCCAGACAAGGAGAGCAATTGAACACACACTTTTACCCCTGCTCCTTTTTGAACCCCACTTAAACAATTGAACAATAAAAAGGAGAGATACAAGGAAAAAAGACCAGGAGCGAAGACAGCACCAAACCTCGGAAGTTTAGAAAGCGGGTGGCCAAGTGGTAAGTGACGTAGATGACCAAAGAAAGCTAACAACTTCGCTGGCAGTGGGGGAAGCCTAAAAGCAAGCCGGTCTGTCCTGCAGAGCCACAGAGAAGCCCAGGTTTAAAGGAAACTGGGGCAAAGGTGAGACTGAACCAGGATTAGTTGGAAGTCTGTTTAAGAAGCAGTTAGACACCAGATCCGATTTCCCACATAACACAGCTGGGCAACTCCCTTTCTTTGACCAAAACAGGAGCGTTTAACAAAACCAAGAATAAAAGAGAACTTCTTTAACCCGTTAAAGGGCGACGAGGGGTTGCTGTGATTCTCTGCCCAGCCTCCCCCTTCAGGACGGAGGAGGCTGCAGGCGGAGGGAAGGACGGCAGCTGACCACTCTCAACTGAGTCACTCTCCAGGCATTGCCCTCAGGCCAAAATCTCTTCACTTAGTCCTCCAATGCCTGGTTTGCCTGGGGTACAAAGGCCAGGCCCATTTGCCTCAAGGTAGGACAACTCTGAAAATTCAGCATGACAGTACACCAGCAAGAAAATGTAACTCTTTAAAAAAAAAAGATACCATTTACATCAATGGCAGACATTTTAAGCATCAATGATAAACATTTAAAAAGATATGTTAATAAACACTGACTTTATAATCATTCAAAGTGTGTATACATTTTTGGAGATACCCTGTGTCTAGCCTAGGTGGGTAGTAGGCTATACCAGTGGTCGGCAAACTCATTAGTCAACAGAGCCAAACAGCAACAGTACAACGATTGAAATTTCTTTTGAGAGCCAAATTTTTTAAACTTAAACTATATAGGTAAGTACATTCTTATTAACTTAATTAGGGTACTCCTAAGCTGGCCTTTGCTAAAAACGTCCTCAATCTGATTGAGGTACGTTCGCTGAGGTCGACCCCTTCCAACTCTCCCATCCACACTCGTCTTGTATACTTGTTTCGTCTCTCTCCTTTCGTTCATCCTCTCTATATGTCCAAACCATCTCCACGTACCTTTCTCCATCCTCGACACTACATCATCTTTCACTCCACAACGTTCCCTAAAATTAACTTAATAAACTTTACTTAAAGTTTTAAGTCAACTTCGCACTGTATGTGCGCGCGCACACTGGTATTTTGTGGAAGAGCCACACTCAAGGGGCCAAAGAGCCGCATTGGCTCGCGAGCCTCGGTTTGCCGACCACTGGGCTATACCATCTAGTTTTGTGTGAGCACACTCTATGATGGTCACACAATCATGAAATTGAAGTCACCTAGTGACATTTCTCAGAAACATCTCTCCGTCATTAAGTGACGCATGACTGTAGTGGATGTGCTAGAAACAGACCTTTCTCACCCAATGGGGAACTCCCCTCGTGAGCAGTCTTTTCTCACAGGTGCCTCGTTGGCCTAAGCAAGACATTTTCTCCGAGCTGCTTCCTCCTTCACTCTCTCCTTTCTCAGGTGTCAGACCCACATTATAATATCAAGGCTTTCCCAGCTAATCCCTGCCCCTTCACAGGTGTTCCCCACCAGTAAATTTCGTGCACCTCTAATTCCATCGAGGTATCTGCTTCTCAGAAACTGAACTGACGTAATTGGTGCTGGGAATGCCCCAAGAAAGCAGCCTTAGGGCAGAGATTGGATCACTCTCCAGCTGGCAAGGAGAACCCCAAGGTGAACCCCAACTGAGTGGATTGTTGGCCACAGATTGTCTCTGGCACAAGGTGGTGGCTCAAGTGCTGAATATTGCACAGGTAATGACCTGGGGAGGCATTCCAGTGGAGAAAAACTGAAGCATTCCAGCGGAGAAGGCTGACCAATGCAATAATTCAGGCTTTTAAAAGACACAGGAGTGACAGTGCCTGCAAGGACAGCGACTGGTTATTACTAAGTGAATTGAAGCCCTTCAGAGGGATAATGACAAACTGAGGGCAGTTAACAAACAATGAAAGGCTAAGTGTGAGAGCCAGTCTATACTTGTGGTGGTGTAGCCTACAAAGGGATCCTTATATCCCCACACTGGAAGAGAACACAGCTGAGGAGCAATCCCGGGACTTGAGAGTTAGAATGCGGAGCAGCAGAGGCAATTAAATGCTCTGTTAAAGTCAGAGCACTGAAATATGGCATGGAGACATCTACACAGAATTTGGGTTCAACAGATCCCAAGCTCTGTGCCCACTCTCCTACCATCAGCCCAGCCTGCAGAGGGCAACCACTGAAGTTCTCAGAGATGCTGGCGCCTGCCTCTCCCACCATACAGATCCTTCTTCCAGATCCTCCTGGCCAGCACTTCCCTAGCTGTATTATGCTGGATTTAACCATAGTTATCTTCCTGTCAGCCAGGAGAGAAAGTGGGAATAACTCTGAGGGGTACCTATCTTGTGGTAGAGAAGCCTCAGTAGGGCCCCCTCATATGGGGTAAGTGAGGGGTGGTATCACTAAGAACTTCTGTTGGCTCTCCTCTGTAGACCAAGGCTGAAGTTATGAGATGGTCACAGAGCAGGTGTCATTATAGTGATGGACATGACGAGCCCCCAGATTAAGAGAGACCTGGTAGCAGCAGCACTTACCGGCCGGAAGCCAGGGAGCTACAGTTACCACAACAACCAGCAAGGTCAAAGAGGCAGCCAAGAGAACATGATTGGGATGATTAATAGAATTGGGGGTTTCTATGGGCAAAACAGCCAGTCTCCCTTGAAGGGCACTATGTGACTTCTGTAATCCCGAAGAGGTAAGAAAGGAGGAGCAGGAAGCCGATGGTCCCAATAAAAAGCCACAATGCTGTGCTCAGTCAAGCCAATTTTTAGATCTGGAACCGATTGAATGAAGAGATGACCAGGTCCCAGTAAGAAGGACCCTGCAATACCTTCAACAAATGTGTATTATAAAGATTTTTTCATTTCTTGCCTGAAGGAAACTGTGGCCATTTCAGTGAATTTACATGGAGGAAACAGGAATAACCAAATATTTAAGGAATATTGGACACAGGCTCTTAATGCACAGTGATCTTAAGCTACTAGAGCAGTGGTTCTCAACCTTCCCAATGCCGCGACCCTTTAATACAGTTCCTCATGTTGTGGTGACCCCCAACCATAAAATTATTTTCGTTGCTACTTCATAACTGTAATTTTGCTACTGTTATGAATCGTAATGTAAATATCTGATATGCAGGATGTATTTTCATTGTTACAAATTGAACATCATTAAAGCATAGTGATTAATCACAAAACAACATGTAATTATATATGTGTTTTCCAATGGTCTTAGGCGACCCCTGTGAAAGGGTCGTTCGACCCCCAAAGGGGTCGCGACCCACAGGTTGAGAACCGCTGTACTAGAGGATGTGATCTACCAAAACAAGGGAATAACTGAGACAACAACGATATAAAATCTAAGAAACCAGGTCCCTGTGGTGGCCATTAGAATGTATCTTGCAGCCCTCCAATAGCAGGAGTAGAACTGACCAAGGACCCTAGCTGCTGTGCTCTGAAATCCAGCCCAGTCCGCACTTCCCATGCATTGGTCCCAGGGAATGACTGTTACCAAGACAGGTTTATTCCTGGGAGACACAGAATTCTTTTGATGGGCCCCTTGATGACTTGCTTAATTTTCATTAGACTACACAGTGGCCTAATACACTTCCATTCAACCATCCGATCCTCAGGGTCAGACTTGCCTTGTGGTCTCATGGATCCCTCAGCCTCTCCTAGCTCCCTCTCCATTTCTGCTCACAGGCAATATGTGAATGGATTAGGGAATAACACCTTTCCTCATTTAACCCCATCTTGGTATCTGGTTCTTAGAGGACCCAGCACCAACACAGGAAAAGGCTAAAAAAAAAGTTCCCAGTATGATGGTAAAGGAACATTCTAAGCACTAAGTCTAGAAAGCAACCAGCCAAGACATATTCAGAAGGGATGGCTACAAGAAGATAAAAATGATAGGAAACCTAGTGTGTTTGAATGTCATTGCTTACTCTCACCCTGGCAGAGTAGGAATTAGCAATAAATCATATTAAAACTAAACTGAAAAACCATAATTTTTAATAATAATTAAAACAAAAAGTTGATCAAAGAAAATATATTCATAGAATACTAGATGACAACAGTAAAAATTATATTTACATAGTCATAATAATGTCATTATTAAATATTAGCACAACAAAAAATATAATAATATAGTGGTAAGTACTTTAGTAGGCTGAAAGGGCAGTGTGGGGAGTAGAGAATGGTATAAGAAATAGTATATAGTATGAGGTTAATATATCACATGTTGAACTGAAATATCAAGAATGACAGTGTAAACATGTTGTTTAGAAATATGGAGGTAAATACTAAAAGAAAAAACTAAAAGAATTAAAAGTTGTTAATCTGGGGAGAAGTAATGAAGATAGACCCTGCTGTTTCATAATAACATCTGAAAGTTTTTTAAGTTCTGACTAACTTTGGTAAAGTTGAAATTTAAAATAAGTATTTAAAATTCAATGAGGTTGAAACAATTTGACAATCATATGGAAAATATATAAAGAGTTCTTAGAAACCAATAAAAGGCAAACACCATATTGTAAACATAGGTAATTCATTTTAAAAAACTAAAAATGTAAATAAGAATATGAAAACATTTCATTTCAGAATTAAGTGAAAGTTCAAAGAAAAAAGATGAGACTACTAGATAGACGGCCAACAGAATTGAACATATATGTCCATGCAAAAACTTGTACACAATGTTCATATCAGCATTACTTATAATAGCTAAAAAGAGTTTATGGACTCAAATGTTTGTCAACTAATGAATGGAAAATAAAACATGGTATACCACATAATGAAATATTATCCAGCAATAAAAAAGAATGAAGTTCTGATACATGCTACAAAATAGGTGACTCTTGAAAACATTATGCTAAATGAAATAAGCCAGTCAAAAGGCCATATGTCATATGATTCCATTAATATAAAATGTCCAGAATAGGCAAATCCACAGAAGCAGAAAATAGCTTAGTGGTTGCCCGAGGCTGGTGAAAGGAGAAACACAGAGTGACTACTTATGGGTATGGCGTTTTTTTAATGGGGTTATAAAAACAGTCTAAAATTGGTGATGACTACACAACTCTATTAATGTCTTAAAAATCACGGAATTGTATACTTTATAAGGATAAATATGGTGTGTGAATTATATCTTAATAAAGCTGTGGTAAAAAATAAAACCACAGAAAAGTTAAAAATACCAAAAAAAGCAATGATAGAAAAAATGTTAAAAGCAATGAGAAATGTAGAGTAGAAGAAAATAGTAAGATTAAAAGAGGAAGAAAAAGAAGAAAAGCAAAAGACACAATTCAAGCAAAAGTATTTCATGGTTAAATAAATGAGTAATAAATTATAGATCCTCACTCAAGGGATCATACATTGAAGTTTATGTCTTAGATTTGCACACAGTAAGTATAAGGGTCGCTTTCCTTTTTCTTTTTTAATGCTATCAATTTCTGGATGTTGATTTGTTTTTTGTGTGTTTTTTTAATATATTTTTATTGATTTCAGAGTGGAAGGGAGAGGGAGAGAGAGAGACACATCAATGATGAGAGAGAATCATTGATTGGCTGCCTCCTGTACGCCCCCTACTGGGTATCGAGCCCGCAACCCGGGCATATGCCCATGATCAGAATCGAACCCAGGACCCTTCAATCCACAGACCGACGCTCTATCCACTGAGTCAAACCAGCGGTCATATTCCTTTTAATGTGTCATTGCTGTATACAAAATATTTTATTTACATACCGATTACCACAAAAAAAATGTTCAAATAGCTCAATAGCTTTTTTTTTAAGGGCTGGGGATTAGAATAAAAACATATCACAGAATCTATTTCACCAACAAAGAAAGTAGGGTTGTTTTCTCCTTGGCTTGAGAAAAAAACAAAGAATAGTGGGATTTTTTTTTTTAATGAACTATTAAAGCCACAGGCTTAAGCAAGCAGATACCACATTTCTAAGATAATCTAGTTGATCTACCTCAATGAAAAATATTCCATTGTATTTATTTAGGTTTCTTTCCAAATGTGTGTATTACCTGAAGAGAGTAAGGTTTTCAAGTGGCTTTTTGCCAAATGGATTGGGAAGGCAAAAATATCATCAAAGACTCAGAGATGCTATCAGAGCATTACAAGAAAAGACTTGGAAGGTGTGCATGGCTAGGAAGCCAAGAGAACCTTGAATCCAAATGAATCATGAGCCAAAAACATCATTTTAAAATGGAAGAGAATGAAATCAGCCTCTTCCATAAAACCATCTCCTCAATTTCCAGTTTACTTTCATGACAAGCTAGAAAGTATCTGTAATTTAATTGGCAAGGTTAGTTTTTTAATAATTTAAGTCATCTTTATTAGTCAGATATATACAAAGGGTAATCTCCTCGAAGCATCTGCTGGAGTATTTCTCCTACGTGGAGCTTTCATTGACACATTTTCTCAGTCAAATCAATTCTTAAATAGTGCACGTAACCTCATCTTTCAGCTTGGGCACCTAAATAAACATCAAATAAACACAAATACTTTTTTAAAAATTTCAGAAAAGAAAATTTTTAAAAAGGAATTCTTTTAAAGCACAGGGTACTGAAGCATTGCATTTCAGATGTTCGGAAGTCAGGACTGTTTGTAAGCCTCCTAAGCCTAGCTAATACTAGTACATTTATCTCTTGAGACTATTTTTATTGTTATAAATCAGAAATGTGATAGCAATATTAAAATTTGTATATTATGTCCAAACTTTTGTTAATATAATTTTTAATGTTCCCATTTATGTTTACTATTTTAAGAATTTTCTACTTTTAAAAAAGAATGACCTTTTTTTTATAGTCTACAATTTCCAGGATACATTTAATTTTTAGGTAAAATTCAAATTTCCTGTTAATGACATATTTTGATATGCCTTTTTTTAAAGATGAAAGCAATCAAATAAAAAGAACTTATGAGACAGTTGCTTTAACATATATAACCTGACAATAGATTCAAGTACCCCATAGACAGAAAGGCAAGAAAGATCCAACTCAATTTCAGTCAGCTTTTATTGAAAACCAACTTTATATTAAGCCATCATAAATTAAAACACTCTAGATAATTTTTCAGAAGTAAACAGTGGTGTGCAGTCATGGGCAGATTTGAACAAGTTACAGTAATGATAATTCATTGACATTTATAATTGATGCCAATTGATATTGACAGTGATACTTTAATGACAATTTACTGAACACTTACCAAGTGTTTACAGGCACAGTACATGATAATCTCATTTGATGCTCTCAGAACCTTACAATGTAGGTGGGACAGTCTTCCCTTTTTTAACAAATGGAAACTGTGAAACAGAGAGAAATTAAGAAACTTGCCCAGAGCCACATGGAAAGTATGACAAGCTAGAATTCTAATTCAGGCGATCTGACCCCAGGACCTACTGGTATATTATACCACCTCTTGAAATTCAGAATGAATTTTCCTTTGGAACCACATTGTAACTGTAATTAGTTTCACAAGCTAGTCTGTAAAAGCCAAGAAACATGTCTAGACAACAGACCATACACACTTAACTGAACTTTAATGACTAGTGAGCCAATTCAGACACAGAAGAAATTGGTAGCAAAAAAGAGTATTTTATCTCTATATTTAGCAATGGTCATTACTTGAAAAAAAAGAAATTTAAAACATTTTAAAGCCAAAGAATCCCCTTTGCAAGTAAAATGTTACCCAGTACTTCGATTTCTAAAACAGATTAGAGTAGGGCTGTTTTAACTGAATTGGAAAGCAAAGGCCATACTCTCCTTTCTCCATTCCCCCAAAATAGAGCCTAAGATACCAAAAATTCAGGGTTTCGAGGGAGACACACTGAAAAAGATTGAAGTAGCCAGAGAGATTGCCAAAGACCCAGTGGATCTTAAAGCACCTCATGATGTTCTAGTAGACAAGGTAGATAAATGTGAGTTGTAAGATAGTACAGTTACTCGCAACAGTAAGCCTGCCCGTCTAATGGAAGGTCTTTAGTGTCAGACGACTTTGTATCTGGTCCCATCTACATTTTTCATCAATAACTTGGATGAAGTCATGAAAGGTATGCCTTTGAAACAAAATGAAAAACACTTGTAAATTATCACCAAACATAATCAAAGAAAGTGTGAGCTGCTAACAGTTCGGGAATATACATTTTAATTTGCTGAATATTTTCCACAGAAATCTGTTCTGGTCAGATCTAGTGTGCAGCAGTAGCCCCCTGAAGGGGTCAAAACCCTCAAGATTTCATCTTCATCTTAATAACCCAGAAAGCTCACTCACCTTCTTCTTACACAGAGTTAACTTTCCAGCTGTGTGAATCCCTGCCCTCCTTCCCAGGCTGCAGGAATGGATTGCTCACAAGACCACAGGGAATGCCAAAGTAAAAAAATAAAATAAAATAAAATAAAAACAGAAAGCTAAACTTCAAAAAGCCAGAGTGAACTACAAATTAAATGGTTTAGAAGCAGATACTAAAACCAGTGTAAGCCGCCAAGAAGAATACAAAAACCAGGGAAACAGGCATAACTGATCCATGGATACAAAGAGAGCTCTGGGTCAAATGTTATTCTTTTGTTTTGCTTATATAAACTGCCCAGAGTGAAAATAGACACCATTCTGCCCTGGCCTGTGTGGTTCAGTTGGTTGGAGCATCCTCCTGTACACCTAAAGGTGGTAGGTTCGATTCAGTGTCAGGGCACATACCCAGGTTGTGGGTTCCATCCCAAGCAGGAGGCAACTGATCAATGTTTCTCCCTCATATCTCTCTGTCTCCCTTCCTCTCTCTAAAATCAATTTTTAAAAATAGACACCATTCTCTCCAACGTAGGGTGGAATCAGCATTTTCCTAGTTTTCCCAATGGGGAGTTGTAAGAAGTCCCAGGCTATTCTTGAAGTGAATGCATATTTATATGATCTCTTTCAACCCCCCAATCACTACTGTAAATGTACTAACTACTTAGCTGAGTTAGTGCCCAAAGCCATCCAATGCTTTTCCATTCTGCAATTTAGTTCCCCATCTCAAATTAACAGAGTGCAGGGTAAGGGCAGGGTTTCAGCTGGCTGGGTGAAGCCAAGGAGGTGATGAAAGATGGGGCAAATAACCATGGAAGAGAGAAATTACAGTGGGAATATCGTAGCATTAGTGAAATTCCACAAAGATGAAAGACCTAATCTCCGGTTGTTGCTGTCTTTGTTGTTGTTTTTGTTTGTTTGTTTGTTTTAATATATTTTATTGATTTTTTACAGAGAGGAAGGGAGGGGGATAGAGAGTTAGAAACATCGATGGGAAAGAAACATCGATCAGCTGCCTCCTACACACCTCCTACTGGGGATGTGCCCACAACCAAGGTACATGCTCTTGACCGGAATCGAACCTGGGACCCTTGAGTCTGCAGGCTGATGCTCTATCCACTGAGCCAAACTGGTTAGGGCTGTTGTTTTTTATGGGAAAGCAATGCTACATGTTGGAAGGAGAGATAAACAGTATCTTCCTTGTTGCTCAGTAACAATAGGTCTGTGCTTTGTACTATGAGTAATACCCACATAACAGTGTTTTTTGAGAGAACTAAGTGATAACCCATGGAAAATGTTTAGAATAATGCCTAGCAAACACAGTACATGCTCAAAAATATTAGCTATTGTTTTATTATTATACTAATGGCCTGGTGAACGGATTCGTGAACATTGAAAGGAAATTAATTAGAAGAAAGATTCGTGCGATAATTACGTTAATGCAAAAAAGTACAAGTCAAAATAGTATATATAATATAGTATTATAAAATTAAAACACTCATTCGATTGGCACCAGCGAGAGCTTTATATGTAATGGGCATGCGCGAGTCAACATTTATTTTTAAATTGCCAGTGCGCGTCATATGTACCGGCTGGTCGGTCGGTCGGACGATCAGACAGATGTACGGTCAGTCACTTAGCCTTTTATATATATAGTTTATCATCATTATGATTATCATCCTGGCACCTATCTATCCTCTTCAACAGCCTCTAAATTCTTCAGTTACTGGCCAGCTACTGGGATTCAGAGAGATCATGCACCATGAAGCGGGAGTGTTTCAGCCCAGGTCTGGGATAAGGACAAGGCTAGGTCTAGGGCAGTGATGGCGAACCTTTTGAACTCGGCGTGTCAGCATTTTGAAAAACCCTAACATAACTCTGGTGCCGTGTCACATATAGAAATTTTTTGATATTTGCAACCATAGTAAAACAAAGACATATTTTTGATATTTATTTTATATACTTAAATGCCATTTAACAAAGAAAAATCAACCAAAAAAATGAGTTCGCGTGTCACCTCTGACACACGTGTCATAGGTTCGCCATCACTGGTCTAGGACGTATATATCTGCTGGAGTATTTCTCCTACGTGGAGCTTTCATTGACACATTTTCTCAGTCAAATCAATTCTTAAATAGTGCACGTAACCTCATCTTTCAGCTTGGGCACCTAAATAAACATCAAATAAACACAAATACTTTTTTAAAAATTTCAGAAAAGAAAATTTTTAAAAAGGAATTCTTTTAAAGCACAGGGTACTGAAGCATTGCATTTCAGATGTTCGGAAGTCAGGACTGTTTGTAAGCCTCCTAAGCCTAGCTAATACTAGTACATTTATCTCTTGAGACTATTTTTATTGTTATAAATCAGAAATGTGATAGCAATATTAAAATTTGTATATTATGTCCAAACTTTTGTTAATATAATTTTTAATGTTCCCATTTATGTTTACTATTTTAAGAATTTTCTACTTTTAAAAAAGAATGACCTTTTTTTTATAGTCTACAATTTCCAGGATACATTTAATTTTTAGGTAAAATTCAAATTTCCTGTTAATGACATATTTTGATATGCCTTTTTTTAAAGATGAAAGCAATCAAATAAAAAGAACTTATGAGACAGTTGCTTTAACATATATAACCTGACAATAGATTCAAGTACCCCATAGACAGAAAGGCAAGAAAGATCCAACTCAATTTCAGTCAGCTTTTATTGAAAACCAACTTTATATTAAGCCATCATAAATTAAAACACTCTAGATAATTTTTCAGAAGTAAACAGTGGTGTGCAGTCATGGGCAGATTTGAACAAGTTACAGTAATGATAATTCATTGACATTTATAATTGATGCCAATTGATATTGACAGTGATACTTTAATGACGATTTACTGAACACTTACCAAGTGTTTACAGGCACAGTACATGATAATCTCATTTGATGCTCTCAGAACCTTACAATGTAGGTGGGACAGTCTTCCCTTTTTTAACAAATGGAAACTGTGAAACAGAGAGAAATTAAGAAACTTGCCCAGAGCCACATGGAAAGTATGACAAGCTAGAATTCTAATTCAGGCGATCTGACCCCAGGACCTACTGGTATATTATACCACCTCTTGAAATTCAGAATGAATTTTCCTTTGGAACCACATTGTAACTGTAATTAGTTTCACAAGCTAGTCTGTAAAAGCCAAGAAACATGTCTAGACAACAGACCATACACACTTAACTGAACTTTAATGACTAGTGAGCCAATTCAGACACAGAAGAAATTGGTAGCAAAAAAGAGTATTTTATCTCTATATTTAGCAATGGTCATTACTTGAAAAAAAAGAAATTTAAAACATTTTAAAGCCAAAGAATCCCCTTTGCAAGTAAAATGTTACCCAGTACTTCGATTTCTAAAACAGATTAGAGTAGGGCTGTTTTAACTGAATTGGAAAGCAAAGGCCATACTCTCCTTTCTCCATTCCCCCAAAATAGAGCCTAAGATACCAAAAATTCAGGGTTTCGAGGGAGACACACTGAAAAAGATTGAAGTAGCCAGAGAGATTGCCAAAGACCCAGTGGATCTTAAAGCACCTCATGATGTTCTAGTAGACAAGGTAGATAAATGTGAGTTGTAAGATAGTACAGTTACTCGCAACAGTAAGCCTGCCCGTCTAATGGAAGGTCTTTAGTGTCAGACGACTTTGTATCTGGTCCCATCTACATTTTTCATCAATAACTTGGATGAAGTCATGAAAGGTATGCCTTTGAAACAAAATGAAAAACACTTGTAAATTATCACCAAACATAATCAAAGAAAGTGTGAGCTGCAAACAGTTCGGGAATATACATTTTAATTTGCTGAATATTTTCCACAGAAATCTGTTCTGGTCAGATCTAGTGTGCAGCCGTAGCCCCCTGAAGGGGTCAAAACCCTCAAGATTTCATCTTCATCTTAATAACCCAGAAAGCTCACTCACCTTCTTCTTACACAGAGTTAACTTTCCAGCTGTGTGAATCCCTGCCCTCCTTCCCAGGCTGCAGGAATGGATTGCTCACAAGACCACAGGGAATGCCAAAGTAAAAAAATAAAATAAAATAAAATAAAAACAGAAAGCTAAACTTCAAAAAGCCAGAGTGAACTACAAATTAAATGGTTTAGAAGCAGATACTAAAACCAGTGTAAGCCGCCAAGAAGAATACAAAAACCAGGGAAACAGGCATAACTGATCCATGGATACAAAGAGAGCTCTGGGTCAAATGTTATTCTTTTGTTTTGCTTATATAAACTGCCCAGAGTGAAAATAGACACCATTCTGCCCTGGCCTGTGTGGTTCAGTTGGTTGGAGCATCCTCCTGTACACCTAAAGGTGGTAGGTTCGATTCCGGGTCAGGGCACATACCCAGGTTGTGGGTTCCATCCCAAGCAGGAGGCAACTGATCAATGTTTCTCCCTCATATCTCTCTGTCTCCCTTCCTCTCTCTAAAATCAATTTTTAAAAATAGACACCATTCTCTCCAACGTAGGGTGGAATCAGCATTTTCCTAGTTTTCCCAATGGGGAGTTGTAAGAAGTCCCAGGCTATTCTTGAAGTGAATGCATATTTATATGATCTCTTTCAACCCCCCAATCACTACTGTAAATGTACTAACTACTTAGCTGAGTTAGTGCCCAAAGCCATCCAATGCTTTTCCATTCTGCAATTTAGTTCCCCATCTCAAATTAACAGAGTGCAGGGTAAGGGCAGGGTTTCAGCTGGCTGGGTGAAGCCAAGGAGGTGATGAAAGATGGGGCAAATAACCATGGAAGAGAGAAATTACAGTGGGAATATCGTAGCATTAGTGAAATTCCACAAAGATGAAAGACCTAATCTCCGGTTGTTGCTGTCTTTGTTGTTGTTTTTGTTTGTTTGTTTGTTTTAATATATTTTATTGATTTTTTACAGAGAGGAAGGGAGGGGGATAGAGAGTTAGAAACATCGATGGGAAAGAAACATCGATCAGCTGCCTCCTACACACCTCCTACTGGGGATGTGCCCACAACCAAGGTACATGCTCTTGACCGGAATCGAACCTGGGACCCTTGAGTCTGCAGGCTGATGCTCTATCCACTGAGCCAAACTGGTTAGGGCTGTTGTTTTTTATGGGAAAGCAATGCTACATGTTGGAAGGAGAGATAAACAGTATCTTCCTTGTTGCTCAGTAACAATAGGTCTGTGCTTTGTACTATGAGTAATACCCACATAACAGTGTTTTTTGAGAGAACTAAGTGATAACCCATGGAAAATGTTTAGAATAATGCCTAGCAAACACAGTACATGCTCAAAAATATTAGCTATTGTTTTATTATTATACTAATGGCCTGGTGAACGGATTCGTGAACATTGAAAGGAAATTAATTAGAAGAAAGATTCGTGCGATAATTACGTTAATGCAAAAAAGTACAAGTCAAAATAGTATATATAATATAGTATTATAAAATTAAAACACTCATTCGATTGGCACCAGCGAGAGCTTTATATGTAATGGGCATGCGCGAGTCAACATTTATTTTTAAATTGCCAGTGCGTGTCATATGTACCGGCTGGTCGGTCGGTCGGACGATCAGACAGATGTACGGTCAGTCACTTAGCCTTTTATATATATAGTTTATCATCATTATGATTATCATCCTGGCACCTATCTATCCTCTTCAACAGCCTCTAAATTCTTCAGTTACTGGCCAGCTACTGGGATTCAGAGAGATCATGCACCATGAAGCGGGAGTGTTTCAGCCCAGGTCTGGGATAAGGACAAGGCTAGGTCTAGGGCAGTGATGGCGAACCTTTTGAACTCGGCGTGTCAGCATTTTGAAAAACCCTAACATAACTCTGGTGCCGTGTCACATATAGAAATTTTTTGATATTTGCAACCATAGTAAAACAAAGACATATTTTTGATATTTATTTTATATACTTAAATGCCATTTAACAAAGAAAAATCAACCAAAAAAATGAGTTCGCGTGTCACCTCTGACACACGTGTCATAGGTTCGCCATCACTGGTCTAGGACGTATATGAATGCCAACTTAAAAACTGATTTCAACTGCCTAAGGTGTGTCATCTATGAGTTGCCCTGTCTGGACCACATGAGTGGTGATGCTTCCTGGAGGCCTAGGCTCTAGGGAGTTTGTCTAGATTGGAGAGCAGAGTAAGAGCAAGTAATGATCTAGGATGCTCATTAAACTAGTATCTAAGTAATGGTAGCACAAAAAGAGCACTAGGAAAGTAGAGTGATGAAATCTTTACACGTTTGCAACTAGATAAGTATGGATATACTTCGTTTTGAACTTGAATAGGGACTATACAACTCACACCCTGACCACCAGCTCTGTTTTGAATGACTCCAATGTAGGGGATCACTTTCATTCCCAGCCAGAGTCTGAAAATATCCTTTGGTAAGTGACCATTGCTCAGGATTCAAGGCCCATGTGGGTTGGGAAGCTGATGGACAGGGAGGTTGTAGGAGAGTTTCTAAGAGTCACAGATACTGGCAGCATTCACGTGTAAATGAAACGCAGTGTGGGTTTCCAGGCAGGAAAGACTAAAGAGCTAGAGGGCAACATATGAGGAAACCCATCAGTTCTCATAATCCAATCCCATGGCCTTTAGCAGAAAGTGTCCACCAACAAAGACGACCTCTCCCAGACCCAATTGGGTTTAAGGAGCAGCTGGACCAGGATTTGCAGTATATTCTAGTCTTTTTTTTCTTTTGTATCATATGTTTTTACAAATAATGGGTTCATCATCACATATCTTTCACTTAGCTGCTCTTTTTTACCTAACAATATCAAGAAGCTCTTTCTATATCATTAAACAGTGCTTTATCAAATGTTTTATTCATTCAACAAATATTGACTGAGCACACACTATGTGTCAAGTGTTGTCTTAGACCCTAAGGATATGACAGATTAGGTTCCCAGTCTCACAGAGATCTCAGTCTGGTGGGGGAGAAAATAAGTAAATAATAAAGAGAAAATGAAAATGCCAGGGCTGACAAGTGCTATGTAAAGGATAGAAACAAGGTGATGTGATTGTATCTGAGACTACTTTCCATTGGATAGTCAGAGAAGGCTTCACTGAAGAGGTCTTATTGAGATCTTATGACAACAGCCATCTATGGAAAGATTAGGGTGAGAGAATTCCAGAAAAATAGAAAGCTAGGGCAAAGGCCTAAGGCAGAAACAAGCTCAGCCCATGTGAGAAACAGTGAGAAGATATAGTGGGGAAGGGAGATGAGGTTGCAAAGATTAGGAAGGCCTGGGTCTCTACTAGAGAAGAGAAGCGTGTGGAGTTCTGTTCCAAATGTGAAGGGAAGCCATTGGAGATTATCGCCTATAAAAGTATATGTGTGTGTATCAGTTTTAGTAAGGTATAATTTATATACAATAAAATTTCCCCAATTTTAAGTCTATAATTTCATTAATTGTAATAAGTGTATATGGTTGTGTAATCAACGCCACGATCTATGATGTAAAACATTTTAAGTACTTTAAAAAGTTTCCTTCTGCCCTGGCCAGGAGGTTCAGTTGGTTGGAGTATTGTTCTGTGCACCAAAGGGTCTTGGGTTCGATTCCCAGGCAGGGCACATACTTAGGTTGTAGGTTTGATACCTAGTTGGGGCACATATGGGAGGTAACCGATTAATGTTTCTCTCTCTCTCTTAAAAAAACAACAACATATCCTTAGATAAGGCTTAAAAATTAAATAAGTAATGAAAGTTTCTTCCTGCCTTTTTGTAATCAATCCCCTCTCCCCTAACAACCACTGAACTGCCACGAGAATTTTAACTTCTCTAGAATGTCTTTTCAGTGGAATCATACAGTCAAGACAGCTACACAATATGCAGGGCTCAGAGAAAAACAAAAAATGTGGATCTCCTTCTTAAAAAATGATTAAGAATTTCACAGCAGCAAAAACAGAGCACAGACCAACCACAAGTCCCTGTGTGACTGCACATATTGCACAACCATGAAGCCAGACCTACATTCAATATGCAGTTTTTATGTCTGGCTTCTTTCACTTAGCATGGAGATTTGTTCCTGTTGCATGTTTCTGTGGTTTGTCCTCTTTTATTACTGAGTAGTATTCTATTGGATGAATGTGTCACAATTTATTTATCTACCAATTTGTGTTGTTTTCAGTTTGGACCTGTTATGAATAAACTGCTGTGAACATTCAAATATAAGTCTTTGTGTGATGTCTCTTTTCCTGGTCAGGGTACATGCCTGGGTTGCAAGGCTTGGTCCTCAGTGTGGGGCGTGCAGGAAGCAGCCAATCAGTGATCCTCTTATCACTGATGTTTCTATCTCTTTCTCCCTCTCCCTTCCTCTCTGAAATCAATACTAAATATATATATATATATATATATATATTTAGTATTGATTTCAGAGAGGAAGGAAGAGGGAGAGTGAAAGAGAAACATCAATGATGAAAGAGAAGTATTGATCAGCTGCCTCCTGCATGCCTCCTACTGGGGATCAAGCCTGCAACCTGGGCATGTGCCCCAACTAGATTCGAAACGTGACCTCCCAGCTCATAGGTCGAAGCTCAACTACTGAGCCATGCCAGCCAGGCTGTGTGTGATGTCTTTTGAAGAAAAAATTTTTAATTTTGATGTAGTCCAATTGATCAATTTTTTTCTTTTATGGTTCCCACTTTTTGTGTCCTAAGAAATCTTTACCTAACCCAAAGTTAAATATTTTCTTCTATGTTTTCTTTCAAGAGTTTCATAATTTTAGAAGTCATGTTTAGTATGCTTCATTTTGAATTAGTTTTATGTTTTGGGGAGAAAGCATGATTCAAAGTTTGGGGTGGATTTGTGGGGGGTGGGGGGAGAGGAGGGGGCAGTATATGGATATTTAATTGTCCTAGCTCCATTTGTTGAAAAGGCCATCTTTTTCCATGAACTGCCTATGCACTTACATTTAGATCTATGATCCATTAAAGGGCTTTAAACAGAGGAGTGACAAGATCTTTTGCCAAGATCATGCAGGTGCTACGAGGAGAATGGATTACAATGAAGCAAAGGTGGAAGCAGGGAGATCAGTTAGAAGACTATTTCTAGTGCAGGTGAGAAATAATGACAGCTTGAACTGGTTTTCAGCAAAGCAATGGCAAGATGTCATTGTGGTTTTAGCTGGCATTTTCCTAATAACCAGTGATACTGAGCATGTTTCATGCGTTTATTTGCCATCCATTTACATCTTTGGCGAGGTGTTTATTCAAACTATTTGCCTTTTTGTTGATTGTTGTTGTTATTTTATTTTTAGGTCTAACATTTACTGCAGGGTTTTGAGCAGAGGACTGATGAGATCTCATTGCTGTTTTAATTGGCATTTTCCTAATATCTAGTGATGTTTCATGTTCTTATTTGTCATCATTTAATATCTTTAGTGAAGTGTCTAGTCATTTCTCTATTTTGTTTTGCTCTTTAGTTCTATGATCCTTTGAAAGGTTTTAAGCAAAGGAATGAAAAGATCTTTTAACAAGATCATGCAGCTATAAGATCAGTTAACAAGATCAGCTGCTCTAAGAATGGATTATAATGAAGCGAAAATAGAATCAGAAAGATCAGTTAGGAGACTACCTGTAGTCCAAGTGAAAAAATGGAATGGGAGTGGGAGTGGAAGAGACTAAGAAAAATGAATGGGTTTAAAATAGGTTTTAGAAGTAGAGCTGATGGCAGCTGCTGGTAGATTAGCCGTGGAAGATAAGGGAAAGATGCAAAATCTTGGGTAATTCTCATATTTGAGACTTAAACTGCAAAGAAGATGGAAAGGCTGTTTACTAGGATGGGAAAGACTAGAAAGTGGTGGAAGAAGCAGGAGTGGGAGGCGGCCTCTTTGGGCCTTGTTAAATGGAGGTGCTTGTTCCATATCCATGCCCGATGTTAAGGAGGCATTTGGAGATACAAGTCTGGAATTTCAGAAAGAGGTTAGAGCCAGGGATTTAAAAAAAAAAAAAACACACACACACACAAAAAACATGGCAAGTAGATGGTATTTAAAACTAAGAAAACTTGTTATGTATGAAATTGTGTGTCCTCCCCATCCCACCCCATGTGATTGTATGTGGAGATAGAGCCCTTAAGGAAGTAATTAAGGATAAATGAGGTCATAAAGGTGGGGCTCTAGTCCAGAAGAACTGGTATCCTTATAAGGAGAGGGAGAGGCACCAGTACAAAACTCCTAAAAGGTCAAGTCAAAAGAAAATAAAGAAGAAACAATAAGATTTAGAAACATTGGAGCTTACTTATGACCTTGACAAGAGCGGTCTTAGTGGATTGATGCAGAGAGAAGTCTTACTGGAGCAGAAGGAGGAGAACATGTGAAATCAGATGGTGACTAAACAAGTCTTCACGATGTTTTGCTGTGAAGGGGAATAATAAATGGGATAAACAGAAGGTGATATGGAGTCCAAAGAAGTTTTTATGGATTTGTTATTCTTTGTTTTGTTTTTAGGATGGGAGGTAACCATGGATGTGTTTGTGTGAATGATCACGTAAAGAAAATTAAGTAGAGAATCAAGTAGAAAGATGCA
>NW_005364225.1:3161130-3176710 GCF_000412655.1 Myotis brandtii
AAGAGATCAACCGAAGGACTTGTATGCATGCATATAAGCATAACCAATGGACGCAAGACACTGCGTGGGTGGGGGGTAGGGGAGGCTGGGGGAAGTCAATTGGAATAAAAAAAGGAGGCATATGTGCTACTATTTGTAATACTTTAAACAATAAAAAAATTCTTTGGAAAAAAATAAAATACATATCTTACAGACAATAAAAGAAAGATCTAATGCAGGTGAAAGGAAAATAAATGCAGAAGGTAAGTTCTTGAAGAAGTAGAGGAGGGGGAATCTAGGTGAAAGGTTTGATGTCTGGCAAAGTTGATGGTGTGAAAATGAAGGGATTGGCTCTAATTGCTTCTATTTTTCACATTCAAATATGAAGCAAGGTCACCAGCTAAGATGGGAATGGGAATGTATAATTTAGAGGTTATAGGAGAAGGGATGGTATAGTTGTTTTTGAAAGTGAAAAAGTGAACATACTAGAGAAATCTCATATGACAGTCCAGGGAGAAAAGTCTTCCATAAAAGGCTTCCAGCTGGCTTGCCTTCTATTTCTGCAGCCTACATGAACTTCAGATGTACCCCTCAACCAGGGACTAGAACTGCCTTCACGGAGAATATTGACCTCTATCTAATCTGAAAATGTATAATTTTCTTACTAAGAAAGAAGCCTGGGTAGGCAATCAACAGTATCTGCCATACTTTGCCAAGTTGCTAAGTGAAGAAAAAGAACATCATTATTTTAATTTACACTTTTTTTATATAATTAGAAATACTGGTGGGGTTTTTTTTCATTTGATTGGTTTTTTAATGTTTTTTCTTTTGTGAATTGGATATTCATGTACTTTACCCAACTTTCTATTTTTAAATTGATTTTTATGAACTTTCCTGTATTCAGAATAGCAATCCTTAATCTATTTTATTCATTTCAAAATACATTTTCCAATTGTCATTTGGCTTGTTTTTTTGGTTATGGTGTTTTACATGTGCAGATGTTTCTATTTTCATCTGAATCTGTCAATCTTTTTTTCTCTTGAATGTCATATCTAAAAAGAATGTCTCCAGATAACTCCTGTGATGTCATCCTTTGAGGGACAACCCCAAATTTCTATAAATATTTATATATTTTTATAGTAAGTTTAGGATTTTATTATGTGTGTGTCTTTAATCCACCTGGAAATTGTTATATAGTGTGAGGTAGATTTGATTTTTTTCTAGGTGTTTAGTCATTTACCTCAATGCAGCCCTGATGATGTTAGGCCTTTAGTTAAATACTATCAGTACTGCCCCTACTCTCCTAACCTTAACTCCAAAATATGTCCAGATTTCCTGTCCTGGCATTCAATACACTCAATGGCCTGACCCTATTTATTTCCTGTCCTATTTCATGGATTCTGATTTTCCTACTGGTTCAAACTGTACTCGGATGAGACCTAAGACGTGTGTGAAGCCCTCTGAGAACCATTTTGGCGTAGAATAAGGGAACCATTTTGGCATAGAATAAGGGAACCATTTTGGCGTAGAATAAGGGAGCCAAACAGGTAAGGACCTCAGCACTCACTCCCACTTCAAGCACAGAAACTCCCCTTTCACCTGATTTACATGTTGATGCTTCCAGATAATAATTTTATTGGAGATTCAAATGCTTTATAAGAAAAAATATATATCTCTTTTCTAGACCAATTAATTCTTCTATGCAAGTCTCACCATGTCTGCTTATCATAAATCAAGTTCCATAGAAAACAGACTTTGAGGCAGACATTTATCTATAAGAGATTTATTGAGGCGTGTACCCAATAAAGGAGTAAAGGAAGTAGGACTAAGCAAAGGTGTTGGAACTAAGAGGCAGTTACACAGAGTCCAGTCAATTAGAAGGAACTGAAGCTTGGGTGAGATGTCCCAAATTGAGGTCAGGGGGCAGCATTGTCCGATCATTGGATTGTGGCTGCCCCGACAATTAGTGTAAACTTGGATAAAGAGCTCTCTTTGGTTGCGAGCATTTCCTGGGGAGAGAGAGACTCAAGAGATGTAAACCATCTACAGACCACAATTCGGTCAGTTAGGGAAATGAGTGCCTCATTTCTGCAAGGGATTCCGGATGGCACACATAGCAAATGCACTTCTATGCATTGACTCAGGCTGTTTTTATCAAGGATAACATTTCTCACCATCTTCAAATCCTACCCATTCATTAAGCCTAGCTCAAATACTATATCCTCTATTAAATATTGCCTGATTCTTGTCATTGTAAATAATATTTTTCTCCTCTACATTTCAAGCCTTCTAACTACATTCCTCTTATGGTACTATGGCATTTATTTTCATTTACCTTACATTAAAACTATTTATTATTTTTAATAAATTGAAAACTTTCAGTGATACAGGTAATCAACTAGGACCTGGGAATATAGAATGAATAAAACAGCTATAATCCTCTTCATACTATATAATTGGAAGTTAAAGAGTTTGCAGTAGTAAAAGAGCATGTAGAACAATTTAATTAAGACAAAGGCATCAGGGACTGACTCTAAAGAAGTGATAGCAAATGCAAAATAATAATTAGAGTAGCTCAGTGAAAGGAAGTGGTAGGATAAGGAGTGGGTTGCATTTAAATAAGAGAAAGCTGCAAATGCTAACGTTGACATTTATGCAGCAAATATAAATATATTGATCTCTTCCTGTGTGCCAGACATCATCTCAGGTCTGGGTAGAGTTCCATCACTAAGCAAAACAAAAAAATTTCTTCCCTCCACCCCCTCCATTTAGCTTACATTCTTTCTAGAAAATGAACGAATCCAATATAGCTAGTGTTTAGAGAACAAAGGAAAAAGGGGTTCAAGATGGGACAAGCTGGGCCTATAAAGGTAGGTAGAAGCAGATCACTACTAGTGGCTTGTTATGAATTTGAAGATGTTAATATCATAGGATCCGATCAGATTGTGCTTTTTTTTAAGTTACAGTCTACTTTCAATATTATTTTGTATTGGTTTCAGGTGTACAACATAGTAGTTAGACAATCATATACTTTACAAAGTGTTCCCCCCTGATATTTCCAGTACCCACCTGGCACCATACACTGTTATTGCAATATTATTGACTATATTCCCTACGCTGTGCTCATATTGCTTTTTAAATAATCACTCTGACTATAATATACATGTCCTGTCCCCCTACTATATTGTAAACTTTTAGAATATTACTCTGTAGCTAATAAGCATATAGACCCTTTTTTAAATAATGGGCACCCAATAAATAATAACAATGGCTAACACTTGATTGTTTTCTATGTGCAGGAGACTGGTCTAAACACGTTCATTAATCCTCACAGCCCACCATCTCAGTTGACTGGCTGAATGGGAGGAGGTATGCTTATCATTTGAAGCATTGGGACATGGACACACCTGAGACTCTACAGCAGCAGTTCTCAACCTGTGGGTCGCGACCCCTTTGGGGGTCGAATGACCCTTCCACAGGGGTCGCCTAAGACCATCAGAAAACACATATATAATTACATATTGTTTTTGTGATGAATCACTATGCTTTAATGATGTTCAATTTGTAACAATGAAAATACATCCTGCGTATCAGATATTTACATTACGATTCATAAGAGTAGCAAAATTACAGTTATGAAGTAGCAACGAAAATAATTTTATGGTTGGGGGTCACCCCAACATGAGGAATTGTATTAAAGGGTCGCGGCATTAGAAAGGTTGAGAACCACTGCTATACAGAATGACTCTCTGTGCATGGTAGAGGGAGAGGGCAGGAGCAGGGGGAAAAAATCAAAATGCCATACGTTCAGCTCCATATGCTTTCTTATTCAGACCTTATTCAAACTAAATCATTTTAAAATATTCACAGGGAACTACAAAGATTAAAAAAAAATACATGGACATGCCTGGCTGGTGTAGCTCAGTGATTGAGCATTGATCCGTGAACCAGGGGGTTACGGTTCAAATCCCTGTCAGGGCACATGCCTAGGTTTCAGCCTCGATCCCCAGCAGGTGTGCAGGAGGCAGTCCATGGATGATTCTCTCTCATCATTGATGCGTCTATCTCTTTCTCCCTCTCTCTTTCTCTCTCTGAAATCAATAAAACATATTTTAAAAAATCTATACTAATAAAAGGATAATATGCTAATTAAACTGGGAGCTTTTCCAGGAGACCAGTCAGGGAGGGCAGTTGGGGGCCATGAGGCTGGCTGGGGAGGGCAGTTGAGGGCCATGAGGCTGGCAGGGGAGGGCAGTTGGGGGCCATCAGGCCAGCGGGGGCAGGAGGCAGTTGGGGGTGAGAAGGCCAGCAGACAGAGTGGTTAGGGGCGATTGGGCAGGCAGTCAGGTGAGTGGTTAGGAGCCAGCGATCCCAGATTGGAGAGGGTGCAGGCCAGGCTGAGGGAACGCGCCCCCCCCCATGCACGAATTTTGTGCACCGGGCCCCTAGTAAAAAATAAAAGAAAATATTTTTTAAAATACATGGACATGAAAATGGCTTGATCCTATAGTCAAGAAAGACTATATACACATTTGCACATCTTTGAAGCCCTCACCATATCATCTGTTTTAATAATTATTGAAGCGTATGTCTATAGAACCTGATGAGCTGGTTTATCAAAATGACTGTGCTTTCTGAGGAGCCATTTATTACAAGCATAACAATCTCATGAAACATCAACAATAGTCTATCCCTCTCAAAAAATACATAAATTTTTTAAAATCTCCAGAACGTGTCACCTGGGATCTGTAAAGAGACCTGCCTGACTGGAGACCCCTCCCCTTCCTCCCAACACGCCCTGACATTGCAACACACAAAAGAAAGGCTCCCGCTGTAACCGGTTTGGCTCAGTGGATAGAGCGTCAGCCTGTGGACTGAAAGGTCCCAGGTTCGATTCCGGTCAAGGGCATGTACCTTGGTTGCGGACACATCCCCAGTAGGAGGTGTGCAGGAGGCAGCTGATCGATGTTTCTCTCTCATTGATGTTTCTCTCTATCCCTCTCCCTTCCTCTCTGTAGAAAATCAATAAAATATATATTTAAAAAAAGAAAAGAAAGGCTCCCGGGTGGCCTGGAAAGAGGAGTTGTGCCCTCCTGAGAAATTAGATATTACACTTATGAAGGGGCACCAAGAAACAGTCACAGACTGAGCCTCCCAAGTGTAGTCCTATTTCCAAACCAGAAACACAATGAGCCAGAGCATCTCAGAAGATGAGGAAAAGCAGTGAAGGTGTGAAGACGTGGCTGTGGGGCGAAGGGCGTCCTGCTCCCAGTTAATATTGATAACTGGGACGGTGAGCTGAGGTGTTTTCCCGGGGGGTGAATAAGCTCTGAGGAACAGAAGATTTAAGCAAAAGTGTGGAAAATTTATTACAAGCAGATTCAGACTCCCCACAAGGGGGGGTGATAATAATAATGGGCTGCCCATTAAAGCCTTGTGTCCAGGGGTGCATATTTGCTACAAGCCTACTTCTGTATTTATCCGTCATCGCCGGATTGATTCCCTCAATTGTTTTTTTGCCCAGCAACTGACCTGAACTTCCCCTGTTTCTATGTGTTCTTTCTCTGTTCCTATGCTGAACTTTCTCTGTTTCTATGCATTTTTACACCTTGTGACTGCAGGCCCTCCCTTGGTTTCCCATGCCTCCCGCTTTGAGTCCAGAAATATTTTATTATTTCTGCTTGGTTGGTTTCTGTGATTAGGCTGCTCAAACTGCTGTGTCTGGCCCTGCCTGTGTTCCACCTGCCTTTGTTTCCCACTGGACCCCTGCCCTATCTGCCTGCGTTTCAAGTTAATCCTCTCAATATGGAGGATCTTCGACCAGAATTCCATTTTAATACAAAACAGCATTAGAGGTCCTTTCCTGCAAGCAATCCAACAGTCAGTTCTTGGACCAGGTATAGGTTTACCCATAAAGAAAAACATATAAATAATCATCAAGAGCCACACCCTCCCCCACTTGAGCTTAGAGCCTTATTTCTGTGCACCAATTTCCCTAAGATTCAATTCCAGCTTGTCTCCAGCTTCTCCCTGGAAGGCGATAGGTTATAGCCCCCGCCCCCCTCCCCTGCCAGCCTTATCTCCCTCTCAGTGCTGAAGGCAGGGTGGACTGATCTGAATTGGAAACTGGGGTCCCTTGCTTGATACCATTTCATAAACTTCGTTTAAACAAGTATAACCAGGATTTTGCAATAAAAAACATTTGTGTAGAAATCAAACAAGACTAGGAAGGCAAAGGGACTGCTTTCCCAACAGCCATAAAAAGCTTTAAGTTCATGTCAGAGACAGCAGCTCTGTCACAGAACAGAGAAGTGTTCCAGCTCCTACTTGTTTATATCTTCCTGGGGCCATAACTCCATCTCACCCAGCCCCCCTCCACACCATCCCCTTGGGAGACAACTTCCAGAAAAAGGAGGCGGTCAGATTTAACCCTTTCCTTTACCACAAGGCCTTTTAACTGCCAGCAGAAATGTGACATGATGATGGACAGGCTGCTGCTCTACTGAACGTAGTCAAGGTCAATAAGCAAATAATAATAATATTCTTTAGTCAGCACATACCAGGAACTGTGATAAGCACATACGTACATTTCCTCAATAAATTCTTGCAACAGCCCAGTTGAGAAAACTGAGGCTTAGAGAAGGTAGCTTGCCAAGTTACCTTCACACAATTAGCAAATGACAGAGTGAAGAGCAGATTGGCTTGATTCACCTTAAAATCTATGCTTTAGCCACAGTGCCACACCACCTACAAATTAAATCTATAAAATGTTATGGGTAAATAGGCTTCTCAATCCTTAATAGCTCAAATGGTTTGAAATTAAATATACCCAGACAAGCAAGTGTGCCTCTGGCTAAACTCAATGCTTACAACAAAAATATAACTAGTTAACCTCGTCAAATTGTCTTTTTCACACATAATATATAACATAGATCAGTAAAATCAGAATCATTGATTTATTTACTCAATACATTTTTTAAAATTTCCTCCTATGTAACCAATCACCAAGAATGCAATGTTAAATAGAATTATCAATCTCCGATCTCTTGAATTTTACGGGCTAGTGGAGATAAACATTAACTACAGAAAAACACAAATATTTGAATAATTGCGCATTGTTGTACTGCTCTGAGGGACAAGTATGTGTTCTGAGAGAATAACCAGGAAAGCCATTATTGATTGGGTGGTCAGGAAGATCTCTAATCTGAAACCTACAGGTTGCACAAAAAGTAGCTGGGCTAAATGTGGAGGGAGGAAGGTGTTCCAGGCAGACGACATGCTTTCTACCAAGGCTCTGAGCAAGAAAAGAGTTTGGCTCTTTCCAGACCAGTGATCCCTGAACAGGGGACATGGGCAGGAGATAGGAAATGAGGCTGGAAAGGGAGAATGTAGAGTATCAGGAGTTTGGATTTGACCTTCATGCAATGAAAACTCATTAAAGAATTCCCAACAGTGTAGTTTCAGAATCTGATTTATCGTTTTTAAAAGCTCAGTCTGGCTGCTGTGTGCAGAATGGATGTCAGGAGTACAAGAGTGGAAGAGAGGGACCAGTTAGGAAGTTTTACTTACAGTCATCCAAGCCAAAAGATAGTAGATCTCTAATCTGAAACCTACAGGTTGCACAAAAAGTAGCTGGGCTAAATGTGGAGGGAGGAAGGTGTTCCAGGCAGACGACATGCTTTCTACCAAGGCTCTGAGCAAGAAAAGAGTTTGGCTCTTTCCAGACCAGTGATCCCTGAACAGGGGACATGGGCAGGAGATAGGAAATGAGGCTGGAAAGGGAGAATGTAGAGTATCAGGAGTTTGGATTTGACCTTCATGCAATGAAAACTCATTAAAGAATTCCCAACAGTGTAGTTTCAGAATCTGATTTATCGTTTTTAAAAGCTCAGTCTGGCTGCTGTGTGCAGAATGGATGTCAGGAGTACAAGAGTGGAAGAGAGGGACCAGTTAGGAAGTTTTACTTACAGTCATCCAAGCCAAAAGATAGTGGCTTGGACGCAAGTGGCAACGGTGGAATCTGGAGAGGGGTGGACAGATTGTATACATATTTAGAAGATTATAACATTTAATGATGAATTTGATATAGGAGAGGCTAGGACAGTGATGGCGAACCTTTTGAGCTCGGCGTGTCAGCATTTTGAAAAACCCTAACTTAACTCTGGTGCCGTGTCACATATAGAAATTTTTTGATATTTGCAACCATAGTAAAACAAAGACTTATATTTTTGATATTTATTTTATATATTTAAATGCCATTTAACAAAGAAAAATCAACCAAAAAAATGAGTTCGCGTGTCACCTCTGACATGCGTGTCCTAGGTTCGCCATCACTAGGCTAGGAAGTGGATGGGATCAAAGACAAGTTCCAGGTTTCTAAATTGAGCAATAGGCTGATGGAGGCATAGTGCAGCTTGAAAAGAGGGTGGGACTAGTAGGTACAATCGATGACTATTGTATAGACAGCCACTTCTCATTTAATGTGTATGTGAATCGCCTGAGGAATCTTGTTACCGTGCAGATTCTGATTATATTTAAAAAAAAAAAAAGATAAGTTCCAGGTTTCTAAATTGAGCAATAGGCTGATGGAGGCATAGTGCAGCTTGAAAAGAGGGTGGGACTAGTAGGTACAATCGATGACTATTGTATAGACTATTGATTGGGTAGTCAGGAAGATCTCTAATGTGTATGTGAATCACCTGAGGAATCTTGTTACCATGAAGATTCTGATTCAGTAGGTCTGGGATGAGACCAGAGACACTGCATTTCTATAAGTTTCCAAGTGATAATGCTGTTGGTCCATCAACCACATTTTGAGTAGCAAAGTTCTACTCTAGCAACACACAGGTTTGTAAACTTTTTGCCACATAAAAAACAAACCAAAAAACAAAAAAAAAACCCTCTTTTTTATTTAATTATCGTTATTTCCTAAAGAAAGGCTATTTTAATTACTAAAGGTGAGAATAATTTTAAAATAAAGTTCTTTAATAAAGTTTTAATTTTAAAAAAAGTACACCACTCTTATTTTTCATTTGGCCACAGATGAAGTGAAATTTTTATTAGGAGCTGACTTTGAATACTGATCTAAATAAAACAACTTATTGATGAATGACATTTTTCAAGTTTCAAATTGCTATGATCATAGTCACTGTTTCATTCTTCTATAAAAGTCAAAAATTTATCATTATCAGCTTTGCGCAGTGGCAGTATCGTAGCCAATGAGGTTTATCCGAGGTGTGATTATTTCTAATTGGAAAAAAAAATCTATCATTATTTATCAGAAACATACAACCACCAGAATCAACCCAATATTGTTCTTGGTTTCTAAGTCTGTTTGGTAAATCTTTTCCAAATCATTAAAACCATAGAAAATTTACACCAAGTAGAACCAAAGAAAGTGCTGCTTTGGAACATGGATATAATTTGATATTACAATTAGCTCCCTCTTCATTTTATTGAATGTTCTTATCAGATTTACTTTAGGTCAAATATGTGTGTATTCTAAATTAATCAGATAAAAGCTAGTAGCTTGGCAACTTTAAACAGTGACTAGAGAGCAAGTATATGGTCAGTGAGAACAGTAGTATTAAATTTTAGATAGATAAAAAGGAGCAAGCAGAGTTTAAATACATGAAATAAGAAGGTGACAAAAATCGTTCAGTAAATTCCAACTGATTTGTAAGGGCTTTGTAGGCAGAATCAATATTTTATACATTTTGTAATTCCCATAATGCCTAGTATGTAGGGTATATGCTCATTGGCCAGAAGAAAGTAATGTAAAACCTGAAGGAATAATAACAGCTAATGACAAAAAGATGTTTCACTTGGTAAAGTTTTACAGTTAAATGAAGTGAAGAGGAGCCAACACGAAAATTAATACATTTATCTTGTGCCAATTTACAATCTAATGAGGCAGTCAGTACAGTGGGTTCTTGACTTACGAGTTTAATTCATTCCGTGATGGAGCTCGAAACTCAAATTACTCGTATGTCAAATCAACAGTGAACGAGTGAGACACGTGATGCTGGGCTGATGTTGTGGTGTTCACTGTGACGTTCGCTGTGCCAACTAGCGGTGGGGTATCTGAAGCTGGCTCGTAACCCGAATTTTAGCTCGCAACTCAAAGCAAAAAAATCGGCCGAGAGGGGGCTCGTATCTCGAAAAACTCGTTAGTCGGGACACTCGTAAGTCAAGGCCCCACTGTACTAGCGTGTATGTTTTAAAGATGCTAAACTGAGGTTCGTAGAGAAAACAATCTTTTCTTTTTTTATAATTTTTTTATTGTTGAAAGTATTACATATTCCCCCTTTTCCCCCAACTGACCCCCTCCAGCCCACCGCAGGCCTTCAGCACCCATATCTGTGCCATGGGTTATGCATATAGCATACAAGTTCTTCGGTGTTGATTACATCCCACCCAGTCACCCTCCCCCGCCTTCCCTCTGAGATTCCACATTCTGTTCCATGCTTCTATGCCTCTGGATCCACTCCCTTCATCAGTTTACTTTGTTACTTAGATTTCACATATGAGTGCGATCATGGGATACTTGTCTTTCTCTGACTGACTTATTTCACTTAGAATGATACTCTCCAGGTCCCTCCATGCTGTCTCAAAGGGTAAGAGATTCTTCTTTTTACTGCTGCCTAGTGTTCCATGGTATAAATGTACCACAGCTTTTTTATCTACTCATCTACTGATGGGCATTTGGGCTGTTTCCAGATCTTAGCTATGGTAAATTGTGCTGCTATGAACATAGGGGTGCATATGTTCTTACTGATTGGTGCTTCAGATTTCTTAGGATATATTCCTAAAAGTGGGATCACTGGGTCAAATCGTAGTTCCATCGTTAATTTTTCTGAGGAAACTTCATAATGTTTTCCATAATGGCTGCACCAGTCTGCATTCCCGCCAGCAGTGTACAAGAGTTCCCTTTTCTCCACATCCTGGCCAGCACTTGTTATTTGTTGATTTGTTGATGGTAGCCATTCTGACAGGTGTGAGGTGATACCTCATTGTCATTTTAATTTGCATCTTTTTGATGATCAGTGACATTGAGCATCTTTTCATATGTCTCTTGGCCATCTGTATGCCCTCTTTGGAGAAGTGTCTATTTAGATCCTTTGCCCATTTTTTAATTGTCTTCCTTTTGTTAAGTTGTATGAGTTCCTTATATATTTTGGATATTAACCCTTTATCAGATGTATCATTGCCAAATATGTTCTCCTGTACAGTGGGTTCTCTTCATTTTGTTGATGGTTTCTGTTGCTGTGTAGAAGCTTTTTGTTTTGATGTAGCCCCATTGTTTATTTTCTCCTTTGTTTCCTCTGCCTTAGGAGATGTATCTGTAAATATATTCTATGAGAGATGTCTGAGATTTTGCTGCCTATGGTTTCTCTTAGGGTTTTTATGGTTTCATGACTTACATTTAGGTCTTTTATCCATTTTGAGTTTATTCTTGTGTATGGTGTAAGTTAGTGGTCTAGTTTCTTTTTTCTTTTTTCTTTTTTTTTGCATGTATCTGTTCAATTTTCCCAACACCATTTATTGAAGAGACTCTTTTGACTCCATTGTGTGCTCTTGCCTCCTTTGTCAAATAATAATTGAGTATAATGGCTTGGGTCGATTTCTGGGTTCTCTGATCTGTTCCATTGATCTATATGCCTGTTCTTGTGCCAGTACCAGGCTGTTTTGATTACGTTGGCTTTGTAGTATAACTTGAAATCTGGTATTGTGATTCCTCCTTTGTTTTTCTTTGTCAAAATTGCTGCAGCTATTCGGGGTCTTTTTTGATTCCATGTAAATTTTTGGAGTATTTGTTCTAGCTCTGTGAAATATGCCATTGGTATTTTAATAGGGATTGCATTGAATCTGTAGATTGCTTTGGGTAGTATGGACATTTTAATGATGTTGATTCTATCAATCCATGAACACGGTATATTCTTTCACTTGTTTATATCTTCCTCTATCTCTGTTTTCAATGTCCTGTAGTTTTCCGAGTACAGGTCTTTTGCCTCCTTGGTTAAGTTTATTCCTAAGTATCTTATTTTTTTTGTTGCAGTGGTAAGTGGTATTGTTTGTTTAGTTTCTCTTTCTGAGTATTCATTAATAGAACAATTGTTTCTAACTCAATGTCTCTAGAGCTTTTCCATCGCATGGCACACATAAACTAATTACTAAATTTCTGCGGCACACCAAAAAATAGATTTTTTGCCAATCTGACAAAAAAAAAAAAGTAGGTATAATTTTGATTCATTCACACCAGATGGCTATTGTTTTGTTGGCTGTTGTCATTTTTTAATTTGACAATCTAAGGGGAAATAGGTCAGTGCCCCTTACTAAATAGTCAGGTATGACATGTCTTAAAAATTCTTGCAGCACCCCAGTTGAAAATCGCTGCTCTAGAGAATAACCATAAATTGAGATACGTCAACTCAAACCTTATTTCCTATATACACAAACTATATATTGAGATTCTGTTATTAGAAGCCCATATGAAAATAGCCATTAATATTAATGACTGCCATACATTGTAAGTTTTAGTGTCAGTCATTGTGGTAATCACTTCATAACAAGTAACTAATTTAATCTTCATGATAACCTCAGGAGCTAAAAAAAATTTTATCTTCAATTTACAGATGAAGCAACCCAGTAGAGCTAGAATTGGGTTTCTGATCTGACTTCATTTCCATGCTATTAAACATAGTTATACTATGAAAATACCAAAACTGATCATAAAAATCAATAAAGATAAAAGAAACCACAAACATATGTGAAACTAAACACAATATGAGAACTGCTTTGTAAATATGAAAGGTTGTTTTCTCCCCACATATACTTGTCTGGCCAAAGTTTGTTAAAGTGAAATTTAGACTGAAGACATCTTTATCTGGTAAATCTCCCTGTGAAAAATATTCTTTATTGCTCTGAAAACTAGAAAAAAATTAATCTCTGTAATTATGGGTATTTGTATTCTTTTTGCTTTTTTGTTGTTTTTTTCTCTATTAAACATGTTTTGTTTCTGTCATTTTTTTAAAATTTAGAGATCATTGGGAGCTACTAAAAAAAAAATTGTCAAGCTTGAATTAATAAAGGTTGTATAGACAGAATATATACCATTCATGTATATTTAAGTGACAACTAACAATTAAAAAACTATCACTTTCCAAGTAAACACTGAACTTTAAGACTATGCACTCAAAATATAATCACTGATTATAAGGTTGAAAAAAAGATGATGAATTTCATCAACACAATAAAATGATTTACTTTTGAATAATGGAAAAAAATAAGCAAAGAAGTTCCTAAACTTAAATTAGTATCTTAAACCCAAAATGAAAATAACTATACCTATATTTTTATTTTGGGATTTAAAATAAAACACAAAGAGCACATATGTCAAACTTCATCACATTGTACATTTTAAGTATGTGCAGTATATCAATTATATCTCAATAAAGTTGGAAAAACCTGGAAAAAAATTACTATGAGGTTAGGTCCTGTGGAAAATGCTTTTATAAAGTATTAAGCAGGAATAGTCACCAGATTTTTTAAAAAATATATATTTTATTGATTTTTTTACAGAGAGGAAGGGAGAGGGACAGAGAGCTAGAAACATCGATAAGAGAGAGACATCAATCAGCTGCCTCCTGCACACTCCCCACTGGGGACGCGCCCGAAACCAAGGTACGTGCCCTTGACCAGAATCGAACCCGCAACCCTTGAGTCCGCAGGCCGACGCTCTATCCACTGAGCCAAACCGGCCAGGGCAACATCAGATTTTTTTTTTTTAAGGGCCATTTCAATTCAGTGGGTTAGAAATGTTCAGTCTGCTTATCAATGTACAGAGCTAGGTTAAATGGGAAACCATGTGGAAAAATTAAAATGAGCTTAAAAATTATTTTGAGCTGAATCATGGACATACTAGTAAATGTGAGACTATTTCCATGAGTCTATGTAGGCAAAAAAGCAAACATGGCACATAAAATAAACTTAATTGTGCTTCATTAAAATTAAGAATTTCTGAGCATCAAAACTATGAACAAGCTACAGACAAAAAGGAAAATATTTGCAACACATATAGGGTGTCCCCCTCAAAAATGTATACACCTTTCACAGCTGATGGCTGTAGATTCTATTACATTTTGAAAATTAAATGTATTATAACAAACATTGCCTTTATAGTGTGTATGAATGTTTGGAGGGACACCCTGTATATCTGGCACTGGACTTATATTATAAACTTCCCTTAAATAAGAAAAGACTGACAACCTTTCATGGGCAAAACACTTGACTAAGCACTTCACTGAAGAAGATATCCAACCGGTCACTATGCATATAAAAAAGTGCTCGACAACATTAACTATCAAGGAAACGCAAGCTTAAAAATCACAATGAGAAATTAATACAACCTCACCAGCATGGGCTGTTTGCAAAAATGCAGAACAACTGGAAATCTCACATTGCTAGTTGGTGTGTAAGTTGATCTACTTTAGAAAACTTCTGGCAGTATCTAGTAAAACCAGTATGCCCTATGGCTAAGCACTTCCAAGCTCGGATATATTCCCAAGGGGAATGAGTGCATCAGTCCATCAAAAGACATGCGCCCTGCTCTGGCCCCACCTGCTTAGTTGGTTGGAGTGTCTTCCCAAAAGGTTGTGGGTTCTATTCCCCGTCAGGGCATACACCTAGGTTTCGGGTTTGATCCCCAGTTGGGGTGCGTACTGGAGGCAACCCATCAATGTTTCTCTCCTCTCTCGTTCTCTCTCCCTCTCTCTCTACCTTCCTCCCTCTCTCAAAACATATCCTCAGATGAAGATGTAAAAATAACAAAAAGGCAAGTACCCAATGTTTGTGACTGCTTCTAGAATATCCTCAAAGTGTAAACAACCCAGAAGGATAAACTGTGGTTTAGTAATACAATGGAGTACTAATCAAAGTGAAAATTTTATACATATATATATGTATATATATATACACAATCTCAGTGTGTGTGTTTCTCTCTCCTGCTGTTGTGGACAGGGATAATCAAGATCAGTTCTTGAAGACTAGGGGGAAAGGAAAGGGAATTAGCAAAGAGGTGGGAAAAAACGATCCCCACATTCCGAAGCCAGATCCACCGCAATTAGACAAAACAAGAATGATAGATACAAAAGGTAATTTTTCAATACAAAATAAGAAATGTGTGTCTATTAAACAGCCTATTGCACTGTGGTGTGTATGTCAACATTGCTTTAGCCTTCAGATGTCCCTTTACAAAAAAAAGAGCCAGATGGTAAATCCATAGTTTCCCCAGTAGTCACGTCGTGGTAGGCATTTGTCTTCCAAAATAGATAAACCTAATTAACTCAGAATAATTTTTCTTCAGAAATGTTTGAGTCATCACACTTAGATAACGATAAATCCAAGATTACCACCACCTTTGAGACTAGGAATGCAACCCACCCACGCACAGTTATTATTATCAGGAGTTCATTCCTACAAGAATGCATTGGCAATTGTTCTAGCGATCACAGCCGCTAGGCCGGGGGTGGAGGAGTGTGAGTGCTGGGGCCCTGCCCGCCCTGAGCTGGGACGGAGGACCCGGCGGGGGGAGACGGGAGGC
>NW_005364225.1:3177082-3199782 GCF_000412655.1 Myotis brandtii
TGGGACGGGCCGCTGTGCCCTCGGAGGCGCCGGCCCCAAGCTGACTTTCCCCTCCTGTGCTCCAGGTCCATGCTGGGCAGAATCGAGGCCCAGGCGTTCGGGTTTGACCAGGTGTTCCGGGCCTACCGGAAGGACGACTTCGTTATGGTTGGTATGGGGGCTGGAGAGCTTCCGGGGTCTCTGCCCATGTTCAATCCCCCACTTGGGCGTAGATTGTATGAACACTCCACCGCGCAGGGACGTTGTTTCTTGGAGTTGGAGAATAGCAAGTGATAAGTTTTTAAAGGAACGTCTACGTTTCCCATCACCATACATTATTAGCTCAATTTTGGAAAGTCGGCCTCTGTTTTTAATAGGCACATCTCAGTTTTGAGTATTTATTAACCCCGCTTTATCCCCAGATTTCATCCCTAGGCTTAGCTTCAAATTACTTTTGTTTGGGCAAACCCAATCTGTCTTTGAGAAAGCAGGCTCGAAGAGCAGTCCCAAATGAGGAATCAAAAAATAATAATAATAAAATAAAAGTTGTTAGCTACTAGAAATAAGTGGTTTGAAAAGGCAAAAGCTCACTTGAAACAAGTTCTGGTGTGTTCGTTAAAATTAAGTCACATTATTTTTAATTCCTGGGTTTTTTCCTCCTCAGTCAAATGGAAAAAACGGTTATGGTCTGTGATACGATCTTTGCTGTTCTTGTCCTTCGGGCACTGATTTATTCACTCATCCACCAGCACTTCCTGAGGGCCCGCCATGTGCTAGAAATGTTGTCAAGTGCTGGGGATACAAGACCCAACAAGACCGACAGGAGCCTGGCTTTCAGGGATCCCACGGGCCTGTGGCAAGACTGTCCATAAACAAAAATCCGATCCTCTCAGAGGGAGTGAAGGAAATAGTAGCCTACTGAATACATCAGTGTATTGACTGTGAGGGTATGTTAGGTTCCCAGGACTGTTGCACCAAAGTCTCACAAAATAAGTGGCTCAATACAACAGAAATATATTATCTCGCAGTTTTAGAAGCGAAAGTCCAAAATCAAGGTGTCGGCAGAGGGATGCTCCCTCTGAAATCTGTAGAGAAGAATCCTTCCTTCCCTCTTCCTCACTTCCAGTGGTTGCCAGCCATCCTTGGCACGCCTTGGCTTGCCACTGCACAACTTTCATCTCTACCCACGTCAGCATCACTTAGCCGTCTGTCTTCATGTGTCTATGTCTGTGTCCCTTTTTATAAGAACACCAGTGAATATCAAGGGCCCACCCTACACTAATTACATCTGCAACAACCCTGTTTCCAACTAAGATCGCTTTCTGAGGTTCTAGGAAGGACATGAGTTTTGGTGGGCACACTAATTCAACCCTTAACAGAGGGTAAGTGGGTTAAATGTCTATTTCTCTTTCCCTAAAATAGTGTTATAATGTTAACATAATATGCTAATATAATGCTACTGATGATGACATTCTTCCTCGCTTCCAGTGGTTGCCAACCATCCTTGGCACGCCTTGGCTTGCAACTGCACAACTTTCATCTCTACCCATGTCAGCATCACTTAGCCGTCTGTCTTCATGTGTCTTTGTCTGTGTCTCTTTTTATAAGAACACCAGTGAATATTAAGGGCCCACCCTACACTAATTACATCTGCAACAACCCTGTTTCCAACTAAGATCACTTTCTGAGGTTCTAGGAAGGACATGAGTTTTGGTGGGCACACTAATTCAACCCTTAACAGAGGGTAAGTGCGTTAAATGTCTATTTCTCTTTCCCTAAAATAGTGTTATAATGTTAACATAATATGCTAATATAATGCTACTGATGATGACATGAATGATGTTTCTCAAATACTCATGGTTAGATTTTTATAGTTTTATATTTTTCATTTATACCAGTACTGGCTCTCAATAATTTTTTAAAAAAAGATTTTAATAGGCACATCTCATTTTTGAGTATTTATTAACCCAGCTTTATCACCAGCTTTTTAATTCTGAATTTGAGTGTTATAAAAATTTTTTAATATATTTTTATTGACTTCAGAGAGGAAGGGAGAGGGAGAGAAACATCAATGATGAGAATCATTGATTGGCTGCCTCCTACACACCCCCTACTGGGGATTGAACCCGCAATCCAGGCATGTGCCCATGACCAGAATCAAACCTGGGACCCTTCAATCCACAGGCTGACGCTCTATCCACTGAGCCAAACCAGGTAGGGCACAAAATTTTTAATGTAAGTCACTTATTCAGTGAGTATTTATTGAATACTTACTATGTCCCTGCTCAGGGGTGTTAAAAAGATTTGATCCCAGCTTGCAAAGCATATACAGTTTGGAAGCTAGAAATGTAAAATACTCTCTACAACACAATAAAATAATTGCTATAATGGAGGATATATCAGGTATCCTAGGCAAGGAAAAAAGACCACTCCATGGGGAAGGGCATTTGTGTTGGGAAAAATTTCATAGAGGAGAGTCTAGAATTCGTATGGGTTGTATATTAGATACAATTCCTCAATAGATTCAAGACTCATTCATAAAGCACAACCAATTTTCTTAATACCAGGTGATTTTTTTTCTTCATGTTTGTTAATCCTAATTTATTTTTCCTGTGAGGTGGACACTATTATTTCCATACTAGAAGCCTGGTACACGAATTTGTGCACAGGTGGGGTCCCTCAGCCTGGCCAGCAACCGGGGCCGATCGGGGCCATCTTGCCCAGTCCCTATCGGGGGCTGGCCAGCCGAGGGAGGGACCGCAGGAGGTTGGCCAGCCACCTGAGGTTGGCTGTGGGAGCGTACTGACCACCAGGGGGCAGTTCCGGCATTGAGTGTCTGCCCCCTGGTGGTCAGTGTGCGACATAGCTACCAGCCAGTCATCCTGTGGTAACAGTCGCTTAGGCTTTTATATATAGCAGCGGTTCTCAACCTGTGGGTCGCGACCCCTTTGGCAGTTGAACGACCCTTTCACAGGGGTCGCCTAAGACCATCCTGCATATCAGATATTTACATTACGATTCATAACAGTAGCAACATTACAGTTATAAAGTAGCAACGAAAATAATTTTATGGTTGGGTCACAACATGAGGAACTGTATTTAAGGGCCAGAAGGTTGAGAACCACTGATATATAGAGATTTCAATTCAAAGAGATGTACTCCTACAATCATCATTGTTACTTGTGTAACTAATTTGGAGGAAATCAAGCATTGTGGCTAAGAGCATGGCCCAGGAGGGGATTTGAATCTTCAGGGCCCCTCACTGGCTCAAGCTCCTCAGTTGCAGAAACCCTTTCCAAGGAACTCTAAGAGACTACAAATATAGTCATATGGTCATGCTTTTGAAATTTTTCAAAAATAGATGTTTTTGTATTCTTAAAGCCCCTAAAATTGTATAACTTAAGCCCTATAAAACCTAGATTCTTTCTATTTGTCCTCTAGTCAGATTCCAACTCTGCCACTTAATAAGCTATACAACATGGGGCAAGTTACTTAACCTTCTTCAGCCTCCATTTACTTTTCTGCAAAATGATCATATGCTTGAAAGTATTTTTTTAATATTAAAATGCTGAGTTGCTGAGAGAATTGTTATGAAGATTAAAGAAAATATTATAGAAAAATATTTCACAAATGCCTGGCTCGTATTGTTAACATTTGTATACTACTTTACAAAGTGTTTTTTTCTTATTTTTGTTAATCCTTACCTGAGGATATTTTTCCATTGATTTTTAGAAAGAGTGGAAGAAAGAGGGGAAGACAGAAAGAAATATCTATGTGTGAGAAACACATTGATTGGTTGGCTCCTGCATGGGCCCTGGGGCCCGGCCCGAGGAATCAAACCCGGGACCCTTTGGTTTGCTGGCCAACATTCTATCCACTGAGACAAACTGGCTAGGGCAGTGATTGCGAACCTATGACACGTGTCAGAGGTGACACGCGAACTCATTTTTTTGGTTGATTTTTCTTTGTTAAATGGCATTTAAATATCTATATATATAAAGGCCTAAGTGACCATCTGACCATTAGCTATGACGCATACTGACCACCAGGGGACAGATGCTCGTAGGAGCTGCTGAGCGACAGCAACTTTGTAGAGTGCCCTCTCTCATTCTGGGACCCCTCGGGGAATGTCAGACTGCCAGTTTCGGCTCAACCCCTACAGGCCAGGCCGAGGGACCCCACCTGACGGAGGGACCCTGCTCACTCCGCAGATGCCCTTCGAGCCCCGGTCACCCCAGGTGCGGCCGGCTAGGGAGGGACTGAGGGAGGTTGGCTCCAGGGCGTGTCTGGCCCATCTAGCCCAGTCCCACCCTGCTGGCCACCTTCTAATTAATTTCCTTTCAATGTGCACGAATTCATGCACTGAACCTCTAGTATAAAAATAAATATCAAAAATATAAGTCTTTGTTTTACTATGGTTGCAAATATCAAAAAATTTCTATATGTGACATGGCACCAGAGTTAACTTAGCATTTTTCAAAATGCTGACACGCCGAGCTCAAAAGGTTCGCCATCACTGGGCTACGGCCAAAGTGTTTTTCTATAGCAATAGTGACTACTGTTTGCCAGATTAGCTTTCAGCACTTTTTACACATTTGTCACTAACCTTTTCAACAATCTGGTAAATTTGGTGTTTTGATCCCCATTTTATAGCTTAGGAAACTAAAGCTCAGAATAGTTAGATAATTTGTGCAACAATGCCCAGCAAATGGCAGAATCCAGGCCTTCTGACTTAAACATCCATGTCATTTCTACTACAAAACCTCATAACTGAACAAAGGGTATTGTTAAACTAGAACTCCAGATCCTTGATTTTTCTTTTCAGTTTAAAAATGAATTCTGTTCCAAAGTTCATTTGTGAGGTAGTAAATGGATGGAAAGAAGGAAGGGAACATTTATCCAGCAAACATTCTTTTAGTTCCTAGGTCTGTGCTGATGAACAAGATAGTTAAGGCGAGGGGAACACCAAAGATCGCATTGCAGAGTGAACAGTGATATCAAACAAAGCGTGTGCACAAGGTACTGTGGTGGCACAAAAGAGAAAGTGACTGTTTCTGACTGCAGTGGTCAGAGGAGGGTTTACAGAAGTCACTTGAAAGAAGTGGAGAAGTTTGTCAGGTGGACAAAGTGAGGAAACAATGTTAGACAGATGGGTGGGGCAATATTTTAGAAGACCTCTTGAGCCACGCAGAGGAGTTTGAGCTTTATCTAGCTAGTGAGGAGCAACTGGAAGGTTTTCAGCAAGACAGTAAAATGTAAAATACTGAGATCTAGAGGGTTTACAGAAGTCACTTGAAAGAAGTGGAGAAGTTTGTCAGGTGGACAAAGTGAGGAAACAATGTTAGACAGATGGGTGGGGCAATATTTTAGAAGACCTCTTGAGCCACGCAGAGGAGTTTGAGCTTTATCTAGCTAGTGAGGAGCAACTGGAAGGTTTTCAGCAAGACAGTAAAATGTAAAATACTGAGATCAGTGTGGTAGAAGTATGGAAGTTAAGCAAGACAGTAAAATGTAAAATACTGAGATCAGTGTGGTAGAAGTGTGGAGGGTACATTGTTAGGACTGAGTCTGAAAGCAATGAGACCAAATTGAAAACTGCTTCTCGTTATGATGATGTTCTCAATTAAGACAATAGCACCAAGTTAAAAGAAGCCATGAGACCAAATTGGAAAGTGCTTCTCAATTATGATGTTCTCAATTAAGACAATAGCACCAAGTTAAAAAAAACAAACAAACAACACCATAATGGCTTGAAGAGATGTTTATGAAAAAGGCAATACACAAGGACTGATAAAATATTCAGAGTAAGGCACTAAGTTTCCGATTTGGTTGATGCAAACAAATAAAACAAAATGAATTCAGTTTTAGGCGTGCTAAATTTGAGGTGTATCAAAGTGGCAATATCCTAGATAGTTAAATATAAGATCTCACTTTGAGTCTTAAGAGAGCACCGGGCTCAGTATACAGTGTTGGCATCCTCACCATGGGGCTGGGGGTAATGGGGAGGGAATCTTTCACATAAACTGCAAGGAAGCTCCTTAATTTACAGGGCTCTCCCGAAGGTCTGCACAACACGTCTGCTTACATTTCATGACCAGACTGCATACATCTCATGGCCACATGCCACAGAGACTAGAAGTGCAGACTTTTAGCTGAGCACCTACATGACTAAACAAATTGCAATTTCTTAAGGGAGAGGAGAGAATTGACATTGGATTAGAAACCAGCAGTGTCATATAGATAAAAATATCCAATATTATCTTTCACATGTGTGGCATACAGTAGACATACATTAAGAATTATATAGAGCCCTAACTGGTTTGGTTCAGTGGGTAGAGCGTCGGTCTGTGGACTGAAGGGTCCTGGGTTTGCTTCTGGTCAAGGGCATGTACCTTGGTTGCGGGCTTGATCTCCAGTAGGGGGTATGCAGGAGACAGCTGATCGATGTTTCTCTCTAATCGATGTTTCCAACTCTCTATCTCCCTTCCTCTCTTATATTTCTTTAAAAGAATTATATAGGAAATAATATATTAATTTTAGAAGTATTTTTCAAACTCACATTCTATGAAACAAGTTTATTCAAATCTTCACATGCATTTTATCATCAGTATCTTTGTTATCACTGTAATTAGTTTATGAGTCATCTAAAATTTTTCCAAAACACATCAGCTTTCCTAAAGTTATTTGAGATACAGAGAATCTCTTCTAATGCCTCACTGGAAATTCTCTAACAAACCTGAAATATATTTGCGTACATTAAGGTAGGTGTTTTTTTTAATTAATTCGTTAGGTGTATAATTTTAATCCCAATGACTGCTATCATATTGCTTTCTTTAAGGAGCCTTTATGAAGACTTCCTTCCATTAGCTCCACATCAATTCATTGCAGGCCATTTATCCTACTTCCATTTATAATGACTTAAATGTAATTTGTAAGTTAATACCCCTCCCGAAAAATGACTTAATCTTAATTAAATTCCCTGCTTTAGTGATTTGTTCAGAAGATGTCTAAAAAGCATTCAAAACTAGTATTGATTGAGATTGATTCCAGCTTGTTACTTTTTTTTTTTTTTAATGAATTCATGCCCTGGCCAGTGTGCTTAGTGGTTAGAGCATCGGCCTGTGCACTGAAGGGTCATGGGTTCAATTCCCAGTCAAAGGGCATGTACCTGGGTTGCAGGTTCCATCCCAGGCCCAGTTGGGGCACGTGCGGGAGGCAACTAATTGACGTGTCTCTCTCATATTGATGTCTCTCTCTCTCTGCCCCTCCCTCTCTCCCTTCCACTCTCTCTAAAAACCAATGAAAAAAATGTCCTGGGGTGAGAATTAACAACAAAAAAAGGACTTGTCCATTGATTTTTAGAGAGAGAAGCATCAGTGGTGCAGCATCTATAAGCTGCCTCCTGTACTCACCCCTACCGGGGACCAAGCCTGTAACTCGGCATGTGCCCCTGACGGAATTGAAAGGCCAACCACCTGGTGCCCAGGATGGCAACATCTATAGCTGCCTCCCGTACGCCCCCAACCAACTGAACCACACTGGCCAGGGTGTAGCCCGTTTCTTTTCAAACATGTACATTATATACACTAAAATAGATGTGCAAGCACTACTTTGAAACTTTATAAGGCAAAACTTCCTTTTTTTCTGAGGAATAACTTTGGGGAAAACTTACTTTTTGTAACTGGGCATGTATGATACCTGTAACATATTTACCTTTATCCTCCACCACTAAATGTAAACTCCACTGGGACAGGGACTTTGTTTTGCTTGTCATAATGTAGACAGACATTCACAAACACTTGTTGACTGTTCATCTTCACCCCACACACCTGGTCCCTTTCTCATTAAATGACAGGCGTCCTGCCTGGTGTTTTCATAAAAAATTCCCTTTGATTCCTCTGGCTCCCTTTGTTCCTTCCTCCTCAATATGCTTTGAATCCATTCACTTCTCTACCTCCCTACTTGCTATGGGCTTGACTGATGTGAATATCAAATAATCCGAATTATAGCATAATCCTCTCTCCCAACTAGTCTCTATAGCCCTTCAATTCATTCTCAGTACTACACCCAAAATTAACTCTTAATGACTCTAATCACCTTTCCTCTGCTTAAATCCTTCAGTGTATTCCTCATGCCCTGATCAATCTAGATAGATCTTAGATCAACATCAAAATTTTTGACCCGGCCCTAGCCAGTTTGGCTCAGTGGAGAGAGCATCGGCCTGCAGACCGAAGGGTCCCAGGTTCGATTCTGGTCAAGGGCACAGTTACAGGCTCCTCTCTGACCCAGGCTTGTGCAGGAGGCAACCAATCTATGTGTTTCTCTCACATCAATATTTCTGTCTTCCACTCTCTAAAAATCAATGGAAAAATATCCTCGGGTGAGGATTGAAAAAAAAAGAAAGAAAATATTTTTTAAAAAATTTTTTAACCTCATCTACAAGGTCTAGTTCAAGCATGTCAAACTCAAAGGCCAACACAGGCCAAATAAACAAGGTTTAAGTTTATGTGGGCCGCAAAAAAACAAAAGCTTCAATTTTCATAGAAACGTAGGTGTATTTTGATAGAGACATGCTGAATACAAAGGGCTGAAATAAATGAGTAATCGTTAACATAAAATAATAGAACATTTAAGTAAAAATATTTTTCTTGAACATTAACTTAACAGACACTGAATAACTTAGTATTAGTGGAGAGAAATAGTGCGCCTTTGCGTAAAGCACATAAGGGAGATGAATGCAACATGATTATAGTAATCAGTCATTAGCTAACATTGTGGTTTGTTATTAATAATTATGTATAACAGGATATTGTAAAAATTAAGTTACAAAATTTTTATTAAAACGTTCCTTACATACTGTTACATTGGCTGGGCCACAAAAATATTTGTTGTGGGCTTGACGCGCTTGGTCTAGTGAAACTCCCCGACCTCATCTGGCCATTGCCCCTTGGACTCTGGTCACACTGAACCTCATTTCCTTGAATGGGATGCTCCCTCCTTTCTCATATTATGGAGTTTAAACTTGCCATTTTTTCCACCTTAAATATATATATATATGTATATGTGTGTGTGTGTGTGTATGTGTGTGTGTGTGTGTGTGTATCCAGTGCAGTGCTAGAACCATATCAGGACAGCTTGACTGCTAAATTTTCAGGAATCTTTGCTGATTGCTAAACTATTGGGTCATGGAATCCACCATGGAAATCAGCAGATGCTACAAATCAGGGTTTTGGGTGAGGAAGGGATATCAGTTGTTAAACATTTAGCAACTAACCTGCTACTCACCTTTCTCATCTAAACTTAAATGTTCTTTCTGTATTAACCTTTCTTCCCAACATTATTAGATTAGGTCTGCCTATTATGTACTTTTATAACACCCTGCACTTCATAATACTCATCGCAGGGACTGTGTCCATTTGATTTTGGAATTGGGAAGTCAAGTTGAGTCAATTAGTTGAGTAGTGGGAGCAGCAGCCAGATACAGAAGAATAACTGGTAGAGAAGGGAAACAAGAAGCTATTTAGGAAAAGTGTGGTGGCTTGAAAGGAATGTTGAAATAAGAGAAATATTTATTGCAACAATCTAAGCACTAAGAACAATTCATAGAGTCAACAATCTCTATCCCCTACCTTCTCCACACACCCCACCCCCCTCCTGCACAACACTACAACCACCACTTCTGAGGTAACTATTAATGTTTTGGTATATGTTCTTCCATACTTTTCTTTATTTTCTTATAAATAGAGACTATATCTTGTTTTTTTGTTTGTTTTTTGTTTTTTATCATACATATTCTTAAACTATTCTTTTTCTACTCAAAACGCTCATGGTTTTCCTTCAGAGTCATTTTGGTATATGTTCTTCCATACTTTTCTTTATTTTCGTATAAATAGAGACTTTATCTTGTTTTTTTGTTTTTTGTTTTTTAACATACATATTCTTAAACTATTCTTTTCTACTCAAAACGCTCATGGTTTTCCTTCAGAGTCAGTGCAGCAGATGTTTATTGAGTAACTGCTCTGTGCCAGGCCCCACTCTAGACCCTGGGAATATAGCAGTTAGTAGGAAAGACAAGGCTCCTACTCCTGTGGAGCTTACATTCTAATATGGACTCTCTTTCCAGTAACTGCATGCCACCTAGTAAATGTACTGCATGTTATTCCACCTTTCTTATATTGATGGACATTGAACCTGTTTCTAGGTTTTGACACTACAAACAATACTATAAAAATTTTATACATAAATCTTAATCTATTGGTGATTTTATTTATGCAGGACACATACCCCAAAGTGGAATTTGTTGGATCATAAGATATGCATGTTTTTAATGTTCAAGATTAATATCCAGTTCCTTCTCAAAAGGTTATAAAAATTCGTACTTCCACCAACAGTGTGTGAGAGTACATAGTTCCTGGTACTTCTGCCAAAGTTACCAGTCTTTAAATCTTGCCAGTGTAATGGGTAAAAGTGATGTCTCTTAGTTTTTATTTTCATTTCTCTAACTATTCTTTAAGTTGAGCATATTTTTGTAAATTTATTGGCTATTTGTATATTTATACGACTTTCTATAGCCTTTGTCCATGTTTAGTTTTTTATAGTTTTTTAGTGAGAGAGAGAGAGAGAGAGAGAGAGAGAGAAACATTGATGTGATAGCAAAACATCAATTGGCTGCCTCCTGCACACCCCCTACCCCCACACTGGGGAAAAACTGGACATGTGCCCTGACCTTTTGGTGCACAGGAGGAAGCCCAACCAATTGAGCCACACCAGCCAGGGATATTTTAATTTTAATTTTAATTTTAATTTTTTTTTTAATCCTCACCCAAGGATATTTATTTCCATTGATTTTTAGGGAGAGTGGTAGGGAGAAGGAAAGAGAGAGAGAAACATCGATGTGAGAGAAACACATCGATTGGTTGCTGCCTGCATGAGCCCCGATCAGGGCCAGGGCCAGGGAGGAGCCTGCAACCGAGATATGTGCCCTTGACTGGAATCAAACCGGGGACCCTGCAGTCCGCAGGCCGACGCTCTATCCACTGAGCCAAACTGGCTAAAGCTTTAATTTTTATATACTTATTGTTTTGAGAGAGACAGAGAGGAACAGAGAAACAGTGATGAGAGAGAGAAACATTGACCAGTTGCCTCCTGCACGCACCCCGACCAGGGATCCCGTAACCTTTTGGTCTACAGGGTGAAGCTCCAACCAACTGAGCTACACAGGCCAGGGCCCTTTGGGCAGGTTTAAAAAGCCCCTTTTTATTTATTTATTATTATTTTAATATATTTTTATTGATTTTGTTTTTATTGATTTTTAGAGAGAGAGGGAGAGGTAGAGAGAGAGAAACATTGTTAGAAACATTAGTGATGAGAGAATCATTGATCGGCTGCCTCCTGCACTCCCCACACTGGGGATTGAGCCTGCAACCTGGGCATGTGCCCTGACGGGGAATCAAATTGTGACCTCCTGGCTCATAGGTCAGTGCTCAACCACTGAGCCATGCTGGCCAGGCAATCAGCCCCTTTTAAGAAAATCTTAACGATTGGGGATGTCAGCCAAAGATTAAAAAAAAAATCATATTTGTTGCAAATATTTTTCTCCCAATCTATTGTTTTTCTTTTATTGCTTATCATAGATAACATTATTTTTACTGACTGTCCAGTACCTTTTGAACATACATATGATTTGGGGGTAATTTTACTTTTAGGAAGTACAAAGTGGAACCCAAAACACTTGCCTCCTTTGCATTCCAAGCACAAACCTGGGGTCCAGGTTTACCAATCGGACTTAGCAGTGAAGACCTGAGATTTCAAAGTGAGCAACTTAAGGAAAGAGGTGCACAGAGAATCCATTTCACTGGCAACAGCGGTGGCAGAGGCGTCCAGGTCTCAGGCAGGGCAGTCCTGGCAGGAGCGGCCTTAGTGAGGAGAAGGGATGGTGAAAGCTTCCTTTAGTGCTTGACGGGGTTGCAGCAAGGATGACTGTTTGTTTCTTCACCAGGCAGTTCTACAGAGGGTTATGGGTTGTTCCCAGGGCCCAGCCGTTAGCTGATTCTCTCCACCCCCTGAAAATGATATGGACTGCCTGATGAAGTTTCTTTTCTGAACTTTTCAGCCAGAGTCAGCTGCTGGTGCTTGAAACTAAAATTCAACTACTTTATTTTCCTTTGCCATATGGAAAACTTTCTTTTTTAGGACGTCAAATCTATGACTTACTTATGGTGCTCCCTGCATAGATTTAAATTGACAATCACTTTTAGATTTAGATCTAGTTGGGGAGGGGTGGTGGTGATTACTAAGACAATTAATTGGGAAAGCAAGATAGAAGGAAAACATTATATAGCCTCCTCCTTTTCACTGTAAAACATTACATAGCCTCCTCCTTTTCACTGTACATCATTATTTTCTATTTATTAAATTGAGTATCAAAGATGTCTATACTTGGACATAGTGTTGTTCAAACTCTTCCAACTTGAAGGTAACAAAATTTCACTTCTTTATAAAGCATTTATTACTTAGACATTTTATTGATTTAAAATTGTCTTTCCCCAATTGAATTAAGTGAGATTTTACTGTAGTTATTTTAGAAGTTAATTCTTATTATTGTTTATAATAAAGTATCTAACTTGTTTCCTCAAATTTGTATTTTAGGCTTTTTTCAAAGACCCAAATGTTATTCCCACTTTGAAGTTACTTTCAGATTCTGGACAGTGGATTACATTAGGTAAATAAAATTTTTTTTATATTTTCAGATGACTATTTTACTGTCATAACAAAATTTTGTCCCAGGAATTTTTATTAAAATACATATTGTGAATAGTCATTGTTTGGTAACATCAAGGTCGAGTATGAAAGCTGTGCCAGGCCTGACCTGCATCTTTTCCTGGCTTAGCACATAAGAGCAGTTTTTCTCTTTTCATTAATTTGGAAAGTATTTATTTTGCACTTTCCATGGACTCTGCCAGATACAGGGAACATTAAGATGAACAAAAGAAAACCTGTACTCAAATATTTGACATGTGGAAAAATATGTGCAATAATCTATCACTGGGGCTACCAAAGCATTGGGAGCAAAAGGAGGGAAATGGTCAATTGTACACAGGAAGAAAGGGTCAGGTAAGATGCCACTGGTTTGAGGATGCTTAGGCAAAATCTCATTGGGGGCAGGGTAATGGATTTCTGATGGGAACTAGCCACTCTGGATCATCCCAGAGTGGAAGGGAGAGGGAGAGAAAGATAGAAACATCAATGATGAGAGAGAATCATTGAATCTGTTGCCTCCTGCATGCCCCACAAAGGGAATCGAGCCCGCAACCCAGGCATGTCCCCTGACCAGGAATCAAATCGTGACCTCCTGGTTCATAGGTCAATGCTCAACCACTGAGCCACACCAGCCGGGCTATGGATCATTTGTTGAAAAATAATAATACCAACATGGCCAACATTGCTCAGTGGTTCTATTACTGGTCAGGGCACATGCCTGGGTTGTGGGCTCGATCCCCAGTGGGGGGCATGCAAGATGCAGCCAATTAATGATTCTCATCATTGCAATTTCTATCTCTCCTCCCTTCCTCTGGAAATCAATGATAAAAATATATTTTAAAAATAAAAAATAATAATTCTGTAGCCATAATAAACTTAATTTAAAAACAATAATAATATGTTAAATCTTGGAAAAGTCTTAAATTCTCAAAAGAAGAACTTTATATAGCTAATGTTTTCATGGTACATTGAAATACAGCTAGAAATCTTTAAAGAAAATTACCAAGACACTTAGCAACATTCAAATCTCTAAATAACTCTCAGGTCAGGGACTAAGAGTGTTAATAGAAGACTATTTTGAAAACAAAAACATGAGAAATATATGTTTTTTAAAATATCTATTTTATTTTTAATTCTAAAATTAAAGTTGACATACAATATTATTTTAGTTTTAGGTGTACATTATTTTAGTTTTAGATGATTAGACATTTATATAACTTATGAAGTGATCCTCCTGATAAGTCTAGTACCCATGTGACACCAAACATAGTTATTACAGCATTATCGACTATTCCTAATAGTGTACTTTACAGCCCCATGACTGTTTTTATGACTGGCAATCTGTACTTCTTAATCCCTTCTCCTTTTTCACCTATCCCCTAAACCCCTCTCATCTGGGCAACCATCAATTTGTACATGAACACTATATTTTAAATTTTAGATTGAGGCCTCTTAACAATCCATTTAGAAGGAAAATCTGGTTGATAATGTGAATTTGTGCTCAAGAACAAGCAAGTTGATTTTAAATTGGATGGGGTTGTTTCAGTGAATTCTTACATTGCATTTTTATGGAATTCTATTAGCCTTGCACAAAAATAACTTTTCTTGGTATTAGTCAAAAACAAGATTACAAACAGTTCATGATGTTAGACTTAGTGGGTCAGATTTTATTGCTTTTGGCTAAAGGACTACTGCAAAATTTATAGAGTAAAAAGCTGGTACAGCATGATCTTCAGATTACTTACAAAGTTAAACAGTATCTGACCAAATGTATTTACCAATTCAAAATCTTCAAAAGGAAATAATTAGAGCCATGTATCACTGTGTTTATAAAGCATGTTTACAGTAACCAGTCAATTCATTTACAAAAATAAGGTTTGTTGCGAAAAATGTTCAACCTTCCCCTGTGTTGGGTACATACTTCACAAAACACTCACTTTTTTCTAAATTTTAAAAAAGGCATTGCAAAAGGAGAGGTTCTAAAACCCACATGCTCCTGACAGAATCAATTAGAAGTACTCTGAAAAACAGGGCAGAGGAGGTAGCCCTCATTTCAGAAGCAGACGTTTCTAGTGGATTGCTAGTATTCTTCCATTAGCCTGTTTTTATCTCCCCCTACTTACTTTTCTTCTTCTGAAATATGGTCTTCTCTCTGATTTTCCTCTGGGGGCCTTGGTAAACGAAGAAACGGCTTTTTAAAGTGAGAGAGAACATTCTTCTAGCAAGTGAACCAATGTTAAAGAAAGTGAGATGGAACCTCCTTCACTACTGGCTGCACTGCTTGATTGCCAGTGAGTGCTGTTTCATCCTCTCAGCCAGCTGCCATTGCCCCCTTCATTTAGACACAGTTTGCCCTTTCTTGGCTTACATATAATGGGTGCTTTCTATGTGCTCAGCTAAGAGCATCATATACATTATTAATTCTCAAAACAACTCTGAGAGAGGTATTATTATATGTTTTTATTTCACAAATAAAGAATCAGAGGCATGAGCTAAGTAATTCACAGTTTTGCCCAGCTGACTGCATAGAGTTGAGATTCAAATCCAGGCTCCAGAATCCAAAACGTTGACCACTGCACCCTCCTACCTCTGCCCCTTCCACATTAATCGGTTTGCCAGAAAAGCGCCAACTTGGACACAAAACAAGACACACAGTGTATTATAATGCCAGGTGAAAAATAGTACATTTTTAATTTTCTGTATGATCATAATGGTGCATTATCCTATATAATAAAGAGGTGCTATGCAAATTGACCATCATGCCCTCGCATAAGATGGTCGCCCCCATGTGGTCCAAGATGGCCGGCAGGGGAGGGCAGTTGTGGGCGATCAGGCCAGCAGGGGAGGGCAGTTAGGGATGACCAGGCCTGCAGGGGAGGGCTGTTGGGGGCGACCAGTCCGGCAGGGGAGGGCAGTTGGGGGCAACCAGGCTGGCAGGGGAGGGCAGTTAGGGGCGACCAGGCCATCAGGGGAGAGCAGTTAGGGGCGACCAGGCCGGCAGGGGAGGTCAGTTGGGGGGGACCAGGCCAGCAGGGGAGGGCAGTGGGGGCTATCGGGCCGGCAGGGGAGGGCAGTTGGGAATGATCGGGCTGGCAGGGGAGGGCATTTGCGGGCGATTGGGCCAGCAGGCGAGGGCAGTGGGGGCGATCGGGCTGGCAGGGGAGGGCAGTTGGGGGCAATCGGGCCGGCAGGTGAGCAGTTAGGTGTCGATCAGGCTGGCAGGGGGGTGGTTAGGGGGTGATCAGGCTGGCAGGCAGAAGCGGTTAGGGGCAGTCAGGCAGGCAGACAGGGGAGCGGTTGGGAACCAGCAGTCCTGGATTGTGAGAGGGATGTTCGACTGCCAGTTTAGGCCCGATCCCTGTGGTATCGGGCCTAAACCGGCAGGCGGACATCCCCCGAGGGGTCACAGATTGGAGAGGGTGCAGGCTGGGCTGAGGGACACCCCCCCCCAGTGCACGAATTTCATGCACCGGGCCTCTAGTATATCTTATAAATGCTAGAGACATAGTGTAACCAAATTCCTACATAACAGATAGCATGTGCTATGGACTGAATTGTGTCCAAAATTCTTATACTGAAGCCTTAATCTTTAATGTGGTGGTATTTGGAGATGAGGCCATTAGGATATAATTAGGTTTATATGAGGTCTGAAGGGGTCCTCATAATGGAATTAGTGCCCTTATAAAAGGAGGAGGAAATAACAGAGCTCTCTGCAATGTGTGGACAAAATCATCTGCAAACCAAGAAGAGAGAATCACAGAGGTGGAGGAACTGCCCTATGGATCTGGAATCAAATCAGCCAGCACCTTGATCTTGGGCAACTCAGCCTCCAGAACTGCGAGAAATAAATGTCTGTTGTTGTACCACCCAGTCTATGGTTTTTGTGATAGCAGCCCGATCTAACTCTTACAGACTTTGGAAGTGGAGTGCTGCTGTAGCAAATACCTAAAAAAGTGGAAGTGGCTTTGAAACTGTGTAATGGAAATGGGTATAAGCTGGACAAGTTTTGAGGTGCATGCTGGAAATATGGATGTTAGAGTTGATTCTAGGAGGTTTCAGATGGAAAGGAGGAACATGTTATTGGAAACTGGTGGAAAAGCAATCCTTGTCATAAAATGGCAGAGAACTTGGCTGAACTTTTTTAATATTTTGTGGATAGTAGAACTTACAAGTGATAAAATTGAAATTTAACTGAGGAAACTTCTAAGCAAAGTGTCAACTTAGTTCCTCTAGAATGCTTATAGTAAAACTAGGGGCCCAGTACACGAATTCATGCACCTTGAAAGGAACTGTGGGCCACGAGGCTGCGGTAGGCACAGGGGCAGGTCTCGGCCCATCCTCTGTGCCCCCCAGCCCCTCCAGTGAGTGGCTTGTATTGGTGCCCTGTCTGCCGGCAGCCCCGCTCCTGCTGCCGCTGCTCTCACACACTGATGGCACCGGCCCTGCTCACACCCGCTGACAGCATGAAATGATTGGGGCCAGCACCATCAGCAGGTGCGAGTGGTGGCTGCTGCCTCGATCACCCCTCAGGAGCAGGGGGAGGTGGAGAGGCCCTCAGGGGCAATCAGGGCTGGTAGCCTCTGCTCACACCTGCTGATGGTGCCAAGTGATTGGGACCGGCACCGGGCAGGGCACCGGCAGCAGGTGCGAGTGGCAGCTCCAGCACCGGCTGCAGGTGCGAGCAGGGCCAGCGCTGATAGTGGGTGCAAGCGGTGACTCTATCACTGGCAGCGGGTGCAAGCAGGGCCAGCACAGGCAGTAGGTGCGAGTGCCGGGCAGGACCATGATGCGCAGGAGCAAAGAATTTTCAGTAACCACCAGAGGCTGGCCCCAAGACAGTGACCAGTACCCCGCCTTGGCCTGGTGCCCCCGCTCACCTGCTCCACCATCCCGCCACAGCCAATGCCCGCCATGTTCCCGCACATGCCCCTGATGGTCAGCGCACATCATAGCAACCAGTTGTTTGGTTGTTCTGCCATTTGGTCTATTTGCACATTAGCCTTTTATTATGTAGGATATGAAAGGAGAGCAATGAATTGAACACGTAATTGTTAAGCAGAAAGGCACCAGAACTTGAAGATTTGGAAAATTCTCAGCATATTCATATTGCAAAAAATGAGAAAGCTTGTTCTAAAGAGAACACTAAGAGTGTGACTGAGCTACCATTTGATAAAGAGATCACGGGTTCAATTTATGGACTTAACTGGCCATTTCAACAGAAGCCAGAAAATGAGATGGGGATTGTACTAGCAAAGATACTGCCAGTTTGAACAAAAGGAAACAGAAAAAAAAGACAAAATAAAGATTGTCAAACATCTTAGATCCTACAGGAACATACCATAGAGCCATTCGGCTGCAAACATGCTCTATCTATAATAATAAAAGCATAATATGCTAATTAGACCAGATGTCCTTCCAGACAACTTTCCGGATGAAGCCAGGGCTTTGAGGGAAGCCGGTGCCGGCAGCCAGGGGAAGGAAAACCTACTTTTGCACGAATTTCGTGCATCGGGCCTCTAGTTTCTCAATAAAAGAAAACTGAGAATGCAATTCAGAGATCATCAGAGCCACCCCCTCAGTTTCAACAACACACTTCACCTTGAGGAATCCCAGAGGTGGAGCCACTGCCCTGTGGATCTGGAAGGCAGTGCATTGAACCAAAAGGATTAGTCTTGGGGCTTAAAATCTAATGGAATTTGCCTTGATAAATTTTAGGCTTGCTTGGAACCATCATTCCTCCCTTCTTTCCTATTTCTCACTTTTGAAATGGAAATGTCTATCCCTATGCCTGTATCACCATTATATTTTTAGAAGCGCGTAACTTGTCTGGTTTCACAGGTTCATAACTGGAGAGGAATTTTGCCTCAGGATAAATCATACCTCTAGTTTCACCCATACCCGATTTAGATGATATTTAGATAAGACTTTGGACTTTTAGAGTTCATGCTGGAATGATTAAAACTTTTAGTGCTGTTGGAATAAAATAAATGTATTTTGCATATGAGAAGGACATGAATGTTGGGGTCCAGAGACAGAATGCTATGGACTGAATTGTGTCCCTTCAAAATCCATATGTTGAAGTCCTAACCTTACCCATCGCCTCATCTAACCCTAATTACTTTCCAAGGGTCTAATGTCCAAATACTGTTACATTGGGGGTTGGGGTTTCAACATATTAATTTTAGAGGGACACAATTCAGTCCATAACAAATGCTATTTCTATGCCTCAGATTAAGTAGTTTGTATTTAATTACCTTCTCCCATAATCCAAACCCGTCACTCTTCAGATCAGAGCTCGGGTACATTTGTTAAAATGGCAGGTTGCCCAATGTTTGTCTCTCATTCTGTGGCCACCAACCCATTTTTGAAGACTGTCTTGCTCTCCGCTGCTCTTGTTCTTTGACCTTTTAATATTGCTTAGACCTACTCTATCATTTTCTGTGGGCTTTTCCCTTTATTCCCCCAGAAGATTTTGCCCTGAAAACAAAAAGAGCTTTTCTTAGCAGCCTTGCTTTAGAAATTACTGAGTATCTGGTTACTGACTCTGGGCATCCTTCTTGCCTTTACACTAGCCCAGCTCAGGTCCTAGCAGGATTCTAGGTGGTCAGCCAGAGGGAGGAAGTGCAAATACTTGCCACTATTACTCCTCTGAACCTCAAGCGACTTCTTGGGTTAAAGATCTGGCAAATGTATGAGGAGAGGACACACCAAAAACCACCATGCCGCCATCTACAATCTCCATAGAGCTTTGAAGAAAGAAGACCAACACCCCTCTATATCTGAGTGAGAGCATGTGTATATGTGAATGCATAAAAGAGGGGAATTGAACGATTCATTAAGGAAATAATAAAAATACTCACTTTAACCTTTATGTATTTCTGTAATTTAATAGAACTTCTAATAACAGAAAATCCATCCCTGAAAGACATATTCAGGAAATAAGTGGGGAGGGGGGAGAGCTAGAACTACAAGAGAAAAAGACAAAACACCATGATTTCACATTTCTCTAATCCCAAACTTGTGATAACTTGATTGGGGCCTGGTTTGAAATATACCTTAAAAAGGAAATTTTTTTGCAATAAACACTGTAAAGGAGATCACAATGAAGAAATTTTTAAATGGAAAGGGACATTTTTGAGACATCCTCAATGACTTTAGAAATACCCATTAGTTATATTAATTAAAATTTTGTAATATGCATTAAGCATAATATAAATCAAAGTCATAAAGTACTTCCTGTATTTTTACAGGCAATTCTGATATGTGCATTAAAACTGATCTAAAAACCTCCTACTACACACAAAACAATTTTTATTTTAAAGCACTTTCTAATTTACATATCCTTCATCTAGGCCTGAAATGGTGAAATTTTGTTATAAACTTTCAATGATTTTTTTTAATCCTCACCGGAGGATATTTTTCCATTGATTTTAGAGAGCGGAAGAGAGAGGGAAAGACAGAAACATTGATGTGAGAGAAACACATAGGTTGGTTGCCTCCTATACATGTCCCCGACCAGGGCTCAGGCCAGGGAGGAGCCTGCAACCAAGGTACGTGCCCTTGACTGGAATCAAACCCAGGACTCTTCAGTTGGCAAGCTGATACTCTATCCACTGAGCCAAACCGGCTAGGGCATAAACTTTTAATGATTAATAAAAATGAAAAGCTGTAAAATAATAAAATTCTTAAACTAATGTATCTTTTAAAAGTATCAAAACATACCTGATGTCATTACTTTGAACCTCTGCATAGTAATGCTTATTTTGGAAATAATTGCAAATATTAAACTAATTTTTATATGTCTATAAAATACCTTTTTTCAGGAACTGAAGTGAAAAAAATTGAAGCCATAAATGTTCCTTGCACACAGCTTTCAATGTCATTTTTTAAACGGTTATACAATGAAGATATTGTACGAGACAGTGGACATATTGTTAAATGTTTAGATTCTTTTTGTGATCCCTTTCATATTTCTGATGAGTTACGAAAGGTAAGTACAGAATTGCTTAATTTCACAATAAAATTTTATTTCATAAAATGCTTCATGTCAAAAACTTTTGCCTGTCTAAAACCCACAAAATACCTCTTAGCAATGAATAATGACCAGTACATTGGTAGGTTTCTTGGATGAGACTTTTACCAAAACTTAATTACTTGTGTATTTCAGTAGTTCTCAACTGGCTGCTACTGGCATCTAATGGGTTGAGGCCAAGGATGCTGCGAAACATCATACAATACACAGGACAGCCCCTCACAACAAAGTTATCGGGCCCAAAATGTTCAGTAGTGTAAGGTAACAAAACCCTGACCTATGTAATAGATGGCTGGTTTTCTTCAATGTGGGGCTCGTAACATACCAAACGAGTATTTAAAAACATAGCTCGAGTAAAAGAATATTTTTATCTCATCTCTCAGATTTTTTTAAAAGCCATTTGATTAAGTTAACTTTTGTTTTCGTGTGGGGTATTGAACCTGGAATCAGAAGACATGGATGATTTTACCTAATTTTTGAGTTGTGTACAAGATGATAACCATAGGTAAATCATTCAATATGTTGGGCCTCAAGATCTTACCTGTAGAGATTAAAATGTCCATTCTAGGCTTTGGGCGGGTAGCTCTGTTAGAGTGTCATCCTGATATGCTAAGGTTGCAGGTTTGATCTCGGGTCAGGGCACATACAAGAATCAACCGATGAATGCATAAATAAGGGGAACAACAAATATCTCTCTCTCTCCCTCCCTCCCTCCCTCCCTCCCTCTCTCTTTCTCCCCTTTCCTTTCCATTCCTCTCTCTCTAAAATCAATAAATTTTTTATAATGTCCATTCTACCTTCTTCCTGAAATCATTGAGAAAAATTAGTGGAGAAAGCATTTAAATACACTTTTTAAAAAGTATAAAATGCTGTTGAAATATTATTTTAATTATTGAGAAAGAGTATTTACAAAGTGGTTACAAATTAGGGCTTTGTTATCAAATAGACATAGGTTCAAATCCAGGCTCTGCCACTTTATAATTGATAATGTCTATAAGCCTCAGTTTCTTTATAAAATGGGAATAATGTACGAATTATGAAAGATAATGCATTTAAAGTGCTTAGCACAATGCTTGGCACTTAGTAAGCTTTTGATATTCTTAATAATTACTATTCTTATTCTACATTATGAGAATGTGCAAATCTAATGTGTTGCAGGTCCATATAGAAATGAAGTAGGGAAGCTACTGATGTACCATAATAGACACAGCAATGCTGTCTGTAGGAGACCAGGAGGCATCCAGCTTGTCTGTACATTGCTCTACACTAGTACAATACTTAAGAGAACTCTTAGTTTAAGAAAATAAAATGAACTAATTGAGAATAACCAAACTCATCCAATTGAATGAAACTACATATAGTTTGGTCTTAAGTGAAGTATATTTATCTATACTAATAAAAGAGTAATATGCTAATTAGACCTGGGAGACCTTCCAGACAAAGACGGGCTTGGCCAGCCTGCAAACTGCCCCCAAATGGCCCTCAGCCCCTCGCCCAGGCTGGCCACGAGCCCCCCAGGGACCCTCACCCCGATGGGGGCATTGACAGCCTGAAAACAGCCATCAGCTCCTTGCCCAGGCTGGCCACGCCCCCCAGCAGGGACCCTCGCCCCCATAGGCCATCAGCCCCTCACTCAGGCTAGCCAGACCTCCCAGCAGGGACCCCCACTGCAGAGGCCTGCAAACCACCCCAGCCCCTCGCCCAGGCCAGCCCTGCCCCCCAAGGGGACCCCCACCCTGATCCAGGACCCCCTTCAGGGCAGACCAGCTGTCCCCACCCATGCACCAGGCCTCTATACTAATAAAATGTTAATATGCTAATTAGACCAGGAGACCTTCCGGACGTCCTTCCGCACAAAGCCATGGTGGCGGGGCTGAGGCAGAGGCAGTTAGGGGCGATCAGGCCAGGAGAAGAGGGCAGTTGGGGGTGA
>NW_005364225.1:3200039-3225310 GCF_000412655.1 Myotis brandtii
TAGTTGGGGCCAATCAGGCTGGCATGGGGGGCAGCTGGGGGCGATCAGGCCGGTGAGGGGGCAGTTGTTGGGTGAGCAGGCTGGCAGGCAAAGTGGTTAGGGGCAATCAAGCAGTCAGGCAGGCAGGTGAGCAGTTAGGAGCCATCAGTCCCGGATTGCGAGAGGGATGTCCCAGATTGGAGAGGGTGCAGGCCGGGCTGAGGGACAACCCCCTGCATGAATTTCATGCACCCGGCCACTAGTATATAATAATAGAAATACTATGCAGTGAGGATCTGATAATAATTTCTACTCCTTCTTACCATGTATTGGAAATTATCTTTCAAACAGTGTCTAGTCTAGTCTGGGTTTCTCTCCTTTTGGGTACAGTTAATCTCAGCTCTTCTCACTGTCACTGATCTGTGTTCGCATACTGAACTCTTTTTGTCTCAAGGCCCTTACCCCTAATTTTGGAGAGTTGTACCAACACTTCTACAGAGAGCCTCAGCAATGGACTTTTTTAAAAAGAGGATTTGATTTCCAATAGAGTACTCTGTTTAAAACTGCCTGCTGTGGCTTGTCTTAGTTATGCCATGAATAGTGCACCTTTATTCAGGAAGTACTGCTGGGACTCTGTTTTTCTGGTAGTTGCCTGTATGTTTTGCTCCTGTGTTCTTTGCCACTCTGTTCTTTTAATTTGGTTGCTTTCTGGCTAAAAAATAAATAACTTCTAGATTTAGCATGAAATAGAAAGGGCCCCCATTGTACAGCAATACGGATTCTATTGGCAATACTGTGTAACATAAGTACTGATGATAATAACCTCCTTTCTGACTGCAGCTTGGAAGTTGGCTCCTTAACCGTTGCGTACCAAAGCACTAAACAGATCTACATGTGAATGGAGAGGAAAATCAACCCTGGAATGTTATTGTTTAACATTCATTCAAAAAAAAATTTCCAATTACTGTAATTTTTAAATTGCATAACCTAGTCAACTCAACATATGAGAGTGCTTGTAAGGAATGTGTTAACAATTCATTCTTTTTAAAAATTAAATGTATCGGGTGACATTGGTTAATAAGATTATATAGGTTTCAAGTGTACCTTTCTATGGTACATGAGCTGTGTATTGCATTGTGTGCCCACCATCCAAAGTCAAATCATCTTCCATCACCATATATTTCAACTGTTCATTCTTAAAGGCTTTAGTCACCCTTGTCTTAAGCCAGATCAACCTTGGGCTTTAGTAGCTACAACCTTGGGCTTTAGTATCACATCATTCCTTACAGAAGGGAAGGAAGGGAGAGAAGGGAGATGTACAAGTGGCACACCCAGGGAGCAGTGAACTACGGACCACTTCCCCTTACCTATCTTTTACTATATATACTTTGGCTTTCATCAAGTCATTATAAGTAAACTTTATATAGACAGCACCATAGAGTTTATTATTTTTTAAAATGCCTCATATAATGACATTGTGATGAATTTTCATTTGAGATTGGGGTAAATAGAATGTTAAGCTTAATCAGTTTTCCTAATTAAGTGTACTTCTTGCTACTAGACAGTGATTGTTGTATAACTTATGTTTCCCTCTTTTATCTGTATGGTGGTGTTAAGTGTACTAGTATGTATGATATTTATAGCTTTTCTCCATTTAGAGTTCCTTATGTGTATTTGTTTTCTCTTCCCATTTTATTTCTTGGTAAGAGTTTTTAAAATCCTTTATTATGTTTATCTAATTTTATCTATATTTTACTGTTAGCTATTTACCGTACTTTAAAAAGTATGTGGGATATAAACAATTTAATAAAATAAATATATGTTATAGCATACATGCATCACCTTGTTCATGTCCACCACAGTCAACAAATTAATCAATTGCCTATAATGCCCAATGGTATAAAAAAATCCCCAACATCAGACCTAGTCAAACTATTTTCTGAAAGAGAGCAGGAAAGGGAGAGGTGGTTATGAGGCTCTAATTACCTGAATAGTTCAAAATTGAGTAACTGTGGGGGTAAGGAAACAGTGACCCAAACACCGGAAGGTGAGAGGACATAGAAAATGACCATTGTGTTTAGCCTCCATAGAAGCAAAGACTATAGACCTAATTCGATGGAGAAACTTCTCCTTTTATTTGTGCTCCAGTTGTTTCTAAATAAGATTTACGTTGACTCAACACTAAATTGCAATAGCACTGAAACAATTACTGAAGATACAAACTAGAACAAAGAAATAAAGTAGAAGAGAAGGTTTAGATTTAGATTTATTTCTTTCATTGAAGGTCAGTACCTAAGGATAAAATGGGGGTAGAAACCAGCTGCAAGTCTCACAGATCACTCTCGCCAGTTGCCTCGGGATTGGTTATTAAAATAGGACTAAGATGATATAAATTGAAACTTGCAAAAACATAAAAATTAGAACCTCGAATTATGTTACATTAAGATGAATGTCTCATCTTACATAGGTTTTGCTAGTGGAAGACTCAGAAAAATATGAAATATTCAGCCAACCAGATAGAGAAGAGTTCCTGTTTTGTCTTTTCAAACATCTTTGCCTTGGTGGAGCCCTTTGTCAATATGAGGATGTGATTAATCCATATCTGGAAACAACGAAGCTTATCTATAAGGATCTAGTAAGGTAATGTTGCTGGATTACAATATGTAAACCTCTAGTTAATAGAATAAATTACTTGTTAAACTATGGTGGGATTACCCAGCATCTGTTTGTGGTCCTATTAGCAACCAAACTAAATAAAAATGGCACCACCCTAACCTCCTCATAGCCTCCTCCTCTTCCAAGCTAGAAAATGTCTTGATTTCTCTGTCCCTTTTTTTAAAAAAATATTTTTTTAATTGATTTCAGAGAGGAAGGAAGAGGGAGAGAGAGAGAAACACCAATGATGAGAGAGAATCATTGATCAGCTGCCTCAGCTGGAATTGAACCCCGGACCCTTGAGTCTGCAGGCTGATGCTCTATCCACTGAGACAAACTAGCTAGGGCTCCCTGTCCCTCTTTTAGTGCTCAGTCCCCACATTCTTCACCTGCCTCTTGTTGTTTCCTCATTCAGACCTGTTACCTGCTCCATTCCTCATTAGCAACTGCCATCTTCCAGGTCTTCTTTACCCCAGGCCTCCTATTAAATCTCAAGAGAACAGAAGATCCCTCAGGATGTTTGAATTTGCTTGACTAATAGTTTAAAAAATTACCTTTGTAATTTTTGGAAGAATTTTCATCTAAGTGTAATCTTTACTTTTTAAACTAATCCCAAATCCCAATTTGTTTTAAGTATTCTAGGTGTGTTTTTTTTCTTTATGAAGATCAAGTGCGGATAAAAACTTTATATCTTTTATTTATATTTTAATTTTAAATAAAATGAAAGTTCTTTGGTTGGGTTTTTCACTGATAAAGATATTGGCTCATCTTTATAGGCAAAGGGGATAGGAACAAGTGAAACAAAGGGCCCCAGAGTTTAGCTATAAAAGTTACTTTACCAGGAAAACAACAGAATTTACTTCTATCAAACTCCTGATTGTTACTTACTTAAACTCAGCACCTCAGTTTTCTTATCTATTTCATGTATCATATAGCTATACAAAAAACTACACGATTTAGCTATTTTATTTTAGTTAATTTCTGATATATGGTTTTAAAAACAAAAATATTTCTATAAGTGATCTCTGATTTTTATGAAAAAGTCATTAAAGGTTGCTGGATAAGATATATTCGAAACAGAATTTCAGAAAAAGCACACACATACCTACATCAAACATTCTGTTCTTACCATTCGCAGCTCATGAAAACTTGCAAGACCACTTCTAGCACTCCCTGTGGACACTTCTCATTATACCTCGACGTACACACACCCCACTGCCACCACAGTGTGTGGTTTCTCAGCAGCCACATGAACCTGTGGAATTCCTCACTACCATGCACTGTGGAGGAGGAAATTCTATTGGAGATATTTGAAATAGAAGTAACTTTAGAACCTAAACATTGAAGAAACTTCTGTTTTCTTCTACATTCCCTTCCCTGGATTCTTATTTGAGATTCTCTTCTACACTCTTTGGGGGCTAAAAAAAAAAGTATGCCTCAAAGACTAATTAAATGAGTAGCCAAAATTCATGACATCTTACAGACAAATATAAATTGAGTCCATAAAATCACTTAATCAGGCAGCCAGTAAGTGTTAATATTGTGCACAGAACTCTGCCAAACTCTAAGCTTCAGAGTCTTTAGAGCCCAAAGAGACTACAAAAGGAGCATCAGATAGTCCTTGATCTTAAGGAAATTACAACAAACTAACATTAAATAATAGTAATGTAAATTGTTTAAAATCTTTTATAAGTAAAATTTTTATATAATCAAATGTTCAATTAATTATAGGCAAGTGTTAATAGCATTTTATACTTTATACATGCTCCAGAAATTCAAAAGAGGAAATTGTCAGTGTCAGCAGTCAGGGAAATCTTGAATCAAATGGAGTCCATGAGAGCCAGCAAAGAGGAGGGCAGCCTATTCCCAGCGCAGGGGAGATGCACACAAGTCCTCATGGTGGGGGAGGTGGGGAAGGAGCCCAGCCCAATTAGAGCCAATACAGGGCTGATCCTTAGAAATTAGCCCAAGTGATATCAATAAGAAATCATTCATTTATTATTTCTAGACCCTTACATACTTTTTAAAAGAACTATATGAGTCCTGGCCTGGTAGCTCAATTGATTAGAGTATCATCCCAATACGCCAAGTTTGCAGGTTCAACCCCTGGTCAGGGCACATATAATGCATAATTAAGTGAAACAACAAATTGAGGTTTCTCTCTTCCTCCCTCTTCTTCTCTCTCGCCCTCTCCCTTTGTCTCTTGAACTTATATACATATATGCATAGCCCATGGCCAGACAATAATGCTGAGAAGTCTGGGGAGGGGAAGGGAGCAGGGTGGAGGGGGTCAGTGGGAGTAAAGGGATATCTGTAATACTTCCAACAATAAGGATAAATTTTAAAGATAATAAAATAAAATTAATTAAGAATGTTTAGAAAACTCTCCCACCATTTAAAAAAATGAAAAGAGCAATATGGAAATTATGTCCCAGCATCCGTCAAAACCATTGTTATCTGGAGAGTGAGTTAGTGATTGCTAACATCTGATACAATGCAATTATTAGTGGCATACCTGAAATCACTAATTAATATCACTTTACATTTCCTTTTATTTTTTTCTTAAGAGACATCAGATGGATGTTACTGTACTTGACCTATAAAATTAGAAAATTATCTTATGAGATATTTTAAAGTAATAGCAATATAGGATTAGAGGCAATAAAATGGAGTAATTGATTTATTTCTGTTAGGAACCAACTTTTAATGTATAAATCGTGGTTTCTTTTTTAAATAATACACTTATAGGTCCTGGCTAAGTAGCTCAGTTGGTTAGAGCATTGTCCTGATACACCAAGGTTGTGAGTTCAATCCCTGGTCAGGGCACATACAAGAATCAACCAGTGAGTGCATAAATAAATGGAACAACAAATCAATGTGTGTGTTTTCTCTCTCTCTCTCCCTTCTCCTTCCCCCTCTCTAAAATCAATAATTATTTTTTAAAAAAAGAAATGTGGACTTTTTAAAAATACATTTATGGTACATGTTAATATGTGTTAAGTGGTTATTAAAGGAAGTATCAAATACTAAATTTTCCTCTAAGTTTATTTGATAAGCACAAACTTTTACAAGGTGTTTTTTTTAGATTTTTTTAAATTGAGGGGTAATTTCCATACACTAAAGTGAACAAATCACAGTGTACATACAGGTTGGTGAATTTTTTTTTTAAATATTTTATTGATATTTTACAGAGAGGAAGGGAGAGGGATAGAGAGTTAGAAACATCGATGAGAGAGAAGCATCGATCAGCTGCCTTCTGCACACCCCCTACTGGGGATGTGCCCGCAACCAAGGTACATGCCCTTGACCAGAATTGAACCTGGGACTCTTCAGTCCCCAGGCCGATGCTCTATCCAGTGAGCCAAACCGGCCAGGGCGGTTGGTGAATTTTTATATATGTTTACATTCATATAAACACCTTCAGATCAATATTTAAAATTTTAAAAATAAAATTAGATGTAAATGTAGATAGGTTCTGTATTTTGATCTGGTTGATTGTGTAGGTGTATACAAGTGTTTTATATGTAATTGTTATAGCACAGAATTTTAAATGTACTCTTCAACTTTTTAAAAAGTATATCTTGGGCATTAGATAAATAAAGAAAATTACCTCAATCCATGTCATATAAATATATGGAAATCAGTTTAATTACATGAATCCTGGGTTTAAATCAGAATGAAATGTTTTAGAAACGAAGGCAGCCTAAGAATCTTGAACCCTGAAATGTCTTAGGTCTGGCCATTCCCAATAGCTGCACAGGCTCAAACACACACACACACGCACCCTCACCCTCCCACAAAGTCCAGCCTCTTCCTCCTTTCTCTCTTCTCCCATTACTTTTACATAAGCAGCAAAGGAGAAGCAGTGCTTTCACCTGATAAAGTGAAGAGGAGGGATAGCTCCTTTAAATTTAACCTACACATCACATCTGAGTAGTACCCTTGATGCGTATGTAAGGACAGGATAAACAGGTGAGGTGTAGGAAAAGAGAACTGGACTCTGTGTCAACTAGGTTCTATCCCCAGAAATACCACTTTTAGTTGGAATGTCTTAAATACATCATTTAACTTTCTAGTGCTATCTATAATAATAAAAGCGTAATATGCTAATTAGACCAGATGACCTTCCAGACGAAGCTGGGGCTATGAGGGAAGCCTGGGCCCCAGGTGCCAGAGGGAAGCTGGTGCTGGCAGCCGAGGGAAGGAAGGCCTACTCTTGCACGTATTTCGTGCATCGGGCCTCTAGTTGTTTATAAAATTGGTGAAATGATGCCTACCTCACTGAGTTGTCTGATCTTTATGAGGTAAATTATATAAAGGTGTTTTGCAGATTATAAAGCATTATAAATATAACCCGTATATATTTACATGTAGATATCTATCTGTAATTTATTTCCTCTATCCTCAATTTGCTTTCTGACTGTATATTAGTAATGTTTTGTGGAGAGTATAACTGAAAGACAGCTACTAAGAGGAAATGCTTTTTTAAATTTATTTTTTATATATTTTTATTGATTTCAGAGAGGGAGAGGGGGAGAGAGAGAGAGAGAGAGAGAGAGAGAGAGAGAGAGACATCAATGATGAGAGAGAATCATTGATCAGCTGCCTCCAGCATGCCCCCCACTGGGGATTGAGCCCACAACCCAGGTATATGCCCTTGACCAGAACTGAACCTGGGACCCTTCAGTCCACAGGCCAACACTCCATCCACTGAGCCAAACTGGCCAGGGCTGCTTTTAATATTGTATAATTTAGTAATACATAATTTAACAAATAGCTTCCATATACATTATCTTACTTAATTCTCCTATAATCCTAAAAGGAACCATAGTATGCCTCATTTACATATGAGAAAATTAAGGTTCAGAAATATTAATCTTGACCATAGTGAAATAACATCAGTGGCAGAACTGGCATTTGTGTTTAAGTTGTGTAGTTAATGTGTATTTATCTACCCTTCCAGTTCTCTACACTTCAATCTTTTACCAATTCTCGTTTTTCCAATAATTGTCTCTGGCCTTGGAGTCATGTCGTTTGAATCTCAGATTGGCCCCAACCTTCTAAAATTCAGATTTTTGCAATCCCAACTCAGTTTACTTTGCATCACCCTTGAATGAAACCGCAGCTGCCACTCTCTTTAAATCACTTTAGTTGGATGTTATATATTTCCATATTACATATGATTAAGAACACCTGAATACTAAATGCATTATGCCAATGCTCGTTATATTTAAAATGTATATTTCTCCCTTATTTTAGTGTTCGAAAGCATCCTCAAACCAAGGAAATACAAATTACCTCTTTCATCTTTAAAGTTACAGCATATGTAAGTGGAGAGGAAATTTACTACCAATGAATTTAATTACTTGCTATTAACAGGGTTGTTACAACTGGAGTTAGCAGTTAGGGCTATGTTATGCCTATGAAAAAAGATGATGATATCTAGCTTTTTGTTAAATTTAAGGTATGCTTTCATTTGGAGAACAGTATGAACTTTTCTCCCTACCTTCCTTTCTGTTGTACATGTCTAATAATAGTCCTTAGCTAGAGCTAAATCTGTGACTCATGGGACGTAAATCATAGTTCTCTGTCAAACCACAACTTATAGGTCAAATAAGTAAGAATGCCATGAATGTCTTTGTGCCACAGAATCGGATGCTTGAATTTTAGTAGCATACAAAATATTACTGACATATCTAAGTGTCTTCATTCGATCAGTTCAGTGTTTATTGAGTATTTACTATGCTGGGCTAGGTGCTTTTTATTGATAAATAAAAGAAATATAGTCCCTCATAGTACATATGGACCATGTTTTAAAAGAAAACAAAGATAGAAGAAAATTGCAAAATGGAAATTTTAGCAATATTAGCACTTTATAAGCACTTTTTCAAAAGATGGATTTCTTTTTAGACTACAAATTCCTTAAGGTAAAAAATTATGCATGTTTGTGTAGTAATGAACATATGTATTGTTAGCATAGTAGACTGTCGATATTTCTTAAAAATTACTTAACTGCCAATTTATTGTCAAAGATTTAATGTTTCATGACATTTTAACAGAAAATGTATTAAATATGTTGACTATTATTTGAATACTGTTGTGTACTAAATAATTTAAGTTTATCTTTTTCAGGATTCTGATGGTGTGTGCTACCCTTCAAGAAAAAGTCATGAACAGACATTTTCTTACTTTATTGTGGATCCTATCATGCGTCACGTTCATGTTTTATACCACTGTTATGGCGTGGGAGAAATGTCTTAGCAGTATTCTTTCAGACAATCTATATTTACTATATTTTTATTTACCAATTTTTATTTTAGTACTTATTTATAGATAAGCAATTACTTTGCAAGGTAATTAAGGTAAAATGTAAAGAACCCACTTAGAGCAGAAGCAAATGCCAAGATGCTTTTCTTTTTTAATATGTTTATATTGATTTTAGAGAGAGAAAGAAAAAGGGAAAGGGGAAATAGAAACATTGGCTGCCTCCTGCACATCCCCTACTGGGGATTGAGCCGCAATCTGGGCATGTGCCCTGACCGGGAATCAAACTGGCAACCTCTCTATGCATGGGACAACGCTCAACCAACATGCTTTTCTTTAAATTTGTCTTTTAAAAAGCTAACATAGGAAATAGACTCTATCCCTAACATAGTCTATACCAATACATTTGGGAAATTTTTATAGAAGTTACAAAGAACTAAAACTCTAGTTAATATTTGTTGCATTCGAATTCAAGTGAGTCCTTAATTTTCCATGTATTTTATTTTAGAAGCTAATTAATTCCCGATTGAAATTGTGGAAGAAACTTAAACATCTCTACCATGTATCATTAATACGAATTATTAGCTTTTTAAATTTGAATTTTATTTAATTATACTTCTACATTGTATAAAGATTTATATCTCAAGGGCTGTGAAAAATACAAGTTTCTTTGCTTCATTTGTCCCACTTAAAATCCTCAATTAAAAAAGAATGTTCTGAAAGTAATTGTAAACTCTTTTAGCACATAATAATTAATATTGCAGCTGCCCACCGCTAGTACTAGATCTGCATGGAAACAGAGAGAGTTGCCCTGATGGTATTATTAAGTTGGCAAAAGAATAAAGAACAGGTCTCTTAGTACTGTTTCCTCATTACATTCATAACATGAATATCTAACTTAGATGTTTTTTAATGGAAAAAGTAATTGACAAGAAATGTTGAGACTTTAAGGGGAGGCAAGTTTGGAATATTTGTTTCTATGTTGTAGGAATAAGGATGATAATCTTGGATTTGAACTGGTGGATATACCTGGAAGGCAACTGGCAAGCTGGATATAGAGGTCAGGAAAGAGAGTTTAGCTTTTAATACCTAGCACAATGGCTTGGCACGTTAATAATTTATTGAGTGAGTATTTTCCAGATATGTTCAAAATATCCATAGATTTTTTTAAAAATCATATAAAAAACATAAAATCAAGAACTAAAATGCCTACTTGCTACCAGTCTGGCTGCCTGCCACACAGGCCCCCTACAATCTGGGGACCCTCTCTTTATCAATCAGTCAATCAGTTATTTTTGAGTACCAATTTCATGCAATGCAAAGCACTGTGCTATTTGGGGAAATACACACTCCCTATAAACTTTGTAGAGAAGGTCATCTATAAGAGTATGTCTATGAACAGTGATTGTTACATGAATTCAGAGATGGAAGAGACCACTATGAACTAGGCCTGGGAAGGGCTTGGTCTGGCTTCTACAAAAGAATGATGGGGTTCCAGCACCTGGCAAGGAGAGCAGGCCAGCTGAGTAGAGGAGCATACTGTGGCAGAGTGCCCTGAGCCTCGCTCTGGGATGAAAGTTCAGAGGCAGAAGATGGGGACTGATATGGAGGAGCTGCCAATATTCTCTCTCTGCTTTAAAGGTGGAGGTGAATATACCTTTGAAGGAAGATCAATCCATTGTTTTGGGAAAATCATTTTAACGACCTATCTGTGATTATGCAGGTTTTTGTATTAAGAGGTAGTAATAAGACTTTGGGGTAGCAAAATTGCCTGGATTGTTACTTCTGCCATTACTTGCTGTGTGACCAAGCTAGTTATGACCTTTCTGTGCCTTAGTTGCCTTTTCTATAAAAGGGGAAATTAATAGGACTCCTGCATAGATTATTGTGAAAATTACATATAGACTAGTATACACACACACACACACACACACACACACATATATCTTAGAATGGTGCCAAGCACATGGTTTAAGTGTTCATGAATTGTGGCTTTTTTCATTCTCTGTTGAGGAAATATGAAAAAATCTGGAGCTAAGCAGCAAAATAATGTAAAAAGCTGTCTTCCTTAAGGTCAGAATTGCTTTTCTTAAGATTATTATTATTGATTAATCCTCACCCAAGGATATTTTTTCCATTGATTTTTAGAGAGAGTGGAGGGATGGAAGGGTGGGAGAGAGAGAGAAACATCAATGTGAAAGAGACACATTCATTTATTGGTTGCTCCCACATGCCCCCCTCCCCTCACTGGGGCCAGGGATCAAACCTGCAACCCTTGCCCTTGACTGGGAATTGAATCCAAGACCCCTCCATGGGCAGGCTGAAGCTCTAATCACTGAGTCATGCCAGCCAGGGCAAGATTATTATTATTTTTAATATAATTTTATTTATTTCAAAGAGGAAGGGAGAGGGGGAGAGAGAAACATTAATGATGAAAGAGAATCATTCATTGGCTGCCTCCCGCAAGCCCCCCACTGGAGATCAAGCCACAATCCCAGCATGTGCCCTGACCAGGAATCACACAGTGACCTCCTGGTTCATAGGTCAACGTTAAAACACTGAGCCCACAGGCCAGGCTTATTTTATTATTAATTTGACTAGATAGAGTTTAAGAGATGGGAGCCCTTTTTCCCCCTTTCTCTGAGCCCCAGAGAAGGTAGAGGACCTACGCTTGGATTCTTGGTGTTTCTTTGGCAGCATTTTGCACACTTAGAATTATTTGCTCAACTATTTGTAATTATTTAATGTCTGTCATGAAAACAGCAACTGTGTCTATTTGGTCCCCCCTTGTATCCTCAATGCCTAGCATATTGCCTGGCACTTCACTGACACTGAATCTGTGTTCCCTGGCCGACTCAGTCCACGTGATGGGCGTGTGACTCAGGTGTGGAGACTGAGGGATCAGGGAAGGGTGGTGAATATGGCCACAGGGCATCAGTAGTACAGTAGGTCCACTCGTTATCCCTAAGCCTGTGTAAAATTGTGCACACCGGTATAAACTGGATGGAGCTGTACTGTGTGGAATCAGACCAGCAGCCTGGGACGAATTATCCTTGGAGAACAGCAGCAGCCTTAGAAGCCAGCTTTGAAGAGCAAGTTGTGATCAACTGAGGATAGGGTAGTATTCTGGAGTGAGAAACTGACCATGGTGACATGTGACAACACAATGGTTTTCTGGGACTTGACAGCATTTTTTCAGAAATTCTGAAAATGACTTAAGAAGAGAAGGTTTACGGAATTATAATTTGGACAAGGAGAAACAATGGATTCAGGATGAGAACCTGGGACACTTAGGTCTATCTCATGAGCAAAAAAAATAGGCAGAAGAACACAAGGTGATTTGGGGGGACATGAGTACATCTGATGAGTTGGGACTGAGGAGTCCTGTTCAGGAGTTCTGGGTAATAACACAGAGAAGACAGATTAATGGGGAACCGGTCACTGAGGGCTGTGGGTACAAAGCTAAGAAATGTAAATCTTTTAAATAGAGACGACATATAGCAGTCATTAAAGACTTTGGAGCAGGGTGGTAGCATCATGAAAGTGATACTCTGGAAAGATTAGTCTGGCAGTGATGAATTGGGGTAAGGAAAGTCCAAAGTCCAAAGATCAAACAGAAGATTATAGTAGTTGTCAAAGCACAGAACTGACGGATCTAAGTTCATAGCAATGGAAACCCTTTTTGGGATCATGAAGTATGTGACAATGGAATGCAGATTAGAAAAAAATGAAATATGGGCCCCAGAAAGGCTAGCGGCTGGGTGAATTATGAAGTGCTGGGTATTTGAGGTAGTGAGGACTGGGAAGTGGGAACTGTGGTAGGAAGATGTGGTCAGAGTGGGGAAATCCCTCGTCCTGCCTTTCGTTCCTGTCCCAGGCCATGCTTGACCAACCTTGGTCCTTACAACTTTGAAAACCTAGGTCTGAAGTTTCTAAAAACTGACTGGAGGTTTCTTAGGAAAACTATTGATCCCGAAGGCTTCTTAGTCATCCAATTAATCAGCAAGTATTCATTCATTCTTCCACAGATATTTATTGATTACCTACTGTGTGCTGGGCATTTCTAGGCACTGCACATACAGCAATGAACAAAACAGACAAAACTTTCTATATTTGGAAGTTTACATTCTAGTGCTCATAATAGTGGTAGGTGCAATGAGAGAAATACCCAATTACTCCTATGAAACTTGAAGTTTTTATTGGAGACATTTTTAAATATTTTTCAATCTGGTGGGTGTGAAATGATACTTATTTTCTTAATTACTCTGACTTTTTATATAAAATAGAGCATTGCCCTAACCGGTTTGGCTCAGTGGGTAGAGCATCAACCTGTGGACTCAATGGTCCCAGGTTCGATTTCGGTCAAGGGCATGTACCTTGGTTGCGGGCACATCCCCAGTAGGGAGTGTACAGGAGGCAGCTATTGATGTTTCTAGCTCTCTTCTCTCCCTCTCCCTCTCCCTCTCCCTCTCCCTTCCTTTCTGTAAAAAATCAATAAAATATATATATTTTTAAAAATAGAGTGTTATTTTATGTATTTTTACAAACGTGTATTGATTCTGATGGGTAATTTCAGGGTTAGGAACCACTGCTCTACTCTACTTTTTTTCTAGTTTAAAAAAAGGGGGGGAGAGAAAGAATACATGAAAAGCAAAAAACAAAGGAAAGAATAAAAGACAGGGAAGTATGCTGTCTCTTACTGTAAACGCCGCATTAATTAGCACTAAAAGCTGCATTTAGGGCCACATTTAGCAGTGTCCAACTGGCAAACTCTAGCAGCCGGTATACCTGATATCCTCTAATGTAAGCCTTCAATCTCCTGACTTGGCACACAAGTTAAAGTCCATTCGAATAGGCTGGCTAGCCTGGGTTTCAATAAGGCTGAAACTTACCATTCCTGTTTATCTTGTCTTTTTACTTTTGTAGAGAGAAAAAATGTCACTGAGCTTTAGCAAACACCAAGCATCTAAATTATTTTTCATTACTAGAAAGGTGTGTGAGAGAAATAGTAAAATGGAAAGCACTTATAGCAATATAAACAGACTTTTATTCAATCAATTTTTTTTTACCAACTGGCACCCTTCTATGCCCTTAACATATTGTAGAATAAAACACGTATCCTTAAAATACTTTGTACATATAAAATAAGGTGAAATATAGCATTGCCGTTCTGAGGGATCCAGAGTGATCAGTCAAGGATGATCCACAATGAAAGGCTTCCTTGAGAAGGGAATTAAAATACACCTTAAAAGAAACAGCAGTCATGGATTGGCTGAGGGGAGGAAAGGTTTCCAGGCAGAGGGAATGTTCCTCGCTAGTAGTGTAGAGGTAGGAAAGGCATGTGGTATTACAAACTGTCTTGAATACAGCAGCAGATATGCCTAGAAAAGTAGATCATTCCACTAACGTCTATTGTGTCTAGTAAATGGAGACCATCTGGACATCATCTCTGGCTAAGAATCCTTCATATACTTGAATGTAATTATTAAGTCTTCCCAGTCATTTGTCTAAACAACCCCACATCTTTAGCCTTTACTCAATGTCTCGTTTCTCGGTTCTTTAATCATCTTCTTTCAGTCTGCTAAGTCCTCTCCAAGTACCGCATGTTCTCCGGTTGTCAGTGTCATAATATATGCTACCTACTGTCCAAAAAGTCATTTATACACAATTGATTACAATTTGTGAGGGTCATTATTTACGTAACTTCTGTGTATCAGGTGTATAATTTAACATTCATTAGAACTGTATCTTGTTTTAGGAAGTCAAAAGTTAAACTCTTAAAATGTACATATGAATTTGTTGTGCTGAATTAGAATAACAGCATTTTAGAACTAAAAGGCACAGGAGATCACTTAGCTCAACTCTCTTTTTTACACAAGAACTTGAGGTCTTCAGAGGTTTTTCTGCTCTGTCTAATACAATAGTCACTAGCCATATATGAAATAGAAAATTATATTCCTTAGTCACACTAGCCACTTCAAGTGCTCAGTAGCTACACATGTGGCTAGTAGTTCTGGTTTTAAACAGCACAGATATAGATCATCCCTTGCCCCATCGCAGAAAGTTTTATTGGGCAGCACGGGGTTAAATGACTTGCCCAAAGCCATAAAGCTCTTAGAACCAGAACTTCTAGTTCCTGGTCCAGAGATTCCCACCATACCTTTTTTAAAAGGCAAAATATGATAGATGACTTACCCTATCTGCAACATTTAAGTTTTTGTACAAAGCATTGTGCTAGGCATGGATCCTGACCCCACCAAGGTTTTAAGAAAATTACTTTAGGTGGGTTGCTGCCTATATAGAAATTCCTGCAGTTTTGAGTTGGAGAGCAAGGGTGAAAATGGCACTTGAGGGAAATGGGTGTAGAATCATAGAAGATTGATGGGAGTGGGAAAGACCGGATGGAGCCTGGGAGACCAGCCAGGAATTGAGGTGTGAGCTGAAAAGTGTCTGATGCCTCTGGGAAGGTCAGAAGGACTGGAGACATTTCAGTAAACAAACCCATCTCCCCTCAACCCCTGCCCCCCCCCACACACATACACACACACATTTACATACATATATGCATTAAATAGCTGGAGGCCAGAAGGGAGATGTAACTAAAATAACCTGCCACAACCTATATACTAGTAGGCAGCAACCCACTTAAAGTAATTCGGTAACATTCACATTTTTAACATGACATGTGGCACACAAAAATTTTTTTTGTTCTTATTATTTTTAATGTTTTTATTGATTTCAGAGATAGGAAGGGAGAGGGAGAGAGAATCATCAATCGGCTGCCTCCTGCACGCCCCCTACTGGGGATTGAGCCAGGAACCCAGGCATGTGCCCTGACCAGGTTCATGGGTCCATGCTCAACCACTAAGCCACACCCACTGGACACAAAAAATGTTTTTAAAACCATTACGTTAAAAACTATCTCTTAAGAATACATCAACCTCTCTGATGTGCCTCTTATTATCTAACTTATTTCCTCTTTAATGGTTTTAAGAACATTTTTGTGCCACATGTCTTGTTGAAGATATGAAACAATAGTCACAGAATGTTAAAACTGCAAACATATTGGAATCACTGCTTAAGAGACCTTTTAAAATAGAATTGTTACCTTTCAGGTAAGATTCAAGACATCGCTTTTTGAGATTCATTACAACATGAATGTTATCAAATAAATAGATTTTTTTCAATTGTCAAAAACATATACCAGATGTAGATATTTATGGAATAAATAATGAGATTAAAGGGATATTTATCCATAAAATTGTAAAGGGATTTTACCTTGATGCATGATGTTTACAAAGCAATATTTATAGAACAAAAACAGAATGTGGAATATAATATAGTGTCCTCAAACATTAGCTTGCATCAGAATCACCTACAGGGACTTGTTAAAACCCAGATTGCCCTGTCTCCCTCCAGGGATTCTAATTCTGTGGGTCTGGCTTATGACCTGAGAAGCTACATTTCAAACGAAGTTTCATTGACGCTGATGTTGGTTTGGGGACTATACCTTGAGAACCACTGGTAGGTAACCTAATATGTTTAGTACTTTTAGAAGATAACCTTTTCATTTTTTGTGTAACTTAGTAAAGTGTGGCTAATGATGAGACCTACTGACCTTTTACTTTCAAGCCTCGATGTAGAAAGCCCAAGTCTGTATTGCTCACTGCACGGGTGAGGCTCTTTGGGGCCTCCATTACATGCTGCGCTCGGTTCTGCCCTAAGCCTGAAGGGCTTCATACTCTGACATTCTTCACCTCCAGCTCTCAGAACAAACTAATTTCTCCCAGATGGACAACTTTAGCTAGGTTGTAGAAGAAAAACAAATCTGACTTAAAATGATATTTTTACTGCAGTATATAGAACATTTTATTTAAAAAAAAGAGAAGCCTATTAACCAACATGCATCTATTGTGCTATCATATGAAAAATACATATAGTATTTGAAAGGAGTGGGTCTCTCTGTAATAGGTCTGACAGAGCCTCCAAGATACCAAAAAAACCAGGATTGAGCAATTTACCTGTATCCCCAACCCTTTCTGGAAGGTTGTCATAACCTGGTGTGTGCTTATCAGTTTAAGCAACTAGCTCACCCGGATAGTAATCTGAGTAGAGTTGCTCATAAATATTTTTTCTGCTATCAGGGAAAAATGTCAGAGAAGCCAATTTAAATGAGTGAAAACTTGGCATAATTTTTTTACAAAGAAGTATTATCATAGATTGTAGCTTATCTCTCTTCTAATCCCAGTTCCCCACCCCAACTGATGTTGTGTAACTAAACAGGGATGAACATGATCTTGTGGTTTTTTTTTAAATAATTACATGTAAATGTTCATTTCTTCTAAAGTGCTTTAAAATTGCTTGTTCTCTAAAATTGGTAAATAGATGACACTTTGAGACTTTTTTTTTCTTACTTAGACCTATAGCTATGGCCTAGGAAAAAAATTCCAGTCTACAAATGAGAGACATCATGTGATATTTATCTTTCTCTGACTGACTTATTTCAGTAAGGGGGAGAGATCAACCAAAGGACTTGTATGCATGCATAGAAGCATAACCAATGAACACAGATACCAGCGGGGTGAGGGCATGAGCCGGGGAGGGTTGGGGGGCAGGAAGGGGATAAGGACACCTATGTAATACCTTAATCAATAAAGAAAACAAAAACAAAATTCCAGTCTAACAACACCTTTTGTAACATACCTCAAAGTAATGGATTCTGAATAAATAAATTACCCCAGGAGTTGCAGAACCTACCCTTTAGTTGCATATATAGCTTTGCAGGGACCCTGACTTCAAATATCTATCTGTATGCTAAATTTATTTTTCAATTCTGATCATATCTGTTAATACAAACAACAATTTGTACTAGTTTTTGATTTTTTTTAAAGTGGGTATTTTCCATCTATAAATTAGAGGTGGAGCTATGACATTTGAGATTCCCTTCTCCCTATAACGAGACTGAAAAGCAGTTTTTAAAACCAACAAAGCTCCTGATCATTACCCTATGCGTTTACTGTTCATAGTAGTTTCTAGCTATTTCAGAAGGATCTCCTTCAAGCCAGAGTCTAGCTCATAATTATTGATTAGTGTTTAATGTGGAACATGCATAATAATTGCTAAAGGCTGTGGTAATAAACATTTTATATCTGAGAATTCAGAACATGAATTAGAATAAAAATAATTTCAGGGCTATGTTAATTCTCAAGTACACACAAAATATCTTCTAAATATTCAAATGGAGAACTCTGAAATAATATCTCTGAGTTGAATAGTTGAGTCCTATCAGGCCAAAGAGAACTTTCTTGAGCAAACTGTTCCTTAATTTCTCATCACATAATTATATCAAGTCAATTCACATCAGGCTTTCTTAATCTACATAATACAATAATAAAAACTCATTCACACTTCTTATTTAATCCTCATTATTACCCTGTGAAATAAGCATAATTAAACCAATTACTGCCGATTCCTGGCACATAATCAGCACTTTAGAAGTACTTCTACAAACGTTCCATCTTAATTTCATCCACTCAGTGCCAGACAGACAGCTCGCAGAGAGTAGGAAGATCCAGAAGCAGAAGGGAATAAGCAGAAGCTTTGAGGCTATTGAAGCCATGAGTGAACAAAATCACGAGTAAGAGAGACAGGGACTTCTCCAGTGTTAGCAGGAAGGGAAGCCGAGTCCCAGTAGTGGATCACTCTGACAGGGGAGCTTACAGAGAGTAATTGATTCTAGGGGTTTGGGAGATCACCACCAATGTGGTTAGAACTTCAGGGAATCCTGAGCAAGACATAGAGATCCACGAAGCCCAGCTCCACATGCTAGGACTGTTTCTCCCTTTCTGTGAATATATATATATATACACTAGCGGCCCGGTGCACAAAATTCATGCACGAGTAGGGTCTCTAGGCCTGGCCAGCAATCAGGGCCTATCAGGGCCTTCCAGCTGCCAGCCAGGACCTACCTTTCCTGGCTGTCAGCTGCCGGCCGGGGCCATCCTTCATTCTGCACTGCCCACTGGTGGTCAGCGCACATCATAGCGAGCGACCTGGTCTGCCAGTTGAACTCCTGAGAGGACACTTTGAATATTAGCCTTTTATCCTATATAATAAAAGCCTAATATGCTAAGTGTCCAGTCATCTGGTTGGCCGTTCAACCAATCAAAGCATAATATGCTAATGATATGCTAAAGCAGCTCAACTTCTCGCTATGGTGTGCACTGACCACCAGGGGGCAGACACTCCAACTGATAGGTTAGCTTGCTGCTGGGGTCTGGCCAATTGGGACTGAGTGAGACCCTGGACCCCTCCCGCTCTCCCTCCCCAGCTGGCCAACCTCCCGTGTCCCTCCCCGGCCCCAATTGTGCACCGGTGGGGTCCCTTGCCCTGGCCTGCACCCTCTCACAGTCCGGGACCCCTCAGTGGATATTGGAGAGCCCGTTTTGGCCCAATGGCGAAACGACCGGTCGCTATGATGTGCACTAACCACCAGGGGGCAGACGCTAAATGAAGGAGCTTCTCCCTGGTGGTCAGTGCGCTCAGCCAGAAGCCGGGCTCACGGCTGGTGAGCACAGCGGTGGTGGTGGGAACCTCTCCCACTTCTGCAGCAGTGCTAAGGATGTCTGACTGCCGGCTTAGGCCTGCTCCCATCAGTCAGACATTCCCCAAGAGCTCCTGGACTGCGAGAGGGTGCAGGCCAGGCTGAGGTCTTCCCCCCTCAAGTGCATGAATTTTGTGCACCGGGCCTCTAGTATATATGTGTATATATATGTGTGTGTTTGTGGTATATATGTGTGTGTGTGTGTGTGTGTGTGTGTGTGTGTGTGTGTGTATACATATACATATCTATATATATTTCAGAGAGGAAGGGAGAGAGAGAGAGAAACATCAATGATGTTGAGAGAATCATTGATCAGCTGCTTCCTGCACGTCCCCCACTAGGGATCAAACCCGCAACCCAGGCATGTGCTCTGACTGAAAATCAAACAGTGACCTCCTGGTTTTTAAGTTGACACTCAACCATTGAGCCACACCGGCTGGGCTCCCTTTCTGTGAATTCTTAAGGTAGAGCCTCCTTAACTGAGGTAACCTATGTCCCTTGCAGTATGAAAACCCCTAAAAAGTATATTGTCCATTAATTTTTTTTTAAACTCCTTTGGAATGAAAGACTGTCTCTTCACACTTTCAATCTGACTTTCCAGAGATCAACCTAGCTTTGTCCTCAATATTTAACATTAAGACTTCATAACTCTAAACCAGCATTTGTTGGTTGATAAAATACTCCTTAAATGACAGGGTTTCTATACCCCTGTAACCTACATGCATACATTTGTGAATAACCTTTTTGAACTGTCTGAAATTAAATATAATGTGCCTGATGGGGCATTTGAGCTCTGGAATCAGAAATGTAGATTCAAATTCAGTTCTATCACATACTAGCGGTACAACTTTGGGCAAGTTATTTAACTCTCTGTGCCTCAGTTTCCTCATCTATAAGAGGTTTTTGTTGTTGTTTTTAAAAATGTATTTTTATTTACTTGAGAGACAGAGGGAAAGGGAGAGAAACATCAATAAGACAGAAACATCAACATTGATTGACTGCCTCCTGCTGGGGATTGAGGGTCATGTACCCTGACCGGGAATTGAACAGGCAACCTCTTGGTGCATGGTTGATGCTCAACCACTGAGCCACACTGCAGGGCTATAAGAGGTTGTTTTGAATTTTAACTTTAAAGAATTGTTATAAGGATTAAATGGGATATTCCATTTAGAGCACTCAGCACGTCTGACCCAATGTTAACTGTTACTTTTATGCCATCAAGAATATTCTAAAACTCAAGCAATTTATTAAATGTTGTGAAGTCTTGCCCTAACTGGTTTGGCTCGGTGGGTAGAGCGTTGGCCTGCAGACTGAAGGGTCCCAGGTTCGATTCTGGTCAAGGGCATGTACCTTGGTTGCGGGCACATCCCCAATGGGAGGTGTGCAGGAGGCAGCTGATCGGTGTTCCTCTCTCATCGATGTTTCTAACTCTCTATCCCTCTCCCTTCTGCTCTGTGAAAAATCAATAAAAAATATTTTTAAAAAAATGTTGTGAAGTCTTAGAAGTATATGACTGAGAAACATCTGTGTGGCCTGTGGAAACGGAATGAATTTTCAAAATTGGAATCATGGCAGCAAGTTAGTTGTTTGACATTCAAACCCATACCTCTATTCTTGGGCTCTGGGGTACCTCCTCACCTTCCTCCCCTCCTTGTCTTCTGTGTTTGCTGAGAACCTATTTGTCAACATTGCTGGCACGGGGACAAAGAGATGGGAGACCCAGCGTGGTATTGGGGACACAGACACAAACAATCACAACAAACTATGGTAAGTGCCTTGATGGAGGAGGTGGGTGAATTATGTGAGCCCCGAAAAGAAGCCTCTCACCGGGTGTGTGGGGTGGGGACCACTGAGAAGGGGAAAGCAAGGGGGCTTTTTGTTAGAGTAGGTACAGAGGTTGGAGGTTGAGTACAAGGGAAACCAGGTGAAAAGGGAGTTCCGAACAGCAAGAACAGCATCTTCAGAAGGCAAAGGATGAGAGGGAAAGTGGCGTATTCAAGGAATCACAAGTGGTTCAATAAGCCAGGAAAACATAACACTTACAGGTGAGTTGCAAGAGATCAACTGAGGAGAGAAGCAAGGACTAGCATGGTTAAGGTTATATGCCATGAATTTGTCTTGAATGGTTTCACACCCTGATCAGACTTGCATGTTAGAAAGATCACTCTGATATCAGAGTAGAAGTCTGATGGAGCCACATAAAACTAGGAGCCACATAAAACTAGAAGGAGCCACGCAAAACTAGAAGCAGGGACATGATTCCGGAAGCTCTGTAAAAATGGATGGGAAGTAAAGTAGAAATGGACATGGAGCTGGGCAGCAGACCTTCAGAGATCTGAAAGAACAACACAAATTATTAACTGGCTGTATGTAATTTATGGTAAAGGGAAGTGATTAAGAGGACACGCTTATGGCTTGAATAAGGGAGTGGATCATGATGCTATTAACTGAGATGGTGAATCAGAAGGAGGATGTGGCTTGGGAGGGTGTGTGTGTGGTTGGAGGTGGAAGAGGGTAGAGGTAAAGAGTTCAATTTTGGATGTGTTGAGTCAGAGGGTAAATGAATAAAAGGTGAGGAAGTGAAAAGCAAGCATGTGGACTGGACGGCTCTTTCCAAAAAAAATGTACATGTGCAAGCCAAGTCTTATATGTGTGTTTCTGTAAGTTCAGGGGAAGATTTGTGGGGCTTTTGTGCATGGTGGTCTCCGTTCTCTGAGTAGTTGGAGGTGATGTGATTTTCTAAAGGGTAAGTGGATGATGAATAACCATGATGTGGAGAGCAGTAAAGTTTAGAATAGCCATGTCACATGAGTGAGAAGCTGATTGCAGACACGGGAAAGATGGTTAGAGACTATAAATATAGAAAGACACCAATTCACGCGCCTGAGAGATTCCCTCCAGCACCCCCCAGGAACCTGGGTGTTAGCCAGGCTTTTCAGAGGTTGAGAGAGGGCTGGAGACTTCCTTTTCTCAAGCCCCCAGTCTACTCAAGCATGCTGGAATGTCGAGAGGGTTACAAAACCAAGGTATGTTTCAATTGTTTACACTTAGCAAATTAATGCTTTTAACACACAACGATTACAGTGCAATGTAATTGTGTGCTATTTGCCAGATAATTACAGAATTTACTTAAAACATTAATTCATAATGCATTAAAGAGTGTCCTTTGGTAACAGGACAAAGTTTAAAGTTCTACAATGAATGCCTTCTTGTACTGGTGCAGGTGTAGATCTCTGGGATGATAGTATAATCTCAGTTTGACAAAATGTCTAAATGTGGGGCCCAGGCCCCCATAAGCCTTGGATTTTGGATGGACAAGACAGATGACTGGATTAATTCAGTTTAAAAGATTCTTTGAAATACATGAGGCAATGGAATTGAGGCCATAGATGACTAAGAGAGGTTGAAGCAATGTTATGATTTCTAAACTGAATTGGGAAAGAAAGGAAAACAGGAGTGATAGGTTGGTGGGAAAGAGAGAGGTTAATAATAAACGAGGGGTGAGTAATGAAACCAGAGAACCAAATGGTTATTGAGAGAATAGTATAACCTAGTTTGATTTCATAGCTGAAGTATTTCTGGACAATGATGGGGTGTGGACATAGGAGTAGGTGACCCAAGTGGAGTGGAGATGAGGGTCCATTGTAGCTGAGAAGTTCAAGTCATTGCAAGACTAGCGTTTTGAGATAGTGATCTCCATGGACATTGAAAATGACCCAGGAAAATGGTGGGTCTTTGTCTGAAGAAAGCAACTCCCTATTTCAAGGTGCCTTACATTGATAATTGCTCCAAAAGTGGGGCTGGAAAGGAGGAGAGGGGCAAAGGATTGAATACATGTTATCGTTATTCAACACTAACCTGTGATTGAAACTTTATAGATGAGGAATAGTAAATTACAAAATCTTGGTCGATGCTTCAGCAGTGCTTACAGAACATAAAATCACTCCAAACAGCCTTTTAATCCACTTATCAAAGCAATTTTGTTCCTATTTTAATGGCAGGTGAAACAATATTGAACAAAGCAACCTCTGCTGCACCCTAAGCCCTTTAATTATAGTGTTCATAGTTGTAAATGCTCTAGTTAAGGGACAGCTTCCATTACAACCCCAGGTTTGTAATCACTTTGGTTCTTCGAGTTTGTTTTTCAGTTGAAGTTTTTAATGCATACTTTCTGTCCAAAGGCTTTGTGTGGGTTGATTACTGGACATGAGAGGAAGGGACTGCCCACAGGATCCTGGGGGAAGCGGGAGAAGTTGCTGCAAAAGAGAGGCCATGTCACTACATGGGAAGTAAACTGTGGACCTGGACAATGACAGCTGACATTTATGCAGAGCTTATAGGCCAAAAGCTGAGCTAAGTACGTATTTCATGTCCGTTGACTCATTTAATGCCTCAGCAGATGAAGTGGCTGTTCTTACCGGTGACCACAATGTTAAAGAAATTAAAGAACAGGTAATAGGTAACTTGTCCAATGTCTCACAGCTAGTAAATGATGGCACTGGAATCTGAACTCAAATCTCTGTAACTCCAGAACCTACACGCTTATGGTTAAATGCACATTTTGGTATGGGGTGGAGATAAACCTAAGGAGCATCTAATAAGTAACTTGTCCAATGTCTCACAGCTAGTAAATGGTGGAACTGGGATCTGAACTCAAATCTCTGTAACTCTAGAACCTATACGCTCATGGTTAAATGCACTTAACATTTTGGTATGGGGTGGAGATAAACCTAAGGAGCATGGGGGGCTTCACAAGGGGGAATCCCTTTCTTCAGCTGGAACTGGGGTCCAGAGCAGCCGAGCAGAGCCCTCCTTTAGAATCTGGAGGGCCCAGCCTCTTCCCGGGACCCCATCCCCCCCACACCAAGTGATACAGAGCCTTCCTCAGAACTCTCCCGGGCATGTCCTGGCTGGAGGAAGATTATCTTTTTGCTCAGGGGACCTTTTCTTGCTTAAACCTATTTATACATCTGCTCCACTAGCACGGCAGACAAAAATCATTAAAACAAGTTAGGCTTCTTTCAGAATGGATTTAAAATCAGAGGGATGTTGCACAATCCTGTGAATATGCTAAAAACACCGAGTTGCTTGAACGAATGAGTCCTGTGGCCTGTTTATATCTCAATAAAGTTGCTTATTTTAATAATCAGAATGCATGAATTAAAAAAAAATTTTTTTCATTTGCTTTTAACGATTTCAAATGGACTCTTCGCACGGCCACTTAGAGAACCAGGTGGCTGGGGTGAGCGCCTCTCATTCCTCACTCAGCCGACATTCCCTGAGTCCACCCTGTGCCAGGCGCAGGGATAAGGGGATGGACTCCCGTCCCCTCGAGGATGAGGGCGGGTTCTCAGAGGAATCCTCGCAACCGATAAGCACTGACTTTTTTTCCCCCGCTGAGATTTCATGTCTATGCTGCAAGTTTCAGTGTTAAAAAAGTTTCCCTTTTTTTTTTTTTTAAAAAAAGGCAACATTGGTGGGTTTTTTTTAAAAAAAGTGCATGACATCAGTCACAGATCTAGTCTCAAAACTTCAAATCACCCAGACCGTTTATCCCCGGGAAGGGGGGTTTTTGCACAGTCCAAAGTGGAAAAAAACCAAGTTGCCGTTCAAAAGAATGGACCCTTCTCCAAACCAGCGCCTGTTCACGGGTATGCAACCGAACCCCGACCTGTCCTCGAGGCTTTCCTCCCGCACGGCCCTCCGCCGGCTGCGGGTGAGCTCGCGCGGGCGGGGGAGCGGATTGACACCTCCCCGCGCGCCCTGTCCC